>NC_045702.1:80297105-80897105 GCF_009834535.1 Camelus ferus | reverse complement strand
CATTACTTACAATTGCCAAGGTGGAACCCACCAAAGTGTCAATCAACAGATGAATGGATAAAGAAGATGTGGTGTGTGTGTATGTGTGTGTATTTCTGTGTGTAATGGAATACTACTCAGCCATAAAAAATAATGAAAATTTCCATTTGCAGCAACACAGATGGACTTGGAGGGCATTATGCTAGGTGAAATAAGTCAGACAGAGAAAGACAAATACTGTAGGTTATCACTTATACGTGGAGTCTAAAAAAATAGAACAAACTAGTGAATAAAACCAAAAAGAAGCAGACTTACAGATATAGAGAACAAACTAGTGGTTACCAGTGGGGAGAGGGAAGAGGGGAGGAGCAATACAGGGGTAGACAGAAAAATGGGTTATGAATTATATGAAATCATGTGTGTGAAACGTTTGAAAATTGTAAAGCACTACAGAATTTAAAGAATCCTTCATTCAATAAAATGTTTTAAAATATATTTCAACATGCAAGAAATGGAGGAAGTTGTTCAGAAGCAGATGTCATTTGATAAAAAGAAATTGGAAAAACTTGGATATAGAACTTAGGAAGTATCTACAAGCAATCTAAAAAGTAATAGTCCACATAAATAATCTGAAAATTATGTATTAATTCTGTCAAATATTTGCTTTTCAATTTTTAGATGAATCTGGAAGAGACAAAAGACCAAATTCCAAAGCTGTTAGCAAGGTGATAAGGACAAAAAAAGACAATATTGTGACCTCTACTGCTCAGTATCATAACCATAAGCCCCATGTGGGTATTTAAATTAAATTTAAAATTAAATGAAATAATAATCCCGTTTCTCCACTGGACTAGCAAATTTCTGGTACTCAATAGCCACATGTGGCCAGTGGCTATCATATTGGATGGTGCAGAAAAGATTTCCAACATCTCAATAAAGTATTGGGCAGCCCTGATCTAGATTATTAAAGAAAATATGACAAAGCTCCAAAACATTGTTTTTAATTTAAAAGAACACCCTTTTACAAAATGGCAACACCCCCCCCAGCAGCATCCCCATGACCTCCTAGAAGAGAAGGGTTGGAAAGGACCCCAATATCATCATGTCAGAACATCTGTCATGAGCTTGAATCCTTCTGGTTGAACAGTTTATGTTCCAACATCCTTTTCTATTGCAAATAATTATTAGTTTCTTCATTCTTTTTCAAGTTAAAGGAAACATTTCTACTCTTTAAAACTACTCTGTGACTTTAAGTCTTTCTTCATCCTGGCTCTTCACTGCTGGACTCCAATCTGAATCCCAATTTATCTACATCTCTAATCAAATAACTTGTGCCAAAATTAAATGCATGTTTCAAGAGCTCTGAATATAAAAGATTTATCTTTTCCAATATTCTAGATATTATACCTCTATTTTTACAGACTAAAATCATATGGTATCTTTTAGTAACCCCACCAACCAGCTTATTAGCAATGAGTTTTCTGTCAAACAAAACCCTGCAATAGGGTTAATGTGGCCATTGCTCTAGCCAATTGAAAAATTTTGGTAGCTTAATTCTAATAATGTCTCCACGAAGTGGACCACCTGCAAACTTTTGAATACTTCAGGTGGCAAATTCAATGAATGTTGTTGGTTTTGTAACAGATGCAAACATACATCTCTTACATCTTTTCTGATGTAGTTGATTAAAATGTTGACAACAGCGACCAAGGATATATCCTTGGGAAACTCACCATCACCTACCCCCAACCCCCAAATCATCACAGTTTGGATCCAACCATCCTCAAGTCAGTCAGACTGTTGTCATATACAGTCCATGTTTCTCTGTTTTAACCACAAAGGCATTTCGGGTAATCTAGATTTTTAGTTGAATTTCCTACAGCATACCTTACCTTTCCCAGGAAGCTAAAAGCAGGTGGTGAAATTTTTTAGTTTAAGATAAGTAGGGAGGCTTTCAGAGAATAAGAGATAACTCACCAACCCTGGAGAAGAGTCTGGCACCCCACAGTGGGCAACTCTAGCATTTTATGTGAAAACAACTTTGGGAACATTCTCTAAGGATTCTACTGCTTTTCAAACATTAACAAAGCTGAGGTCCCACTTAACTGAATTCTAATGAGTTTGTTATTTCCCACAGTCCTCCACCAAACTCACCTCTTATACAAAACTATCTGAACTGGCTGTGGGAGAGAACTCAGCACTCTAAACGCTGCCTTCGCCACTGTCCAGCTGGGATGTTTTAGAATGAAATCTAGTATTGACTCATGCAGTCTAGAGACAAATAGAGAAAGCTAGTAGCAGCTGATCTCAAAGCAGGTGGCTGTACGGTAATTATGTAGCACGTGCCAAGATCCTGAAAGGCAAGGTCCTGGATAAACACTGCAGGACACCATTATTTTTAGCATTTCTCTGACTTGAAAATGGTTTGTGTCCATGACTTCAATTTTCAAAAGATAAAATGCAGTCTGGGGCTTTAAAACAGAGAAAGTGGCTAATTAATATGTTTATGAACATATGTTGAAATGACAAAGCACTAAGCAAGTTGACTTCTTCTACAGAATATAGTCATTTAAAAGGAGTCAATCAAGCCAGTGTTTACTTTCCACATACAACTGGGGAGAAATAATTCCGCTGGTAGGGAAAAAAATGCTTTCCAAAGAGGGAACCCTCCTTGGGTTGTTAATATTTCTTGCTATGTCTGGGGTCTTGGACCACAATCCATCTCAGTTCAACATTCCTACAGTTGTTGAGTATGGATAAAGATTTGACTTTCCTCCAGGAATCTGCAACTGAAATGTGATCTATTTGATTATGATTAGGAGATTTTTTTACTAAAAGGACTATGTATTTTTTAATTGAAATATAGTCAATTTACAATGTTGTCTTAATTTCTGGTGTACAGCACAGTGATCCATTTATATACATATATATTCCTTTTCACATTCTTTTTCCTTATAGGCCATTACAAGGTATTGAATATAGCTCCCTGTGCTGGACAGTAGGACCCTGTTGTTTATTTTATATATAATAGTTATTACTATCTGCAAATTACAAACTCCTAATTTATCCCTCCCCACCCACACTTCCCCTCTGGTAACCATAAGTTTGTTTTCTATGTCTGTGCGTCTGAAAAGAACTATGTACTGATTCTTCTCCAGCAGCGCAACAAAGAAAAAAACAGGCAGCTGGAAAGGTAGATTCTGCTCAAGGAAGAACTCGCAGCCAAGCAGGGCACTACATTGCGTGTTCCGAGGCAATGGTGGCCAGCAGATGTGGATGTACCGAAGTTGGAGTGGCCAGAAATAGAGAAGATCTGGAACAAAGAGGATGTCTAGGCTGAAATCTTCCTCTAGATTATTCCCTGTGGCTAGGAGTGCTAAAAAACATAGTGGATGGATGGAAGTTTGTGCATGTCTTTCTCTTGGTTGTTTTGTGCCAAAACGCCAAAAATATTAATTTTTGGAAACTACGTGGCCTCCTGTGCAATACCAGGGGTAATACTAACATAGCATTGACTGAGAGAGAAAGTGTTTTCATATTCGTATCACAATAGATGCTCACAATGACTCTGGGAATGAAGGGTGATTATTCTTTTTTCCCACATAACGGCAAAGAAAAATAAGACTCTGAGAGGCTATGTGTTGCCTAGGGTCCCCAGTTAAGGGAGCAGGGCAAGGACCAGGGTCTTCTGATTCCTGTTCTGGGTGCCTTCCACCACTCTGCACTGCCACCCATTTCGTTGGTACTCTCCAAAGACGTCAGGACGTGCACAGGGAACAGCCCCACATCTGCACCTGTCGCCCATTCTGCATGACAGCTGCCTCCCTACTGTTCACATTCTGTCCTTACTCCACCTGCTTAGGTCACTGGACCACATCACAGAGGACCCTCAATATGTTCTGGGCCAGGAAACTCGGGTCACTACTATACCCGGGTTCTAAGCCCTGCCAGAGGACCCTACTCTGGGAGCCCCTTTTGCTCTCAGAGCCCTTGACTGCCCCCTCCTTCAAATGCCCAGTACCTTCCTCTACTGGAGGCCGACAGCCAGCCCTGTTGAATTCTGGCTGGGGTTGGGGGGCATCAGTAAGGAGAATCCTCACAGAGCCAGGAGCACGAGGCGAATAAAGCAAACAGAAGTGTTCTCCGTGTCCCCATTTGGAACTCAAAATCCTATTTTCCCACAGAATCGATGTGACTAATGCTGACTTGCCAGCGAGGGTCAATAATTCTGGGAGTATGGAGGACTGTCTTGGTTGGACATTTACATGACGCAGGGCTTCACGGACGGCCCCACGACCCTATCCATCATGGGGAACATTGTTTCTAGAGGGAGATGTGCTTCGAGTTTCACATGACAGCCGTCCAAAGACATTCGAGCAAACAAACCCATTTGCAAGTTGGGCACCGTCTGTCTTGGAGCACTGGCTGTTCTCCCCATCGCTCCCTTCGACCTAACCTGTTTTCTCATGTCCAACTTCTGGGTGGCCCACGAAAACTATTGCTCCTCAGAGACCACATCAGGCATAAGCAATGAGTGGAAGGTGAAAGTTCTGGGGAAAGATCTCAGCAGCAGGGGGGGTGGGGGCGGCGGGGAGAAGGCAAGACGGACTCATTCAGGCAGAGCGACGACTGGTAAGCCCACGATGCTGACAGGCTGCAGGGAAGGCCTTTTACGGGAATTAAAATCGAACTTTCAGGCAAGTAGGATGGATGTGGTTAAGAGAGCACAGGCTGTGGACGAGGCCAGCCCAGGGTACATTCCATCACTGAGGAGACCGGTCATTTTAAGCTAAATATTTAACCTCTCAGAAGGTTCCGTTTTCTCATCTCTAAAATGGAGATGATGTTTACTTCTCAAGAGTATTCGTGAAGATCAAAGGAATTTTGTAAATGGGACCAGCACAACCCCTGGCAGCACAGAGCATAGATCTCTTGCTTTCCTTCTTTGAGACAGGCGGCGTGCTGCAGGGGACAGAAGAGGGGGAAAGAAATGGGTTCGAGCTCCACTTCGGGAATCGGCCCCCATGAGGGCCTGTGGGCACCCTCTGAGTTTCAGTCCTCAGAGGGCTTCGGTGGGTAGTGAACGCATGAATGTGTCTGTGAGTGCCTGCCACCAGCTGGTGCTCAAGAGGTACTGTTAGTTCAGTATATCAACGACTGTATGCTGAGTGCCTGACTGGGCCAGGCGCTGCTCTGGGGGGAAGAAAGCCATGCGCTGTTCTGTTCGATGGGTCGGTCAGGGAGGTTTCTCTGAATAGAGGAGATCTGAGCCGAGACCTGAAGGAAGACACAGAGGCAGAGCCGTAAAACTACCCTGATAAAGAGGCGTCCAGGCAGAGCAAAGAGCAAGGCTGAAGGCCAGGTCCCTGGGGCATTCGTGGCCAGATCCAGGAACAGTGAGAAGGTCTCAGAAGGTCCTGGTGACTGTGGGGGAGGGAGCAGGGGAAGGATGGGCGCTGGAGGCCCCAGCTGGCCAGCGGTGTGCACTCTGCTGACCACGGAAAGATCTTTCTACTTAGTTCTGAGCACAGGGAAGCCCTGGGAAGGTTTTTGTTGCTGTTGCTTTAATTGAAGTATAGTCAGTCACAATGTGTCAATTTCTGGTGTACAGCACAGTGTCCCAGTCATGCATATACATACATGTATTCATTTCCATATTCTTTTTCATTAAAGGTTATTACAAGATACTGAATATAGTTCCCTGTGCTATACAGAAGAAACTTGGTTTATGTTAAATCTATTTTTATATATAGTGGCTAACATTTGCAAATCTCAAACTCCCAAATTTATCCCTTCCCACCCCCTTTTCCCGGTAACCATAAGACTGTTTACTATGTGTGCGAGTCTGTTTCTATTTTGTAGATGAGTTCGTTAGGAAGGTTTTTAAGAAGCCACGTGGAGAAGAGATTGCACAAGCACTGGGAGGCGACTGTGTCAGTGGTGAAGGCCGAAGACAGTGGTGCTGGACCAGGGTGGAAGCAGCAGGAGGCTGGGATGGGAGCTGGGTGCTGTGTATTTTCCAGTTAGAGCCAATAAGACTTGCTAATGGTTGGTCTGGAGAGTGACAGAAAGAAGGGTGCTGGAGAAAGAATCAGATGGCCGTGTTTTCTCTCTAAAGGTGATGCTTATTTACTGTGATGAGGAAGTAACTGGGGGAGAAACAGTTAGGGGGGATCAGTGTTCTATTTTGAGCAAGTTGAGTTTGATGCACCCTTTGGGGGGTCTCTGTGGAGTGTGGGGAAGGGCGCAGGCCTGGAACAGACACTGCAGATGCCTCAGCAGGGTGGTGGTCTGAAAAGCAAATACCAGATGCAGCCGTCCGGGAAGTGGGAATAGAGAAGAAGGAAGAGGACTGAACCACCCTCGGGGCAGCATTTAAAGGTCTTGGTGGGGACACACTTCATCAACGGAAATTAAAAGAAGGGGACCTTTCCAACTAAAAGTTTGCAGGTTTCTTTGGGCTACTGCTTTTGTTTTCTTCTTTTAATTAAAAAAAATTATGCAACATTGCTAACATACCGAACACCACAAAGAAAATTACTGACACTCCACTCCAGTTTGTAATTTGTGAACATTTTGCCGCTTTGCTATATTCATTTCAAATCTATTTTTTAATCCTTTTGGTGGGGGAGAGTAATTCAGTTTATTTATTTATTTATTTACTCTCAATAGAGGAACTGGGGACCCCAGGACTTCGTGCATGCTGAGCATGCGCTCTACCACTGAGCTATACCCTTCCCTCCTAGCATGTTCATTTCAAAGACAACAAAAGTTATGCTCCCTCCAGCCCAGCCCATCCTTTCCTTTCCAGAGGCCTCAGTGAGCTAAGGAGCCTGGCCTCTGGCAAATTCTCAAAAAAGGCTGGGTGGAGGCTGACCTGGTTGTTTCCCTTACTTCCATGCTGATGTATGTCCTTTTCATGCATTTTCTAGCTTTTATTATATAACTATATCTTCATAACAATGTATAGTAGAGTTTTACTTGTGTTTTTTTAAATTAGCAAATGGTTAATTTCAGTGGTTTAATCAATTTAATCAATGGTTGACTTGGGTACTATATTCTTTTGTACCTGGCTTTTTTCACTCAACCTTATGTGTTTGAGATGTCATTTCTTTTTCCATCTATTGAGTCAGACACAGTTTAGAAAATAAGAGGAACAGGAGGAGGAAAAAAACTCTGCAAAGACAGTAACGTGAGGGAGCTTTGGAAGTCCCGACATACACACGAGCATCCATTTCCTTCATCCCTTTCCTTCCTCCTCAGGGAAGGGGAGACTCAGTCAATGCTGAAGCCACATTAAATGCCAGCTCCACAGGCACTCAGGCCAAGGAGGAATCTAAAGACCACGTGGTCCCATAGCCCCCAGCTCGCTCCAGTGCTTGAGCCCCGACAGGGGGCCACAGAGTGGGTGACACAGCCCTCACCCCAAGGAGCTTCTAGCCCTGGGGCAGCTTCATTTTACTCACAAATTGACAAAAATATTCACTTCTCCAAGCAAAGTAAAACTGAACACGGGGGCTATCCTTGCTGGTTACTGTTATTTTCTTACCCTCTCATATTCCAATTATCTGTTTCATTTTCATTTCAGAGTCTTAACAGAACAGGCCATGTTTAGATTTAAGCTCCAAAGGGATGAGGGTAGACAGAGAGGGCATTCCACAGAAGGATCCAGGCATGAATTTCCAAGTGGCAGTTTGACCCCTGTCATCACGGAGCTTAAGCTGGAGGACAGGACTCGTTTTCAAGGCCCTGTGGCCAGTGTTTGGCCAGCGTGTGGAGAGCGTGTGTCGGAATGGCAGCCTCTGTGCTGGGGGCATCAAACAGCGCCGCCAAGTGGCAAGAGGGCCCCTCTGCGGCTGGATGGGTTCCGTGGTGTGGGGGAGTTCTGTTGCTGTTGCTCTTGTCAAGTTTAAGTTCTCATGGCTTCCCCGCCACCAGACCCCGACCTTTGCCAGCCTTTCTTAGGACCGCAGATTTGGATGCTAAAGACTCCCCTGAGGGTGGGCACGAGCCATGCGGATCAAGTCCCCAGGGCACGGTGAGGACAGGTGAGCCAGGCCTAAACTGCCCCTGCCTAAAAAAAAGAAAAAAAAGTTGAGAGCTTTTTACATTTCACTTGACTGGAGAACAGAGCCTGGGGGCTTCAAATCAGAATCAGCTTGAAGCTCAGGAGCAGAGAATCGGCCCTTTGGCCCCTGAATGTGGGTAGTGCCATGCAACCCCCACTTCTGACTGGACCAGCTTCTTGTCCTCCCGCCCCTCCCTGAGCCACTTAAGGCTTCCTGCCCCTCTCCTGAGGCTCCGACCTCAAAGCAGCAGGTGCCTGATTCCAGTGGGCTTCTCCCATGGCAGAATGTCGCAGAGCTGGGCGGCCCCTGCCTCCCACACACACTATCACCTTTGGTCCTTTGCCATTTGCACTTGTGGGTTTCATCTGACCTTGCCCCCTGAGTTCACTCCAGAATCTGTGTGTTTGTGTTCTTTCCTATGCCTTCCTTTCCCTCCCTCAACTCTCCTGTTTACTGCGGCCCCAGCTCAAGGAAGATTCGTCCTTTGCTCGGACGGGGGTGCAGGGGACGGGATTCTGTTTTAAGTCACCTGTTTTGTTTTGTTTTTTAACGATGTATGACACAAAGACGTGAAGTGAAAAGTGCCCAGAGGAAAATAAGATAGGAGGCCCGAGTGGATCTGGGGGTGAAGGAAAGCAAACTTACATCCCACTTTCCCAAACCTCAAACATACTTCCTTTCTTGGCCAAGTTGTCAGTTACTCGCCGCAGTGCACTTACGTTGTACCTTAAGTGAAGGCTCCTTCCTGCTCAGCCTGGACTTAATTCTTAAAAGACATACCCTTACTTTCCTCTAGTGATGCACTTGTTGGCAGCAGTGGAAAGTCAGGGCACTCAAGAGGCAAACTCTCTAGAAACCCTGGGGCCAGTTCTTCCGAAGACTGACGCCTTGTGGGTGATTCAAAAACAATCCGGGAGTCAGAATGAAACTACATTCCCCACATGCTGTTCGAATGGTAATTCTTTCTCTTGAGCTGTGGACTTCCTGCAAACCATTTCTCTGGCCTGCAGCAAGCCGGGCTCTGGTTGTGAGGCCCAGAGGTCTAGCTTTTTCACCCAGCGCTTGCAAAATGTTTATAGCAAACTCAAATACCTTCCATAGATTACTCTGCTTCTCTCTCTGATTTCTCTACCAGCTGTTCCCTGCCTGATTCATTGCGCAGATTTCTTCCTAGTGTAGGGGGTATTCCCCAGTTACCTACCGTAATACTAGGTCTTACAGGTGGATAAAGCATGTTTGTAATGCTTGTTCATGCACTCCCAGGGAAAAAGAAATCATAAAATACAACCTTATGTGTAATTTTCCCAAATACTAAATGCTTTGCCCTAAACTTTAAGATAGTGTATCAGTTGAAGGATGCCAGGAATTACTTCACCTCGTGTACATGTACCTGTTATAAATTATATTCATTTTCAAATTAATTTCAAAGCCAGCTGTTATTGTTGCTAAAAGTAATCTTTGACAGTATGTAACTACCATTGAAAACTTAGAGACAGCTAGCTGAGCAATCCAATGATGTAAAAATATACAGCATGTGGCTTGCCTATTAGAGTTTTATATTTTGAGGATAGGTTTCCTTCTTAATTACATTGCCTGCAGCTCTTAAGAAAATGAACTTTTAGGGAAAAGAAGGAAATACATCTACATAACGTTGGAACTTTGGAGTGATTTCTTTGTCCTTATGTTTTCTACCCTGCTCATTTAGTTATCGCTACAGCAATGCTGAAGTCAAAAGGCTGATTCCTATGTCACGGGGACTTGTTGGAAGTTCTATGTAATTGTAATCCAAGCAGACAGCTCCTCTAACTGGGGAGGTTGTCTGCTTTGACTATCAGACAGCTGGGCAGGATGGGCACCTGATGATGAGCTGAGTCAACCCTGACAGTCGGAGCTGGGAGGAGGTATCTCCTTTAAAGTGAACGTACATCCGATTCCACCTGCCATTTTCCCTTATTCATGGGGAGTGATGATCCTTTTAAAAATTCAGGGTTTTTTCTGTTTCTGAATGGAATTGGCATGATAAATATATGTAATATGAAGGGAGGGAAAGAAAGAAAGGAAGGAAGGAAGGAAGGAAGGAAGGAAGAAAGAGAAAGAAAAAAAGAAAGAGAGAAAGAAAGAAAGAAAGAGAAAGACAGAGAGAAAGAAAGAAAGAAAAAAGAGAGAGAAAGAAAGAAAGAAAGAGAGAGAGAGAGAAAGCAAGCAAGCAAGCAAGCAGGCAAAAGGAAGAAAGGAAGGAAGGAAGAAAAGAAGTAAGGAAGGAAAAAGAGAGGAGAGGAAGGGAAGAAGGAACAAAAGAAGAAGAAAACTTCAGTTTACTTTATTCACTTCAAATTAAGTTTCTTCAGGGAATCTGAAACTTGGAAAATGTTCTTCACTCAAGTCAGACGAGATATAAATAATGAGTATATAGACCCAAACTCTTCTAAGTAATGCTGAGAATCAGGCAGCCAGTGCTGCAACAGGGGCAAGACCTCACTTGTCACATGACTCTTACCACTGTCAAGTTTAGCTTTCTGAAAGCACGACCAGATGTCAGAGACAGTGCCATACGTTCACTGAAAACAATGTATTGTCCTCCTGGGCATACAGGAAGACGACATTTTCCAGTTTCTTTTGCATTTAGTTTTGGGCCACGAGTCTGAATTCTATCCAGTGGAACAGAAGCAGGGGGAGTATATGCAACTTCAGGACCTGGTTCCAACCTTCCCTCCTCTCTGCCCCTTTTTGCAGTAACCCGGGGACCACATATTGAAGATAGTGACATTACAAGATAGGAAAAGCCTGTGTTCCTGAGGGACTGTGTGAGATGGTGTTCTCTCCCCCATGACAGTATTGGATGGTGACAGGGGCAAACAAGAAACAATGATTTGAGATTAGGGGCTGTTTGTTATAGCAGCTCGCATTACTACCAACTAATACACACCATATTTGATCACATATGTTCTCTGTGTTGTCTGTTTCCTGCCTCACCCATAGTGATCCTCTGAAGATAATTAGGAAAATTACTTCATCTACACAAATGCTTCTTCTGTCTCCCTCCCTGATGTTTTCCCCCTTCTCCTTCCTTTGTCCTTGCCTCCCCGACACACACACACACACACACACACACACACACACACACATCTTTACCTTTACACACCCTCTTTTCAGTTCTGAATTGGCAAGCTGGCCTGTCAGCAAAGACTCCTTGGGCTTTAGGAACATGCATTAGCTTCAGAGCTATAGGCAAAGTTCTTTCCTTAGGGAACTTTTTTTTTTAAAGCAAGGAATATATTTTGCTCTCTCCAGTCACAGAGCAAAGTTAAGGAGGTAGCTAGCTACTTGTCACGAGCCTGAATAAGAGGGAGAAATTTTCTATCCACTGCTCACTGTTGTTTTTCTTCCCAACTTCCACTTCCCCCGAATAGCTGATTAATCCAGCAATTACACGGTGATCACCACTGCAATGTGAGCTCTTTTAGGAAAGGGACTGATGCTTGTTCTCCTTTTATCCTCAGTATTTGGCACCTACTAGGTGCTCAATGAATGCGGGCTATTCTTCAGTGATAAGATTATAAACCAGGAAACAAATTAGCTTTAACTCCATCAAGAGGAATTAAGGCAATTTCATAGGACCAGGACAGCTGTCTGGCCCTTCTAGTACTCCATCGTTGAAGGGAATGAAATTTTAAATTTAAATACCACTTTTAAATTCACCTTCAACTATCTTCTCTTTTTCCCTTCTCTCAAAAGAAAAAAAGAAAGAAAGAGAAAGAGGAAGAAAAGAAAGAAAAGGAAAGGAAACTTGTAAGAGGTCCTTTTTCTTCTCAAAGCAGAAAACAGAGGTCTCCCATGCTCACAAAAGCTGCCACTTCCAGCTTAGAGCCACCAGGGCAGTAGAGTTTGGTGGAGGAAATGGAAAACTATGAGAGTAGAAATTACAGTTGCTGAGTGCAAACGTAAAATGACAGTTTAACCTTCATTCTCCAGTGTTAGTTTTTGAATTCCCCATAGGAGGAAATCCGTTTGAAATATGTTTGCCTTTGGATCTATTTTTAAATGAAAAAAAAAAAAAAACTTTGTGTTTCTGGTGTATGTATGTACTAGAGACAGTCTTAACCTAAGACATTAAGAGAGGAGCCTGGGGGCAATTTATCAACAACAGAGCCCAACACCAGAAGAGAAATTGTAATGGCTTCTTAACAAAGGTTCTATTTTTAAGACCTAATTGGCTGATCCACGGGATTATTTCTGGTATTAAGAATTTTTTTTCAAAAGAGATTGTTCCAAGATTCAGACAGGATGTATGGTGAAAGCCATCACTAAGGTGATACAACAGCAGTAAATATTTATTGATGCAAAATAAGAAGCTCTAGGATATCTGGGGACTCGCCTGCTATGGTGGTGAGTTATGAGACATGTCACAATCAAGGGCTGCTTTTGTTCCTCTTCCGGCAGCCAGAGAAATAAATGCAATCCTTAGAGCCATCAGAACATCCAAGAGGACTCTCATCCGTCCCTTGGCAATATTTGGTCAAACGCCTGCCTACAGACCCTCCTCCTTTCCCCGCTTCCTCTTCTCCTGCTCCCTTTAGTCTTCCTACTGATGTGGTGTTTCTCCATTTCTTTAACATGTTCCCTTTCATCTCAGTCCTTCTCCAACTCTCTCTCAGAATTTCTCCAGTAATTACATCCAGCAATATCCAGCTGCCTCGGATAGGTTAAGTCCCGTGGGGAGTATAAATATGGATCAAGTGATTGACGGTGCTCTGCCAGGTTCCTTTCCAGCTCTTAAGGGACCCCGGTCTATTCGTCATCTTCTCTCCTGCATACCCACCCTTTGTTCCTATTACAAGTATCTTCTCTCTTAAAAGACAATCTTGTCTTGGAAGTATATATTCTATTAGCTCTGATACTGTATTTGTCTACCTTCCTTCCCACCCAAACTTGTCTATATTCCCTGCCTCTACTAGCTCACTTCCCATTAACTACTCAGTCTACTAAAATCCAAAATCCAGCTTCCATCTCCACCATTCCATTGAAACTGCTCCCTCGAGAGACCAACATTTCCACATCACCCATGTCCGTGGTACTAAAGAAGAGGCTTTAAAAGGGAGAGCATCTTCCAGATCCACTGCCCCTTGTTGAGGAAAGCAGTCCTTGGTGGTTCTCTATGAAGAGGTAACCATATTACTTGCCTCCTGGGTACAGCTGACTGCAGGGAGTCGGGGTATCAGAGTGACCCAAAGACTACCAGTCTATGAGCTAGGAAGCCCCTCTCTAATTATAGACATGGGGGCAAACTAGACCAGTTGGATTCTGTCCTTGAAAGCCTGGTCTAGTAATGGAGCCAAAGCGTGCAGACCTCCCTAGAGAAACAAAGAGTTAAGTTGATGGCAGGCAGCCTCGAGAGCGATCATGGAGCACCTCGCACATGGAGGCATCATGGCACCTCCTCTACGTTCCCATAGTTCCTTCAGGACGCAACAAGATATCCCGAGTGCTTCTTGTATCTTGAATGGGCTAGTTTCCAAACTGTAGTGCATACTCTACAAGGACTGACTTTTCTGTGGCTCCTATTCTCCCCAAACCTGGTTGCATGAGCTAGGGTTCCTGTCGTCTTCATTTGCTGAGTGTGTACTTACAACAAAGCCACTGTTGTGTCATAAAACTTGAACGAATATATTCTTTGGTAGCAAAAAGCCCATGTAAGTAACAGAGACACCTAGCAGACATTATCTTGCATCTGTGGTATTTGATTCTGCTGATCACTATGTCCGTCTAGAAGTTCTTCTTCTCTTGGCTTCTGTGACACAGTTCTTCTTGGAATTCCTCCTATTTCTATGGCTATGTCTTTTTTTCTATCTCTGTTTCCTCATCTGGACACTTAAAACTGATTATTCCTCAGGCAGATCATGATCTCCTTAAATCTGTATACTACCTCTCTGAAGGACATGCATGTATACTCATGGCGTCAATCTCCATTTAAATCCTAATGACAGCTGATTGCTGAACAATTTATCTTCAAGGCTTGTCTCACAAGATCTTCAATTCCATATGGTTAAGGCCAAAGTCATCATTATTTTGCACACAAAAGCACTTTGTTTTGTATTCCTTCCATTAACGGGGGATACCATTGTTATGCCAATAGCCCCAGTCAGTAACATAATTCTAAATACAGGCTCTTTACTCCCGCTTAATCCGTGCTTTAATGCCTCTCCAGTGCATCTTTACAGCTGCCTTTTTTCAGGTTCTCCTCCCCTGAGTCTTCAGTCATTTCAGTGTCCCTCATAGTACCTTCTGTATACCTTTCATAGCACCAACTCACTATACTGACAGTGCCTAGTTCCTCATCTGTCCCTGTTAAGACTGTAACATCCCTGTGGGTGGAGATCTGGTTTTAGCCACATTTGTATTTCTACCCCCTAGCCCAGTGTTGGCAAACTACAGGTACAGATTCATGTTTTTCGAGTAGATAATATATAAATGAATACACAAATGAAAAGTCAGACTTGCCTAGGCTATACACAAAAACAAAAAAGCCGCAACCTCCTGATTGCATCAAAACCCACTCAACTCAAAACAGGAAATGGAATATCGAACAACAGAGGGGTTGATTCATAGTCTCTAAACCTCTCCTCCCAAAAGATCCTCTCTTCTCAAAAGGCACTGCAGACAAAAACTCTTTCACTAAAGTCCCATCCCTTTGTCAGAGTCCTTCTCTACAAGACCGTCACACAGCTCTTATTTGACTTATTCGGGTACCTAACAGGGCCTGGCTCTGAGGTGAACGGCCATAGCTAACACTGCAGAGCTGTGATGACCTCACTTGTCAAGGCTCTGTTCCCTCTGAATACAGGGAGGAACTTCGCTTTTGTACACAGTGGGGTTGCTCAACAATGACTTTAACAGCCTCCTCAGCCTTAAAACTTGACCTGTTGTCTCCATGGGCTGTTGACTCAAAAGGAAGGCTTTGTGAAAGAGCTTAAGGAACCAAATACTGGTATGATACCTCTTTACCTAAGTTAATCCCAAGTTCTGTTGATGGTAGAAAATCCAGTTTCCTTTTTGGTGTGTGTGTATGTATGTGACACAGAGGTAGGGGAAGGAGGGAGAGAGAGAACACACGTACACAAACAAATGTACGCGTAGAATAAAATAGTGTCACCATTGCCCATCTTGATTGCCCACGCTAACGGAAAAGAGAATAACAGATTTATATGAAGTTATATATGGAAATTATGGATGGAAAAAAATAATACGAGCTAAAATGTATTTAGCAGTTAGAATATTCAGGCACTATTAAGAACTTTACAAGCACTATCTTTAAAAAAATCCTTATAATAACCTTGATTATAGATAAGAAAGCTTAGGCTCTGATGTAGTTGAGTCATTTGGCAAAGTAACAGAACAAGGATTTAAAATTAGGTGGATTCATCTTCAAATCATGTTTTCAAGAGTGATAACAAACACACTGCCCATGAAATTTACCTCATCAAATCCAACTTGCTAAGTTTCCAGACAAGAAAAGTGAGGCCCAAAGGTATAATGCAGCTTGTCCAATGTCACACAGTTGGTTAGGGACAGAGTCAGGACTAGGCATGAATCTCCTAGGGATATCTTGCCTTGCTGTTGAAATATGTGACTCTTGAAGACAGATATCAATGAATAAAGAAAGAAAAGTCCAGGAGGTGAGCAAAATCAAGTCACATGCTTTCCCCTTCTGCCTGACTTAGGGATGGCCTGCATGCTGTTTCCTATAAAATCTCCAAGAGACATGAATTACATTCATGGGAAGGAAAACAGTCTGTTTGAATGACACATACAAGAGACATTTTTGCATAAAAGCAGGGAATTGGGCCACTTACAGCCTCTTAAAGATCAAAAGGCCCTTGGAAGAATGCTCTTCTTCACCAGCAGCTCCTTATCCCAACCCACAGCTGACTGACTTCCTTATTAGGCTTGGACGATGGAAGGGCAAAGAATGTAAATCAACCAGGCTTTGTGAAACTGTAGAAGAGCAAGGCTTGGGGTGTGGAAGCGATGTCCCCAGGGAGCATGGTTGGAAGTAGACCGCCTGGGCAGTGAGGGAGGGGACAGTGCCCAAGCACGTGGGTGCCTCTTCAGACCTGGCTGAATACAGTCCTTGCAAGTCTAAGGCTTCCTAGTTTTTCAGATGGTCCTTCCCACTTGTTGAGACCCCCAGGTTTCTGCCGCTGGATATCTGATGTCCTTTATCTGCAAGCGAGGCTCAAGCCAGCCTTTAAGAAAGGAGTCCTTCAAGTGCTCCCAGGAATTAAGCAGCACTCCTGGGTCTGGAATCCACTGCTAAGCCTACTCCAGTACTTCCCTTGCCGGCAAACAGGGGAGGGGAGGGTGACCTAGGGACATGTTCAGTGGATCTGTTCATATGGCCCTTCCATCAGAACCCAAACCCTCCCAAGTTAGCCTTTTCATGGCATGAGCTTCTGTCTGGCTGTCCTGCTCCCTCCTGTAGACCCTACCTCAAGGCTACCTACAGTCCTTTCCTAAATCTCAGCTCATAACCTGGTCCTTGGGCAGTTTGCTCATTTCCTCTGAGAAACTGAGTCATTTCCTCCAGAGTCTACCTGCCTTGGCATCTTATTCTCCACAGATTCCCCTTCCTCACTGGCCTTGGTTTCTTGAAACTCTATTATGTGGCACCACACATTAAGATTAACCATCCTATAACACTAGACATCAATGAATACAATTGTTCTTTGAAAATATACATACTATGTCTTGTCAATGATTCTCTCCCATATGTGAGATTATAAAGAAGCAAAGTTACTGCAACTGCTGTTCAACTACCACTAGTGTCTCTCCTACTACCATTACTAGCTCTCCTACTACCATTACTAATGAGCACCTTTGGGGTGATGGGCACTATGCTTTACATGTATGAACTCATGTAATCTTTACAACTTTAAGAGGCAGGTAGTACATATCCCTTTTGTTTACGTTTTGTAGACCAGGAGATGGATATAGAGATGGCTGAAATGGCCCTGCGTAGAATATAGGTCATGAGTCTTCTGAGATGCTCATCATCTCACCCCTTAGGGTGGCTGGGCCAAACTCTTTGGCCCCTGCCCCAAACAGCTCCATTTGTTTACTCCAGGGTTCTTACCCAGCAGTTGTACAAATATTATAATTTTAAAATTTATCTTGTAATGTTAAAAATGCTGTGAAGCATTAGCTTAAGCAACTTGGTTAAGTGGTAGAGACACCGTGAATTCAAATATGTGGAAATCAGAATCAGAGCTCAAGACAAATACCCATGATTGTGTTTTTCCTAGCAAAACACATAGTGGGGAGTAACAAAACCAAGACAGAATCCCCCAAGGATGGGTATAAGAGAGCAAGATTAATCAGAATCATCATCGTTTCAGTAATTTTATAAAATTGACAGAAAAGGGTAGCAAAGACCAGAAAAGAAAGGAAAATAGGTTGAAGAGGGAAGTTACAACGATGCTGGTTAAGACAGAAGGTTGAGCCTGTCTTGAATAGGATCTCAGCGTTCAAAGAGTTCCTGAGGAGGAAATTACTCTCAACATTCATAGAAGCACGGACAGGATAAAATAGATTTAAAACAGGGTGGACTTTGGGGGGAACATCTGTAAGTCTTGTCCATGAGTCTAATCAAGCCCTGAAACTGACTATTCAGGACCACCTGGAATCCTGTGCAAACAAAACCCTGTCAATACTCAAGAGTTTAGGCATCCTCCTTCTGAAAAGCTGGAATTTAGTCCAAAATATCCAGCCCTCGGTACTTGCAAACTTGAAATTTCTTTAAGCTTTTAGTCTTACTTTATAGACAAAGATCTCATTAAACTTAATGGTTTTCCATTTGGATGCTCAATATTTTTGAGGGTTTGGAAGTATATCTACCAATTGCTTCTCAGGTGGTTCTCAAAGTGCTTTCCAAGATGCATGCATTGCCTCAAGGAGCCTTTTCTCCTCTCACTCTCACTGCTCTACATTTCTGGTATTTGTCTCTGAGGCTCCTTAGATGACACTTCAAACACACACACACACACACACGCACACGCACACGCACACACACACACACACACACACACTATGATTTTAGACCAAGTCAGAGCAACACCCTCATTGTATGCTACTACAATAGCTTGATAATACACATGGAACCACTTCATATGTTCAAAAGCAAAGCACTAGCATTTTTTATATTAAAAACAACCCCAAAGGAATATGTGCTCTTTTCATAAGGACATAAAACAAATGACGACTACAATTAAGTCAACTGCACAGAAAAACAACGGATTCCTGACAGTGGAGGCATTAACAGTTCCCTAGGTTGGATTCGTGTTTGGATGATACCAAAGTGATGGTTCCCCAAATGGTTTACAAGAACTTGAACTTTGTAAGAAAGCTTCAAGAAGGTTCCAGCCAGCCTCTGTGTCTTTGTTAACCCATCATGGCCACAAGAGCTTGCACGTACGCCTCTCTGCTTAAAAGCAAGTCATGTTGCTTTCAGGTGTGGTCAGCTTGAGGGTCAGCTTGGGTTGAAGTGGAGAACCCCAAATATATTTAGGCTTCCAGACAACCACTGAATGATTTTCTTTCTAACTAAATTCAAGGAAGAAAAATGTCTAAGTCTGTTTTGATGCATGAGTTACTCAAAAGCAGTGAGCTCATCTCTTTTGGCATCCAGAAATTGGTGAAGGCCCACATAAATAGTAAACAAATGCCTTTTTGGCTGTGTGCCCCAATCCAAACAGTATGTGACATGCAGCCAGATGGATTCTACCCTTGGACACACTAGGAGGATTCTACCCACTGTAGCCACCGAAAATTACATGAGAATTTCTGAGGGGCAGAGTTCAGCTGAGGAGCAAGCGATGCATGAGGATCTAAGGGCAGGGTCTGAGCCCAGAACTCAGCTCAGTGGGTTGGATGCATGTGCCTTTAAAGACAATGCCTTTTCTCTTTGCAGTTTCTTAACTAGCCTGCTTCACAGAGGCATGGGAAAACTGATCCAGGAGCCAGTGAACCCTAAAACTGTCCAGCTGTCTGAAGTCATACTGTAAAAAGACAGAGTCATTTTACCTCTGATGCGCAGTTTCGTGTATACATATCGAAGTTGACCACAAATAAAAGTGAAAACAGATCCAGAAGAACAGCAAACAATGGAAAACAAATGGATCCTGGAGTTCAGATGAAAAGACTGGCTTCGTATGTCCCCGTATTCTACCCCCCCTTTTTTTCCCCAAAAACTGTTTTCTTAACATTTCTAGCATTATTAATGGAATTAAATTATTCCACATGGGTGCAGAATGAGTCCCATGGTGCCAGCGTTTGTTTTCTGCACTCAAGCTGGGAGAAACGTGACAATGGTGCTGAGCTGTTACTACAGCAATTTAGGACTCGGTGTTTACCCATGGGAATCTGAGCATCATTCAGAACGTATAAGTGACAAGGACTTTGTCCTCGAATACCTTATCATGTTTTCTAACAGACGCTTTCACTTAAGATATTCAGTCCTTGAATCACCCACAGTGCTGATGACACTGAAAGAATGTTTTTCTGTCTGAGAAGGGCAACCGCCCGGGAAAGTGATATTCTTAAGAAGACGAAGGTGGACAACTGCACTCTTCCCCCTCATACATACAGAAATAGATGCAGGGAGAGGTGTAGTCGCCCCTGGATGCCTTCTCTTAAAGTTCACATTATCTAAGAAATACTTATGGAAGCATCTGTTATGTGCCAGGTACTTTTTTCATGCTAGAGAGATAGCAGTTAATTAAAAATTACAAAGTGTCTACACTCACGGAGCCTGCATTCTATTTGGTGTGGAGAGAAGAAACAAATATATCAATACTTTCCTGTTCAATTAAGCATATGCTTAAAGTTCTGGTAAGCATCTCTTCCCTGGCTGTACGTCCAATATTATACTTCAGTGCAAGGTGCATAATGCTGCTGAAACGTGTAAGCTTCTGGAGGGCGAGACGAGGTCTAGGTGCCTTTCTTTCCCAATCATCAGTTCCTACATGACTATGATCAGTATCTTTAAAACAATTAATAAAGCTGTCTTGTCTCAAAATCCCCACGTTCCATTGGTTAACCCTACTCTTACAGACTGCTTTTCACATGGAAAGTGGATCAGTTTTGTGCAGCAAAGGGGATCTTTATAAATACTTCGGTAGAAAAAGTCAGAGAAATCACTCTTCTTCCTCTTCCGAAAACAAATGTAATCCACGCACTACTTTTCCCTTTCAGGATTGTTATAATATGTTTGATACTCTTGAATAAAACTGGCATTTCAAGAATACTAAATGCAGTAGCACAAAGGTGGTAAATATAGTTCTTGCTTTACTACACGATTTTTCTTTAGAACCACTGCTTGATTTCTTTAGGTCACCTAAAAAACCTGTCCCAAGTTGCATCGTCACATTATGTGTGTTACTATTTTAATAGCTCGCAAAAAATTAATACCAACAGTGTCAACTATTTTCAGTAGTTCAAAAATATTATTTTGGAAGTTACTCTTGTTTCCTTCTTGAAGAAAGAATCAGGAGGTGAAGTGAGATGGGAGGGAGGACCAGGGAAAATACAATGACTGCATTAAGATTTAAATGAAAATGTGTCTCTCTGAGGTATACGGCAGGTAGTTAAAGACACAGGCTCTGGAGTCAGAAAAAATTGGCTTGACTCCTGCTATACTGGTTATATCAATTTTAGGCATAGTGGAACCTCTCAAAGATCAATCTTCCCATCAGTAAAATGGGAACATTTTACTTATAGAGCCGTTGTCAGAATAAAACAGAACGATATCAATGAAGGGCTTAGAGCAAGGTTGGCACATCTGTGAATACGCTATACATGGTTGCTGGGTTTTCTTCTTATTATTATTATAATTGTAATTATTTTCTTTTACTGTTACATATCACAAGACTGAATAGAGAATCTTGCTTGACCTTCAACATGAGCAGTGAGGAAAAGAAGAAAAGGAACAAAGTATAACAGAACAGTTTTGTCCTCTAAAAAAAAAATTACAACTGAAAATAAAAATGGGTATTTTTATTATACCTCATTGTGATCAACTACCTAGAATAAATATCTGAAAAGATTTTTTTTTTAATTTAAAAGATTTTTTTTAAAAAAAGAAACATGTGCTCTATTTAAAATTATTTAAAAATAGAAACATATTTCTAATTTCCCATAATCAGGGCATAAAAGTGAGCATGCTTACATGGAAAACAGTAAGTCATCTTTCCATTTCATTCAAATTTCTTATTGTAGCGAAAACAAAATGGAACAAAAACGTAAATAAAACCCAATCATTTTATATATCTTCTGGTGCAAAATGGGCTAAACTCTGCAGAACAGGAAATACAGGGAATGGTGACACTTAACATCCCCACATTTAGCTCCGAATTTGCAAGACGTTGGCTCTTCAATATTGTGATTTACACCAGTTATGCATGAAAGTCTGGGTCACTCCAGGGATGGAAAGAATGCTCAGCGCTTTTCTGGGTGGGCATTTTAAATGAGCCTGATAAAACGTATAGCTTCTGTCTGTCCCCATTTGATGGGCGTGGGTTATCCGCTTTGTTTCCCAATGGGTCTCAGGGAGGAAACTCTACTGCTTACTACTTGGAATCACTAAGATGGGTCAGGGAAGGTGTTTCCATGCCTTTAAAGGTGACAAAGGGGAACGTGTAAGGATTTTATAGCCTGAACAGCAAACCTAATCCACAACGAAGGAAAAGTGGGGTCAGAATAGATAGCAAATGTAGACCTGGCAACAGAAAGAGGCTTCTGAGGTTTTAAAATGCTATTTTGGTGATGATGAAATTGAGAAGTCAGAAAAGAGACAATGTGAAAGTAAGTGACTGTGTGTGCTTGCACGTGTGTGCGTGTGTGTGTGCGTGCGTGTGACTGAGTGCTGACACCACGGAGGCAATTTCCATAGAGGAAAGAGAAAAAATTCATTCATCCGTCCTCTACAACCCCGCCTCTCACAGCATATCTTCAAGTCATTTGTCTGGTCGAGTTTGAAATGACTAAGTGATGGGGCTTCCAAAATGTTCCCAGTGAGACTATTCCACAGTCTACAAAATTTCACTGTTTCCTCTTATTTAGCTTAATTTTACTCCACTTCAAATTCACTGTTTCTATTCAAAGGGGGGAAAAAAAAGTAAGTCTGTTCTTTAAATTCATGTCATAGGAAACAGTTTCTGTTTTCCTTTCACTTTAATGGCTGGGTTTCTCTGAGGCTCTGCCTCACGTTTGCCAGAAGGACACTGGATTATGAGCCGATTCTTTTCTTGTTCGAAAGAGATATATTGACTCACACATGAGGTCAAAGGTCAAATCCTCATCTAGCTCAACTGTGACGGCATTTTTGGTTGCATCTACCCTGGCCCACAGGGGCTTGAAGTACATCTGATAAACCATATATTACATAATATCGTGAGGGGATTTTTTCCCCCTTTCTTATGTCCAAGGTACATAAATAAGAGTAAAGTTAAGCCCCATTTGAAATGTCCACCAGCTTTCCTTTTGAAACGTATTTCCTCAGAGGAGTGCACTGCCATCTGCTGTACCTCCTAGAAGAGAGGGCATCCTCTCTTGAAAAGAAATCAAGTCTTCATTCTCACGGTCAAGGCTATCTCAGTATTGCCAGCTTCTCCAAATCCCTGAAGATCACTGCCCAAGTAAAACCGCCCAGGAAGATTAATTTAATTTCCACAAAGTTTCTTATCTAAGACACAGCAATAGGACAGGGAAGCTGTTCAGGGTACAATTTTAGTTTCTTTGCATCCTTCTTGAAATAAACCAAGCCTACGGGTACAGGGCACCAGTCTCTACTGACATACATCTCAGACACCCTCAGGATGCCCTGAATTGTTTGGGGGTGCTTACATTAATGTAGACTCCGGGCTTCAAGACAGGCTGGATCAGAAATTTATGCAAGTGGTGGGGGCAAAACTAATAAACACCCTGAGGGGTCTGTACGCATGCTCAAGTCAGAGCATCAAAGGTTTAAATCTTTTTCACTCCAGCCAGGAGCGATGTTTACGCACTTCCTTACATGCGCTGTCTTCCCCTTTTCACCTATTTCTACTCACGATGGAACCACCCCCCAACCCGGGTGGACTGTTGATCTGGTTCAGAGGAAATGCAGACTACCACCTCCCCAGGGCTATTCTCCATCAGCAGAGCTAGGGTGTCAGGGACACGGAGGCAGTTGCCACTCACTGGCTTTGTGACCTGAGCCAAACCGTCTAACTGCCTCTGTCTCAGTTTCCTCATCTCTCAAATAGTAGCAATAATCGCCCTTACCTCATGGGCCAGTGTAAGGGCGACAAGATTCAATGAATTAATGCCCCAAATATAGTAAACAACACCCTATAATTGTGGACACTATAAATTTAGGACACAGTACTTTCAAGTTCTGTACCCAGTCTAGAACCCTCTGTACCCCCTGTACACTTTCTTGGGTAGAAAATAAAAAATAGAGAAACTTGGATCTTTGGTGAGCAATGGCAGAAAAAAAAAAATAGAAATCTTGGTTTCTGTGGAATCCAGCAGGAAGAGCAAATATCTTACAAGGCCACGAGTGCAACATCCTGGACCACATACACAGACCACAAACATCCCCACCATTCAGAGCAGGGAACCTTAGCAAGAGGTTAAGAACCCCACGAGCTGTAATGCCCCCGTCACGGGAGGGAAACGAATACATCCTACTCCTTGGCAGGATAGGCAAGAGTGACTCTTTGGAGATTCACGACAATGATTCCTGAATGTCAGAAATGAAAACAAATATTTGCGTGGAGCACAATGTCATTTTCCAGACCCACGGTGACTGGAGCCACCACCACACTTATGCTCAGAAAGAATGTTTCTACCTAAAGATTCTGAATGAGATCGTGCTGATTCTCAGGAAGGGAGCCCTTCCTAAATCTGTCACCTGGCTTTGTGTGCGACAGGTCTGTGACAGGGTATCCAGCGTTCTGCTGGTTTCACAAACTTCCCTCACCACGTTGCCCAGGCTCGTGCCAAGGGGAAGGCTGCTCCATGCCAGCTTTTCTGAAAAATTCATAAATCTGCTGCCGTAATCCTTACTGCTTCAACTGACAAACGTAATAAACGACAGGATACAGAGCCCAGGTTTCCTAATGGGACTGCTTTCCTTTCCTTTCCTTTTCTTTTCTTTTTCCCGTCTTTGACAAGTTTTACAGAGTAGCACTTCTGAGACGTGGTCAAGTGCTATAAACCTAATCCTCAGCAATTTCCTCCTTAGCTCAAATAACCTAAATATTTTACGAATGGTAAAGGGTTTCACATGTCAACCATCAACCCACCAACCCTCGTCTAGCCCTTTACTCTGTCCTTTCTTCTGGTTGTTTGGATAATTGTCTTTGAGAAACACACTTCTGTCAATATTTTGAACAAAACACACAGGGTATTTTTAGTACACTGTCTTTAGAAGGTTTCGAACGTAGCATGCTGTTCCTAAGTAGATCTCTCAAAATGCTGCAATAACCTTGATGTGGGTTAAAATAAAGAAGTTGTGATCTGAGGGCCTGGGCAAGTAAGAGGACCAATTCTTGGAGATCCGCAGGGCCGCATGACACAAGAAGAGAAGTGACAAGGAATGGCCAAGTTATTATGTATTTGTGAACCCAACACTTTGGGTTCCATTTAACAAAAATGACTTTTTTAAAACAAAAGAGAAAGATATCAACATTTATTATTAAGTGCATTAATTATGTCAGCCAGTATTTGAGGAACTTCGATATTTTACTTCCTTGGAGCCACATAATAATGATGATAATTCTGTGAGATGGTTTCATGGCTTACATTTCAAGGTAAAGATTACGATGCTCAGAGAAGTTGAGTAGCATTCACAAGGCATGGAGAAGATAAGTGGTGGTATTTAAACCTTATAGCATTGAGGCACACAGTATATTTTTATTTAAAATGCAAGACACCAAAACACTTTGAAATGCTACCCACTAGCATTAGGATGTATGATTTGCTGACATGGATTAAAAGTCACTTCTTGTTTTGATTAAAGCCATGTCAGCAAGCAGTGAATTCTGACTTGATCTTTTACTGTGGTTAACTTAAAAAAAAAACTTCCTGTATCTTCTCAATATCTTAACGTTCTGCCTCCAAACACGACTTTTTCTTTTCTTTATATTTATTCATTTGTACAGATCTCAAAGTATCTTGCAAAAAGGAGCGCGCCACACGAAACAACAGAATTTGTATTCAAGGGGCGAGAGACATGCATCATAATTAGTTAATCTTAACACAATCACCCGTTCAATATACGCATTTATTGACCTGGGGCTCGGGATAAAAGATAAATGGAATATGGGTCTACACTCAAGAAAGTCACTGGGCGGGGAGGAAGACATAATAGCAAGTTATTATTATAACACGGTTTAATAAGTGCTAGGAAGTATGTCTGTAGGGGTGTAAGGCGGCTTGGAGAATCAGTGTGTGGCTGGGGATTCCGCCAAAGTTGCTGATGCTTGAATTGTGAAGGAGGGATTAGAGCTCTCCTGGTGGACCTGACAGGATGCACACTCCAACCAGAGGAAACAACATGAGACCAAGCATTCGTATAAAGCTGCAAACGTGGGTGGTCAATGCATGTGGCGAGAGTTTGGGAGCAGAGCAAAAGGGGCAGGGAAGGTGGACGGGGTCCTGCTTTTGACCCCATCCAGGCTATGGGGTTTGAATTCTGACCTGTAGGTAAAGGGTATGCAGGCTATCAGTCCAACATTGAGAGGCCCAGAATCCTAAAAGTACCTACCACTTCCTTGCATCACCTCTTTTAAGCAAAGCAACTCCTTCTGGGAGCCATGCTTTTTATCATGTGATCCTGTAAGCTTGGAAACAATCAGCTGGCCTGGGAATCAGTGCCTAAGCCAAGCAGTGGACATGAGAAAGCCCGTTAGCCTATAAGGCAGATAGGATGGGAAATTTTGGGATGAAGAGAAAGGGATAACTTTGAGACACATATATGACTTGGAATTGGGGGGTTCTGTTGACCAGATGGACGTGGGGGTTGAGGGAGAAGCAGCAGCTTAGGAAGACTGCAAAGTTTCCAACTACAGTGACTGATGGGGTCAATAATTCAGAGTAAATACAAGAAGAGGAAGGGATTTCAGAGGATAGATAACCAGCATCAACTGTGAGAGCTTGAGTTAGGAAATTGAAATAACTGAGCTGTGTATTATGAAGAGAGTGGTCATATTTTCCAAATGAAAAAATGGTTTATAAAGACCTGCCTGGTGTGCAGTTTTTTGGTGAGAGAATAAGGCAGGTACAGATTTTATCTTGGGCTATTATGACCGCTCACTGCTGTGTCCCTTAAGTCAAATACTGATTTTGAAGGTCAGTTTTACAGTTTAAAATATCAGTTCACGTTGTGCTACTTTGTAAGCACTGACGTAAAACGCATAGAAGTACACTGTGCGTCACCTGCCCTCCTCTCCATCCTATTAGACTGTGAAAAGTTATCACAGGACTCAAAGGAGACCCCTCAGTTTGCCCTGTCGGCTACAAATGGAGGAAACTTAGTCATGACCAGTAGAAAAGACATTAAAAAAAAGATACAACCTGTAGCCACAGCCGCTGTAAGAGGCAATGCAGCTTTGTGATTAAGACCAGGGGTATAGTGTCAGCAAAAAACTGGGTTCAAATCCCTGGCCTACCATGTATAATGGAAGATTTGGAACAAGTTACTCTAGTCTGTTAGCTCTCTAAGCCTTGTTGGTGAATTAAGGCTGATGATGATGGAAATTGTCTTCAGCTTTTGAGGTACAAATACAGCAATACAATACTACATGCACAGTGCTTAACCAACCTTTCTTCTTTCTTCTTTCTCTTCTTATTTCTCATTATTATGAGTTCTCTAGAATATGCTTCCTTTTAATGCAAAGTCTACCAAGTTGCCAACTTACAAAGCACCTTCTCAGAAATGCTGGTCATTCCTTACCTCTCAATTAGAAGTTCTCTCCCTAAAATGTCTATAATGTTCTCCCCTTGGAATATCTTTGTATATATCCACTTGTTTTCATGGCTTTATGACTAAATGGGGCACCAGCACTTCATTCCAAACACAATACCCACCCTCATTGTCCTATTTCAATGCTATTAGACATGGTTTACTATTTAGTGGACCCAAGGCATCGTCTTATTTTTTTCCCCTGAAAAGTATTTTGGGTACACAGACAAACAGAGAAAAGGAAATTCTGAAAGGAAAGAACTTTGAGATCTAGGATCCAAAGAGGTTATTATACACAACTGAGAGTGTTAAAAAAAAAAAATAAAGAAACATTTAAAAGAGGTCAAAAAAGTACCTCAGCAGAATCCTTTTCATTTATATTGTTTCAAGTAAAAGATCACATATTCAGAATGTTCCTATTAATTTTCACATGCTGCACTCACTCCGAATGCTCGACTAGCCCACTTCATAATGTTTTGGCACAAAAATGTAAATAACAGTGCTCTTCACCCTCCACAAGTTCCCATTGTCCGTTTTCTGGGTAACGGTGGGGGGAAACGCACTAACAGTCAGAAACTGTGCACATCCTGCTGGTTCAAATCCAAAGGTAGTTTTCAAAAAAAGTTTCGGTCACAACTTGTTCTTTAGAGTTTGGTCCCTGCCAACTGGAAACGATGATTTTCAGGAGAACCCAAACCTTCTTCAAAATCAGACAAGATTACAGTGTCCCTGCATTGATTTGGATGGAAGCCCTGTGGAAACTTCGATTTTCTCCTTCAGGTCATCACCCGGAACCCCCACTTTTCTACTTCAGCCTTTATTTTCCTTAAAGAACTTCTGGAGCTTTCCAATTGAGCCGTCTTTGGGGAAGAAGCCAATGTCCCTTTCATCGAGTGAAAGAAGGCAGGCTCTTAAAGCATTTCAATTTGGGGATGGGGTACTACTGGAAACAGTGTCATGAGTAGCTGCTTCCAGAATGTTCTATTGTCATAATAAAGAGGATGGAGGGTTGGAAGAACTGGGTTCTGGTCTTGACTCTGCTACCAACTACTTCTTTTGCCTTAAGGAGGTCATCTTCACTTCGCATCAGCTTTCCTCAAGTGGCTCAGGAAACACGCCAGTCCTATGAGATACCCTACTCTCAAAAAAGCACAGATGTGTTACACACCACCCAATTTCTTCAATAAGGAAATCTGTACCTGTTTAACTTGGTGTTTCCCAAGCTTTATTCGATCATGTAACTACAAATCGGTGTTCTAGAGAACTCATTTTGGAAAGCATTATTTTAGGTATCTATTAACTCACCAGAAAGAAAAAAAAAAGGTATCAGAAAAGATATACAGGCAAACCTCATTTTATAGCTCTTTGCTCCATTGCACTTTGCAGATAATGTGTTTTTTTACAAACTGAAGGTGTGTGGCAACCCTGCATTGTCAGATGATGGTTACCATTTTTAGCAAGAAAGTAGTATTTCCTCTCTTTTTTTTAAATGGAGGCACTGGGGATTGAACCCAGGACCTTGCACATGATAAGCATGCGCTCTCCCACTGAGCTACACCCACCAATAAAGTATTTTTTAATTAACCTATTTCTATTTTTTTAGACATAATGAACACTTAATAGACTAGAGTATAGAGTAAACATACTTTTTACATGTACTGGAAAACCAAAAACTCCGTGTGGCTTGCTTTATTGTGATATTTGCTTTACTGCAGTGGTCTGGAACTGAACCTGCAGTATCTCCAACATATTCCCATATATTAAGACTCCTGTAAACTTTTGTGTTGCTTGATTGCTCAAAATGTCTGTGGCATGAAATGAGAACTGGAGACTGAAAAGAAAATTTAAATTTTAAAAAGAACATGGAACTTCTGTGTATGGAAATAAAGTGGATTAACTATCATGAAAAATCCCCCTGATAAAAGATATTTTAAAATGTTAAAATGTATTTTTTTTTAAATAGTATACATGTATGGCTGCGTTAACAAGACAGTAAAAGAAATCCTTTGCGGGGAGTGGTGAGGGAGGCATAGGGGGAGGAAGGGAGGACACAAACAACAGAGAAAATCATAAAGAAGTTAATTAAATTCTGAAGCCAGCAGCTGCCCCAAGAACATTTACTAATGCTCACTGACCCACAGTTGTGGTATAAATGACCACATGAAGAATAAAAGATGTAGCCTAAGGCTTGTACAAGGTGAGAAGTCATACTTGAGCCCCACATCCCATAAAGTCAGGACCAGCCCAAACTGTTATAACCTCAGTGAAATGGTAAATCAGAAAGAAAAACCACCTCACATGGTACAATGGCAAGAAAAATTCTGTGTCTCACTCTGATTCTGATGAAGATTAGTAAAATAATTTCCTTGAGAATGTACAACCACCAGTCTGTACTTATACAGGTTTGGAGCTTGAATTCATGCCATTTTGAATGTCACAAAGACTATAAGGTGAAATGTAGTTTAAACAATGACTAGGTTTGAGGGAGAGGGTAGAGCTCAGTGGTAGAGTGTGTGCCTACCATGCACGAGGTCCTGAGTTCAATCCCCAGTACCTCCTCAAAAAAAGAAAGATTAAATAAATAAATAAGCCTAACTGCCTACCCCCAAATAATAAATAAATACAAAAATAAAAAGAATCACTAGGTTTGAAGTGTCATAGTTCTACCAGAAGCCAATGCAAAGGAATCTGCTCCCAATCAAGGCCTCGAAGAATTCTGACAGATAAAGTTCCAACGAACATAACACATAAAACATACCTGGAAATAAGCCATCGTGAACAAGAGAGAACAAAACGAAGAATCAGATATTCAATTATTTCAGATACTAGATTATCAGATGCAGCATACAAATATGTTTAAGGAAATAAAAGGAAGAATCAAAATTATAAGAAAAAAACCAAAGGCCTATAAGAATAATCAGAAGTATTTGAAGACATAGAAGTGAAAAATAAAATCATTAAACTAAAAACTCAATGGAAAGATTAAACATCAGCTTTGACGCAGCTGAAGAGGCATTTAGCTCATTGCAAAAGAGAACTTAAGATACTATCCAGCATGCAACAGAAGGAACGAAGAATTAAAAGAAGAAAGAGAAGTTCTAAAATACAGGAAGATAACATGGTAAGAGTTAACACACATCTAATTGGAGCTCCAGAGAGAGAAAATACAGAGTCAACATTTGAAGAATTTTTCAGAATTGATGTTAAGACATAACTTATCAGATTCAGGAAGCCTAGCAAATTCCATGATAATAAAGATATCAATAAATCCATACTCAGGAACATCTCAGAAAAACTGAAAGGAAAAAAAAAAGGGCCATGAGAAAAGTTTAAGCTAAGCAATAAAGAGAGAGAAAAAAATTCCTACACTGGAACACAATTAGATAGACAGCCGACTTCTCAACAGCAAAAAGATGAAGCCAATGGTGTAGATGTTACTAGTCAGTGCAAATGACCACATGTAATAGCCTATAATGATGAAAACAAAAACAATTCAGAAGCTGATCAATTAAGCAACTAACTAGAGAAAGGATACTGTTACTGTTAAGGGTGAAGCCTTCACTAACCATTTCTGAGCTGAAGCCTCTAGGGAAGGGAGCAGGGCACCAACATCAAAGATGCCCCTCCCACTTTCCATCTTTGTTGCCATTCCTCCCTTCACCTCTTCTACAGTCAGAAATGTATCTTATGGTTACTCAACTAGAAAGTCCATCTAGGGCCAAATTTATGAGCATAATTTAGGCAAATCTAGTAATTCACTAACTCAAATTATGGCTTTTTAAAAATTAATAAAAGGAAGAGCATTTGAATATCATACAGAGATAGTTTAAGGTGGTGGTTCCCAAACATGGCTATACAGTAGATCATCCAGGGAGTGTTTCTAAAAATATGAATAGTTGTGACATACTTAATCTACTCAATCAGAATTCCAAGCACAGGAATCATACTTTTAAAAAGCTCTCTAGATAATTTTGATACACTGACAGATTTGAAAATTACTAGTCTAAGGGAATTCCAACTAGATCCAGCCTTGTGCTTCAAAGACCCAGAACCCGCTTCTTGTCAGCTCTCTGTCCCAAGAAAGCCAATACACTCAAAATCAAACTGCCTTTAAGACTGAAACAGACGCCAGAATGCCACTCCTTAATGTATATAGCTGTTACCTGGAGCATAGATATTCATGTTTTCATGACTGCTCCACTCTCCCCTAGAGTCAACTACATGGAAACATAATTATAAGAAGAGGCTTTATCAAATTCATCAGCAGCCAATGGTCACAGAGACCAGATAGTTACATTAAGTCCAGTATATTCCATCAGCATATTTTTGTTTGTTTGTTTTGGGGGGGGAGGTAGTTCAGTTTATTTATTTGTTTACTTTAATGGAGGCACTGAATGGAGGATTGAACCCAGGACCTCATGCATGTTAAGCACGCGCTCTACCACTGAGCTATATCTTCCCTGCCATCAGCATATTTTCTTTGGGGGGATGTATAGGTTGCTGGTGAATGTGGACTCAGGACAAGGGGAGTTGAGTCAACTGAAGATCCCTTGACATATCCTTCTCATCAAAGGGATGGCTCTCAATACAAGCCCAGAATATGCAAGTCTGTTGACAATAAACCACTGCTCCGAACAAGGTCATCTACCTCAGAAGTCTTCTGATACTGGCAGTGCCTGGACAGGACTGGGACATGCACAGGTGACACTGCCTTTGTAAAACTCCTTCGCTGATCACCCTGGCCCTGTTTCAGATTAAAACTTGCTTAATATACTTTGCTCCTTTCTACTCAAAGACACGAGTGCGTGTTCATATTTCTAAAGTCACGATGTGTCTTAAGATAGATGTATAGATTCAATGTGGCTTTAAAAATTAAATCAATGCATCTCCAGCCGCCAGATAGGAACTCTTCCTTCCATTATTCAAATTTCTGTGGTAACGCTTCATATGGACCCATCTTAGGTCCACCCTTGGCCAATCAAGTGTGGCCAGAGGGGTGGGATCAAAATGATTGCTCATGATCTCCACGTGGGTGGGAGAAGTTTCAACAAAAAAAGTGAGAACTAGACCAACAAAAGAGGGACATAAGATAAAAGGGTGTAAGGCCAAATAGTTGCTATATTCAGAGTATTCCTCATTAATTCCAAAGGGAGCGTCTGTCAGAAACAAACCGATCCATTAAACTAACATGTTTATAAGAGCAGAGTGGCAGCCTAGGTGAGATCTTAAATATATTTTTAGATTGTTTTAACAGTAAGAATGTGGATGGAGGTAAGACAAAATGTAAATCCAGGCATGATATTTCCATTTTTTTGCTCCTTCCTGCCTATTAAACATTAGCCTTGATTGCAAAAACTTGCCAACATTCTCCTGTTTGTTTACACGGGACCTATGGAAACAGCATTAAGAAATTTATCCCTTCAAACTGCCATCTTGCTCTTAAAATTCTAATGTGCAACATTATGGTTATTCTTTCAAGCACACCAAGCTGACCTAGTTAGCAAGCCATACAGACCTCTGGTCCCTAAAGTAAATCCACATTCCATATTTTATTATGGAATTAAATATCCAGCATCGAATGCTGGTTCTTGGAAACTCAGATCAGTTAGAATGATGGTTAAGCAAAATAGCAAGTACAAAAAAAACATTCTTTGATTTTTTTCATAATTTTGTTTCCATCTTTAAGCAGAATTATTTGTCTGCGTAGACAGTTAAGAGTTACACAAACAGTTTACAGTAATGGTTATTTGATGAAGACAAACTTATGTTACACTAATTTTAATCCCGTGGTCTTACCTTTATCATAACAACTTTTATTTTCTTAATTAAAATGGAAAAAGATACATTTTATATAAATAGCAAATGCATTTTCTGTCAAATATAATTAATGTCTTATAAATAAAGTTTACGAATTTTGTAAGAGAAAAGATTTGTGTTTGGCTTTTGAACGATCTTTGCAAAGTAGCTTTCTCTGCTCTTTTGACATCTGTTAGCTCCTCCATATCCTGGAAGCATTAAGCACATTATGCTTTCAGCTGGGAACAAATAAGAACAAACCTCAGCCACCTCATTTTATAAATCCTTTCAATCATTCGTAATATTCTTTGACTAGTAAATAAAAGGACTGCATCAAAAAAAAGCAATTTAACTCATTGCTTACAGATGGAAATAATGAACATCAGTCATTGTCTAGGGACAGAATACAAAACTATATCTAAAACAGATCACACTCAAATATTTATTCATCACTCTATGAGTTAAAGAGTGTTCCTGAAAAATATCTCAAACTTAGACTTATCCGAGGTAAAGGGATCAGGGTCTAAATGATTTTGTGCACGTAAGTAAAGCTGCAGTGACATAATATTCTTGAATTATTTCACTGTTGCATTGAAGTTAATTTTATTTGTCTGAAAATAATTTCTACTGCCCATCCTGTTATTGTCATCCATTGGAATTGCTCTTTAAGTCTGAATTAGAACTTCAGAGAACAAAGATTTTCATAAAACTCTCCTCTTTATATGTGGGCTTTCTACTAAGCATTTGGTTTTTCAAATTAGTATATATCTAAAGGTTGTAAAACAGCAATGAAAATTTAATGATGGAGGAATTACCTGTAGTACATCTGATCTTCCTCATACATATATACAGACCAAATCTTCTTTCTACGGCAGTCTTTGGGATCAGCCATTGCTGACCTTGAATTTTACCTCTGGCATTTCCTAATCAAGGGAACTTGAACATTTTCCTAATCTTTCTGAGCCTTGTTCCTTATGCCTTTTGTTAAATGTGGGGATACGCTCTCCACATTGACGTTTACGGAGATTAGATGAGGTGGTTAGTATAAAACCTAGTGCGGCGCTTTGAAACAAAAGGCACATGATAAAAATCAGTGTATTTTAATCAACCGAATTATAAAGTAGGCTTTTAAATCTTAGAATTCTATTTTGGGGGGCTTTTTAAGAAGCAAGTGACCTAACTCAAAACCTAACTCAATACCTAACTCAATCCCCCCTCCCCTATGGCAACCACCAGCTTGGTCTCTGTACCTGTGAGTCTGTTTCTGTTTTGTTTGGGGGGACAGGCAAAGTGGGTGAAGGAGATTAGGAGGTGCAAACTTCCAGCTTTAAAGATAAACAAGTCATGGGGATGTAATATACACACAAAGAATATTGTTAATAATATAAAAAGTCAACTTTTTATGGCGACATGGTAACATGGTCTTATGGGGGTCATATAATAGTGTGTAAAAATATCAGATTGGTATGTTGTACACTTGAAACTAATACAGTATTGTATGTTAATTATAATTCAATTGGGAAAAAAACTAACTCAAGAAAATCAGGTGGATCCAAGTGAGTAAACCATGTCACCAAGCTCCCTAGCTGGCCACCACCCTATTATGGATATGTGTTGTGGAAAGGGTCTCATTTGAGCTGGATGAGGGCCAAGACTCTGTCTTTGCTGACAAAGGTGGCAGTGGGAACGCAGTGGGTGTGTGTGGGTGTGTGTGTGTGTGTGTGTGTGTGTGTGTGTGTGTGTGTGTGTATGGCTGTGTATGGGTGCTGGAGTAAAGGAGGGAGGCTGTGGTCAAAAAGCCTTCTGTCATTCTAGTCTGCAAATTTCCTAGTCCTTCAGTAAGAGAGACCAGGCATTTCTTGGGGGCTTTCTTCTTTGTCTTAGAGTTTCTTGGTTGACAGCTTCTTTGACACCCAGTTTGGGATATATGAGGCAAAAAGAAATTCCAGGGAACTCACTGCCGTGTCCATCCTTGGGTTCCTAGATCCCTAGCTGGTTTGCCTTCTCCTCTCCTTCCTTTAGTCTTCTTATGATTATCTCTAATGTCCACTCTTCTCTGGGATTTTGGCCCCTTAATCCAGACTGCCCTAAGTATCCCTAAACCTGAATCCAGCAAACTTGGTGAAAACTCTAAGTAAACAAGTGGGTCTCTGCTGCACAACAAAAATGGTACTGTTCTAAGTGGGTAGGTCTCATTTAAATGTGCTTCCCTTGCCTTCAGGATGTTGACCCCCGAATTCCTAGCTTTCTCGGTAGTTCCTTAGTGTTGTCAAACAGTTTTTTTAATTATCCAGTTTTTCTCATTATTTTTGTTTTCCTATTATTTTTTATTATTCGGTTGAAGGATGGCGTGTTACAAGTTAGTCTTCCTGTTACCGGAAATGGAACTCTCAGACATCTCCTGGGAGTTTTTATACAGCATCGTATCTGGTATTTCTTCTTGTGCACCTGCCCTGGGCTTCTGAATTAATACTGACAGTGAAGGCCACAGTCAGCACAGATTCCATTTGTCAGGTTTCATGGGAAATGGCTATAATATTCACTAGTGGATTATCAGGCATTTCCTATGGCTGATACTCAGTCTGCGTGCACTGGTACATCCATCCTGGGTACTAAAATATCAATGTATTAATTACTTAAAACTGCTGTGCCTTCAATGGCATTGTGCCCTCCTTGCAATCCCATTAAGATTTCTAATAATCCAAAATATAAAGATCTAAAACCTGGTCAGGATGCACTTCCAACAGCACTGCTGTAACACCAAGACAAGCATCCTACCATTTTTGATGAGGGCCCAGGCTTAGCTGCTAAGTATTTTGAATACCACTCCTGCGTAAGCATGAGCCATGTTTATTTCAGTTTGTTTGTTTGTTTGTTTTACTTTAGGAATTCATTCTATTTTCCTCTTGGCTATTTCCATAGAGAATTGTTTGGCACGGCTTTTTCATTTATTTGAATGATCTGCAACAATATAATTAGCAAAAATATTCAGGCTCGTTTCCGCTAATGAACTCTATTTTAATTTCTAGTCTATGATTATCTTTACCTTTTATTAACATAATTAAAATCAAATGTAATTGTCTGGTTAAGCCAAACAACTTCTGATAAGGCCACCCTCGCAGCTGGGACAGTCATTTTTTCTTGTTAATCAAAACTGATATGCTGAATACATGAAAATAAGAACACTCTGTAACACGTCTTACACAAAGTAATCATCGCAAATTCATTAATAGTGGCTATCTTTATTTCTCTATTACTCACTGTAATCATTTACTTTTTGAACTGTGGTCTCGGTATATTACAGCTTGTCTGAGATAACGTGCTCAAATTTCACAAGAACACGTGAGAATTTTGTGCTGTGTGTTTTCCTACCAGCCTTAATCAATATTTCGCTTATTAACTTCCTATAGGGATTCAAGGCATTAATTAAGCTAAATTATTTTTCTTTGAACTAAAATGCAAACAGAAGCCTAAGAAATGATTTTGCTAAATTGTAATGCAGTGGCGAAATCTCTGTTCCCTCATATTTTTTTTTCACTCTAAAACTGATCAATTTAGAGGAGACTGCAGGCAAATTTTTTTATGCCTTAACTTTTTTCTTCTTCTTCATGTGCTTCTTTGGAAATGGTGCTGCGTGCTATAAGTAAAAGGAAAAGTGTTTCTATGCGTATAATTAGTGCCCACCTATTGTGACCAAGCCTTGGAGGGTTTTTCTTGGATCTACCTCAAGTTCTCGGTTACTAATTGGGTGCAAAGAAATCTCAATACCAAATGTATACTGTCTAACTGGGACTAAACTTCTTTTAAAAAGGGATTTGTGACTAACATATCTGAAGCTACTGTGAGGATTGAGTTACTAGATACAGGACGACCGACAGATGGTCAGAATTCATTTCATTGAGCTAATTTAGTCACGGTTCCTCTCCCTAAAGAATCAGTGAGAAACAGGTAGTCAGACCAAGTCAGTCTGAGTACAGCCCTCTTGTCCATGGAAAATCAAGGAGTTTATGTTTCCTTATAGACAAAACAGTTCATATCAATTTTGTACACATTCTGCTTCACTTTGAGAGACAGTTTTCAGTTGATAACACGTATACCAAAAATGCAGAATTTATCCACGTCAGGAGACCTGGGGAGAATGTCAGGCTGAACCCCCCAGGCTACTGGCCATGATTAGAAATGTGAAGGTCCCCCTATAATTGGTCTCTGCAAGAATGTTTTGCTGTTAGGATGTAATATGCAATATTATCTTCCATTTATGGAATCCTATGGATAGATACATGTTAATATTTATTTCTGACAATAAGTAACGTTTTATTTATTTTAGAGTGATGAAATGGAGGCTTTGCATAACTAAGCTATTTGCTCAAGGATACAAAACATATAAGTAGAAAAGCCAGATTTTAACTCCTAGTTCAATGTCCTTTCCATTTTGAACACAATCTGAGTAATACCTGCATATACTTTAATCACATGTAATAGTGAGGTTCCAATAATTATCAAAGAATGTTTAAGTCATCTTAGCACTACGTTCGTAATTGTTTTAAACTTGTTTTTGTCCTCAGTCCTTTTTACAGAAGAGATGAACTAGACAGAGGTTAAAGAAAGGGTGCTCTCTGGCCCATGAGATCAGGAATTCTCAGAGTATTAATAAGGGATCGTCTATGAGAGTTCCTCCCAGAAGCAAGCACATCTAGTCTTCTGAATTTAATCTCCAGTAACGTAGGATTTTAATGGTATGAAAGTGTTAGAAATAGCTATGAGAAGAGGATGACCTAAGCAGTTCTCAATGGTCCACTTGAAACACTGAAAATGAGAATGAAAAGAATGCTTAGTCCTGTGCAAGGGAGGCACCATCAGAGGAGTTCAAGTCTCGGATAATGACAAAGATAGGCCGATGAGTGGAGCAGAAATAATCTTTCACAAAGTTCTGAGGTCACTCTCCCCCCACAACTGCTCTAAACTACCTGCTTCATTTGCTCTGAAACCAGGCTCAAGCCATCCTGTGAGTACCAGCTTGCTGTGCTAGGGTTTTAGACAAAGGTACAAAAGGCGTGGATAGAAATATCCAGGCAAGGTAAAAGGCTTTTCCCACTCAATTATTTAATATGTCTTCATTCAGCAAGCATTGACTGAGTCACTCATCCACGCTCAGCACTGAGGAATCAAAAATAATAAAGATACCATGGCCCTTTACACGCTCAGAGTCTAACTGGCTTTTTGGTGCAAATTAGTTTTATGTGAGTTTAAAAGGCAGGAATCCATTTTTTCAGGACATAAAATCTCCTGGGTGAATATGCCATTACAATCTGGATCGAATAACTGAGAAAACTCTGCAAAGTTCAGAGGCGAGAACAAATCCAGCATCCTACCCTAAATATACAGACTTTCAGTCACAGCCATGTCAACACTGGTGCCTTTTCTCAATAATCCACCAAGGGCTGCTTCCTTCAGTAAGATGTGGGGGCCTTCAGAGGTCAGCACTGGACAGAGAACCTACCACTGGGAAGGGGCATCTGAAAAAACATTTTCAAGTCTCCTCTCTGATTCTGCCTCCCCTCCAGGGTCCCCCTTACTGCCTCTCTGTTTGGTGCCCTAAAATAAACACAGACCCATTAGTTTTGTTCATTAGTTTCGGCTGAAATTGGCTGAAACTTTCTGAAAAGTTTCTTTACTCAATCTTAAAGAACAAAGGGGAACTAAAGAGACCATTAAACACACAGACAAGGAAAGACTTTCTGACCCTGTCAAAGCCAGCCAGCCTGTAGGGCTTGAAAGGCCCATCTCATTCTAGATGGGAGTCCATGAAGAGGGGGTGACTACCCCCTAGGCCCCAAGGACTAAAATAAACTCCACCAACAGGGAGGCCGGTGGCCTCTTCCTAGCACCAGCGAGCCTCCACAAGACGAGATTCAGAATATTGTCCTCACCCGGAGTTTCTAACAAAAGACATAATTTCCATTCCAGCTTCTGGCTGGAGGTCTGACTAATCATTGATACCAGGAAGAAACCTATGATCAAGGTGAACCTTCCTTGGCACAGAATCACCCAAATCCCAGGATCTCACCGCAACGTGGTAACCACACGGCACTCATGTACGAAGAACCGCACCTGGGAAGTTGTCTCCTCACTCATTCTCGCCGACTGTCTCCCCTTCCCGCAAACCCGCAGTAGGGAAGGAAAAGGCAACTGGGCTTAGAAAGATTACATAAAGGTTGTTTATTTTTGCCTGTGAGTTTCCTTCTGTTTTGTAAATAAGTTCATTTGTGTCATTTTTTTAGGTTCCACATATAAGTGACATCATATGGTATTTGTCTTTCTCTGTCTGACTTACTCACTTAGTACTTACAGTTACTAAAGGGGAAAGCGGGGGAGGGATAAACTGGGAGTTTAGGATTAGCCGGTACAAACTACTATCTAGATAAACAACAAGGTCCTACTGGATAGCCCAGGGAACTATATTCAATAACTTAAAATAACCTATAATGAAAAAGAATTTATATATAATATATATAAAACTAAATCACTATGCTCAACACCAGAAATTAACACAACAATGTAAATCAACTATACTTCAATATTAAAAAAAAAAAAGATTAAATAAAGGAGTAGAGTGAAAGTTCTTGACTTTGTTGGACATCCCAAGCTAATGGGATAAAAAGAATCTTCGTCATGAAATAACTGTGTTCTTCCATTTTCCTGTTGCTTCTGCAAAACAAGAACGTGGCAGTTTCAGGAGATGGATTTACTCTGGAAAGGAGCAAAGAGTGAGGCCCAAGGCACTACTTTTAACCTTGACAACATTTTTTTTTTTCTGGATTCTCTTATTATTTTCAGACTCAGTGAATCTGTGTGCCAATCCAAATACATGCTGCTCTCAAACTTATCTAGACTTTTTCTTGTCCTTAGCTTGAAATTAAAGGCAGAGATCAAAATTTGGTGACTGCAGGAAACTAAAGATTTTGTCTGAGACAGGAAAAGAAGGGAATTTACCAACCCCATGTATTCACTACTTGGCTTCATTATGTCACAGACCACAGGCAATAACCAAAATACACTGGTAAGGATATCTGAAAATTTGTGCATATGCTTGTCTTAATAAACAGTCTGAAAGTGAAAAGAAAGGAAAGAAAGCAAAAATACTTATATTGGCAATAAAAGTATGAGAAAACTGGAGACTGAGAAGTTATTGATGATTTGGCCAAGCCCATTTAAGAAGTATAGATATAAAAAATAAAAATGAGGATATAAAGGATACAGTGCCACTATGTAAAGCCCTGATAATGTGTATTGAGAAAAAAAAAAGACTTTAAGCTTTCTAGGAAAAATAATATTCTATTTATTTATACTATACTTCTAAAAAATAAGTATATGCCATTTTCTTGTGTTTTTCTGCAAATGTTTATTCTAAATATTAAAGTAATACTGTAAAAATTTAGAAAAAATATCAAATAAAATAAAGAAGTGAAAAATCACCCATAATCGTGCCACCCAGAAAGAATGGTTATCCTTAACATCATAACTTTATTATTAATATTTTGATGTATTTCTTTATAGACATACTTTTTCGGGAGGCATAAACCTCATTATATCAATTACGCAAAAGCTTGAATATTATTACATAATCTAAAAATTGAGTTTTAGACAAAGCTCTAATGTCTTGCTAGGAAAGATCGAAACACGTATCTGTGTGTACCAATGTGTGTATATGAATAAGCATGTGTATGTTACATGTACATGTAATGCACCTGTGTGTATGTGTATAGGTATGTATATGCATATGGATATGAATATGGATATGTGTATGTATATATCTCCTGTACCAGAACCTTTTGTTAGAGTTTGTCCCTTAGTCTTTGCTCATTCCCTAGTGCTGGTGAAAGGCTGCATTTTTCCTGAGCCTGAAGTTTCAGTTGTTACCTAAGTTTTATGATAATAACATGGCTATCATTTTATTCAGGAGAAAAGGTTATCCATTCTCGTGAGGGCCTTTTAATTTCAAGGGAACGTAGGATGGAAATGCATGGTCAGAAGCCCAAGGCTAAGAATATGCAGATAATCAGAGAGCCTTGAGAAGAACTATCCTGGGTGCATATAAACAACGCTGCTACATTCTGTGCGTAGCTAAAGAGAAACGGTGGCGAGCTGATACCGACTTCAAGGAGAAGGAAACTATACTCAGAGAAGGAAGACCGAGACGAGCTCTCTTCAAAGGTCCATGTGACACCAAAAATAAGTAACAAACTCATCAGCGGGAGGGCCCTAGTGCCTGAAGAATGCGGAAGGATAAAATTGTGACATTGTGCTTATTTTTCCTCTTGGTGAACTTCATCACGGGAAATATTTCTCTGCTTCCATTTTGAAGATTTATAATGTAATTCTTTAGACGTTAAGGAACTTCAGGCCGATCCCTAAGACTGTTTCCTCAAAATGCTGAAAACTTTTCAATGTTGGTGTTTTTAAATTTTTTAAAGACAAGAAAATGAAAAGAAAAGAAAAGAAAAGAAAAGAAAAAACCCACACTAGGAACTCCAAGTCCTGCCAATTATTCCTTCCTGCCAAGTCCTATTAGTATAAATGAAGGGTTTATTTTAAGAAATGCCTGATAAATTACTCTACACAATCAGTAATGAGGGTACTGTCAGAGAAGGAGAATCATTTCCAAAATTTACTTGGCATTAAAGAGCCAGAGCCTTCTAAGCTCAAACTGGGTTATATGGCCCCAGCCCCTGTGGATTCCATAAATCTCTCCCTTCTTCTCCAGGACAGAGGGATCAAGAGATACGTGTGGCTCATGAGGTTTCTCTGTGTCAGCTTACGGTTTTTGAAACCTGTACCCAAAAAGGGTACAGTTTTCAAACTTTCCTTGTCAACAGTTTCTACCACTCTTCACAGAGCTCCTTTTTTTGCCCTGGGCTTTGCCCCAGAGGAAAATATTAAAGACCTCAGGTTATTAGAGAAAAAATAAAAAATACAGGCCAGGCCAAAACACAAAACAGCATGATGTAAAAAGGAAAAAGGTCAAAGAGCTTCACCTTTCTTTAAGGCCACCAACATTCAATTGGTGCCAGATTCCTACCCAGCGTGACACTGGAGAAATATAATCATAGTGATGTAGAGGCTAAGAGTCACTACTCAAACGTTAAGAGCAAAGCAGAGCGTCAAATGACCACTTCTTCTAGAAAAAAGGGAGGAAGAAAAATGCATAATGTAAGGAATCTGCGGATGACGAAAAACCACGAGTGTTCCAACTCAACCATGGGAGCTGAGAACCCTCCTCAAGGCTTCCCTGTGCTTCCCCTCTGGCCGTGCCCTCCTCCTAACTCATCCATCACTTGAAACCCGTTGCACTTTTATTAATGAAAACCCTGAACCAGGAGCTCAGAAATAAAAGACGTGCAGTGGTGTCCTCTATCCCTAAACACTGATGGAAAGCTACCTTGTCTTAAAGTTTTATTTTTCTAAAGGGAGAAATGGGTGGATGTTCTTTTTGATTAATTACGGCAGCAAACCCTTGCAAAGCTGTTGAGGGATGAAGAGTTTAAAACTTGGAGTCTGTTATCTGTAAAGCTTTTTGTGTGCTCTTTAGAGGAATAGCATTATAAAAGTTAATGTGCAAATAAAATAAACAAATACCTCCAGTCCTTGCCCACCCATGAGCAGTGCAGACTGGTTCCCCTCAATTTTCCCTGGCCCACTTATAAATCCCTCAGTGATGGGCTTCCAGTACTTTTGCTGTAAGACTGTTTTCCAGCCACCGACTAAAAGACTTCCACTTACTCTCAGCAGCGTCTGTATAATGTTTGCGGTGACCCAGCATCACAGTCCTGTTAGGCCTCCAAGTCGGAGACCAAAGTGTTTCACACAATTTATACTACTCATATTTTGTATTTAATATGTTTAAACACTAGGATCGGAGTTCAGCGTTTAATGCAATGCAGTCTGTACACAAGCTGACTAAATTACAGATGAGCAGAAGAGATGCTGCATACTCCCTCCAATCTTATAGCAAGAGGAAAGATACCAGCTCCTCTTAGGAAATATTTATAAGTTCCAAGCATTCTTAGCGTCATTAACAAGCAAAACTGCACAGTGGTCCTTAGAGGTCATGGAGAGGAACGGATTCCCATTCTGCAGATGAGGAAACTGAGACCTGGAAAGAGGTAGGGTCACGTTTTCAAGGGCAAGGACAGAACCAGCAGGACCCAGCAGGATCTCAGGCCCCTGAGCCATCCTGCCTGATCTATTTCTCCAAGGACAGTGCTCACAGTGCTATCTACCTCCTCTTCACAAGGTGGGGGGTGGGAGTGCTGGTCTATGTCCATGTTAACATTTCTTAGGAGGCTGGAAGGAGGCCAAAGGGGCTGGATAAATGGTCTGTAATCATAGTTTGACTTGCCCTTGGTAAAAGCCATCCAGATAATAACAATGGAGTGGAAAATCTCTTCCTTATCCAAGACTCTCAGCCTCAACTTACCTACCATGGGAAGAAGTTCTTATCAAAAAAAAAAAAAAAAAAAAGTGCTTCAAAGTTCTCAAGTCTGTTCCCTAGTGACTACTAACATCACGTGTCATTAATGAGAAAGGTCAAGGTAAGAAAAGCATAAGCTTTGGACCGAGCAGGTCCATAATACTAACCCATCTTCCCCAGCCTCCAAGACTTTGATACACTCTGATTATTTTCTGCTCATTGACAGAGTGCACAGCAGAATGTAGACTCCTTTCTTTGTGGTCTCCCCTCACCCTTGGGTGACAGAGAGCATTCCTCGATCATTACATTATGAAATGAGCCAATGGCGAGACTTAGAGAAAAAATGAGTGCTTCTGAAAGGATTCTACCTCCATCAGAAAAAAAAAAAGGGGGGGGGGAGATGCATGTTAATTTCATATGGTCTCAATGTCATGGTCAAATTTCTGAACATAACTTTAAATCTATTGTCAACTCTCCGGAGTCAGCTCTGGAAGAGGCTCTTGCACTGTGACACTGTTCCCCAGGCAAATCCTGCTGATCCTCACGATTCTGATTCCAGACTTGGTCATCATCCCCTCCTACCTCCGAAGGGGCTGGAAGCGCAGGTCTACGGCAGAGGCTGAAGATGCGGCTGTGATGTGTATAGTCTAATCTTGCAACCTCTGGCCACAGCTGATTAAACCAATGGACCAACTCAGGAGCAGCGAACCCCAGGGTCTCAGTCTGCGTGACGTTATGATCAGTGGGTAGGCTTGAAAAGATAAGCGGTGCTGAAGCCGTCTTGAGAAGTGGGGAGCTAAGTCACTGGGCTAGTTAGGGGGGCTTCCAACAGGCAGAGCTGGGGTGGCCATAATCGGCCAAGTGCCTGTTGGATTTATGAGCAGGGAGTGAGGATGGATGCACAGAGGAAGCCAGGTGGGAAAGGCACAGGACAGTGAGGCAGGGCACTTTGATTCAGAGAGACGGAGCTGGGAGGGCAGTGCAGCTCAGCTCTTGCCCTCGCTGAAGCTGGTCATTCAGCCTCCCCCACATACAAAAGTTCAATAAATCTTGCTTCACGTGAGGCAACTTAAGTGCATGTCTGTTTCTTGTAACCAAAAGAGCCTTGAGAAGAACAAAGGCCCCCAAGGAAATGATTAAAGACCTTCTGAGGTAGTCCAACTGTTGCCTCCAGCACCAGGCACACGCACAGCTCCCCTCAAGCCCACAGCGACGGCAGGAGGCCTGGAAGAGGGTGCCCCCTACTGCAGCTCCTGGTCCTTTAGGGGACTTCACGCAGTTCCGTCATTCTGCCTCTCAAGTTCACATGCAGTGTCGCTGACACTCAGTACTACTCGTACTGCGATTAAAAGATGACCAAAACAAAGCCAGCTGATACACAGAGAAATCTCACCAAGGAGACATAAACAGGAATATAGTGATTCTGTTGGGATCTGATGTCTGTCTTTTTACTCTAACACTTAAGTTAACAAGAATGCGTTACTTTACTGCTTCCTAAGGAGTAAGCCTGATGTCCATGGAAAACATAACAGTGCCCCCTCTGATGCCTTTGTGTTCAAGCTAAGGAGAAAAAAAGTAAGCAGGGACCATCCCTAGAGACGAACGTCTGGGTCCGGGCGCAGACTGTGAGTGCTGTCAGGGTTTGGTGAACATGGATCTGAGCAGTCCCTCCAGACGAAGTACAACATAAAGCCATCTACAGAGGAAAAGCAAATTCTTTCTCATCTTCACCTCTGGTAGTGAGATTTTTAACTCAAAATTTCATTTCTTCACAAAGTATTTTCCATAGATGAGGTCCCCGTTACATCATGATAGAACTTCTAAGAATTTTAGGGCTTCCTCCATGGTTCACTATTCCACTGTGAGGTATCTTTTCATTAAGGTTTCCAAGTGCTCCCCGAGGAGAAAAGTCCATGTTTGGGTGTTTATTACATGGTGCATTGTTCCACCAATGGCAAATTGATTTTATCCTGCGAGTCAGCTCCAAATGATGGTTTGAGCCCTGTGCCAGGAAGTGTTCTTTAAAGCCAAATGGCCTCTATGTGTGGTGGGACAGAGCCCAGGGTTGATTAGCAACGTCCGCCATGTACATGGGACAAAAAAGGAGCCAGCATGCTAGGTCCTGGCCAATTTGAGTTTACACCTTTAATGTACAGGCAAGCATTTGATTTAGCACACTGCATTTCTGAGCCAAGCGCAAAATTTTTCAGCTTTAAATATCCCTCTCAGAGAGAGGTGCTGACACTTTAAAATAATATATAGAAAATAACATTGATATGAAATGTTGCCTCTAGGCTCTGAAAAGTAACAGTAACTAATTACTAACTGAAACTTCCAGAAGAATATGACATAGGGTTTTTCTCACAATCTGAAAGAACCATATGCCAGTTAAAGAGAAATAACCATAAAAATGGGGAAAAAAAAGTAATGATGTAATAAACTTGGGCTTGAGTCCTGAAAAAACTCAAAAATTCTTTCAATCTAAGGTGAAATTCTCCCTTCAGAATATATGTGCTTTTTGTCTCTTTTCCTTATTTTGATAATTGAGAAACTGAGGCATAGTGGAAAGGAAAAACTGATGAAAAGGCCCCAATGTGCATCAATAGCAGATTCTGAGCATAGACTGTAAGAGTTGTTTTGGACTGACTTGTTTAGCACTCAGACACCTGGATTCCCCAGCTGACTTTCAGTGTGGGATGAAGGCACCCCTGAGCACCTCCCTGCAAACTGCCATATGGCCCGGCTGGAGACTGGCAAAGGTTCCTGATGTGCGGGGCTCAGGTGCCTGGTCAGGAGAATAGTTGGCACTGAGGGACAATATACTTCAACGATATGGTCTTTTAAAAGTTTTTTTTTTTTCAATTGAAGTATAGTCAGTTACAATGTGTCAATTTCCAGTGTACAGCACAGTGTCCCAGCCATGCATATATATATATTCGTTTTCATATTCTTTTTCATTAAAGGTTATTATAAGATATGGAATATAGTTCCCTATGCTATACAGAAGAAATTTTTTTTATCTGTTTTTAAATACAGTGGTTAACCTTTGCAAATCTGTATAGAGTCCTTAGAACAGAAACTTGAGAAACTGGACAAGAAATGCAATAACAATTCCCAGAAGCTGAACCATTTCTGAAAGCCTCATCTGTATTCAAAATACACATCGAGCACCTCCCTCTGACACTCTATGAGGTCTTGACCCTATGTTGCTGCTTCTTTAAAGGAATTTGGAATTTGCACGTCTACTCACTTATTCATACGTCCATGAGAAAGAATCCACCCACATTTTACACTTCAGCCAGAGACAGGTGGGCTTGGCCTTGCCCTCTAAAAGGCATAAAGTGCATCCGTCTAAAATCAGACCAGATTCTCAGAGCTGGAGACGTAAAGCAAAGCGTGGTACAGTGCAGTGATCACAGAATCAGACTCACGTCAGTTGGAACACTGGTCCTGCCTCTCACCAGCTGCGTGACCTTAAACACGTCCTCAGTCAGTCTGAATGAACCTTAGTTTTCAAATCTGTGTAACAGGGAGAATAGTACTATCTTTCAAGATGAAAGAATATTTTTAAAATAGTGTCTGTTAGGCACCTGATCTAGTGTCTGACAGAGCATGCAATGCACAGGAACTCTTAGCATAGAGATATAACTCTTATATTGTCAACTGAGAATGCTTGTGAAACGGGACTCCATGTCCTGCCAAAGATCTCAGGTATAAGTCAGCGGCTGAGTCCAGAAATAAAATACATTTACTCGAGAGTCAGTGTATGTAACTGGACCAAGGACACCCTACTCATTATGAGCAGAGCTCATTAGTGTCTGCTGGCCCTTAAAACCACCTCCTTTTAGTACAAGCTACATTAATGGTTACAGATAGTAAAGCAGGGTTATTTTCAAAACCTTCAGAGATATTCAGGCAACTCTTATGCCTCTCAAATATAAGTTTTTTGGTTTGTTTTTTTAAATTTGTTTTTGCTATCTCTTCTGTGCAGAAACAAGCCCCAGTAATACCACAGTTGAAATTGCATGGTATGGCAAGCAGTTACCAAAAATAAGCATTAATTATTACTGTGAAATATGCATTTTCCAAAAACACGCATTTGGTCCATTTAAAAGGTTTTTGCTGCTGTTTTGCAATTAAAAAGATGTGAACCATTTTATTTAACTCTTCCTCCCTTCTTTCCTGAATGTTAACTAGTGGGAGACCAGTAATGACCATGGAAATTCAAGATAGGTTATATCTTGATGTTCAAGACAAAATTATGTGTTTTTTTTTTTCCCAAAATGCCTTAGTCATCATATTTCACAGTTGCAGTATTTGGGGTAGATTGAAAATATGAAATTTGTGGGGAAAACCAACATAAAATCAAAACCCAGAAGTCTTTTCAAGGTTTTATAATCTGTATTCAAAATACCATCAGCACCAGAAACAATTCTGTTAGGAAATGTAATTGCATTCAGGTGAGACAGGGTCTTTCAACCTACAGGGTCTATGTGAGCATCTAAAAACCAAAATACAGCAAAAATCCACATGATCAACTGTCTCTCCATCCCTAATAAGATGAGAAAATGACAAATTAATTTCCTGGAACACTGGTATCTGGGAAGCTTTTAGGGTTAATGCTTACCAACTATTCCTAAAAGGCAACATTTATATATAATAATGTATAATAATCTAATATTTGTGAATCATTTTACTTAACTTCATCCAATATTTATAATATATATATAATATTTATAATATGTAATATATTGTTATATCTATTGAGTTCTCTTTTCTGTAAACTAGAGCAAGTCTTTTAGTTTTTGTTTTGCCTGCTACTTTTGAAGGCATTCTTTTGACATTCCTAATGTTTGGGTTTTCACTGGGTAAGTTAAGTCTGCTTTATTGAATTGCTTATCTTCCCTGTGACTTGTTGAACGATAGTTTTATAACCTTTGATAAAGGGAAGGAAGACTGACTTTCAAAACCCTGAAATAATCCCAAGCTTTACACAATTTGGGTGAGTCTTCAATTAGGGAAAAGAAGAAGTGTAACAAAAGAAAGATTTGGTTTCCCAGATGAATTAAGCAATATTGAGGAGTCCTAAAACCCTAAAATGTAGTGCATTTTCCTTCACTAAAAGTTGTTCAACACATTTCTGTACGGAACAGATTTATAGCATCCATTTTCACTCTGATTTCCTGTTTCTCTGTCCATTCACCACGCAAGTATTTGGAAGCCTGCGATGGCTATGTGGAGTGTTTTAAGAGTTGACCTCGGAAGTGAGCACCCCTCTGGGAGCAATTTGATTGGTTAATACTAGTTCTGAGCCCGGTATGTGAATCTTTATGACTGCACAGCTTCAGGAATGAATTACTTAACCTCAGATTTCTCCATAGGGGTGCACACCTTAATTTTCCACACTAATTTTCAAATGGAATTACAAAAACACTTTACTTATCTAGAGGTCAACTATCCTACAAACTCAACTGCTTGGAACACAGACAAAAAGCAGGCAAAAAAGTAGCTGTGCAGCCAAGAGTGATGTCACTAAAACTCACAGATTTTCCCCATCAGGGTTGCTAATCATTTAGAACAAATCTACCTTGATTTTATTAACAATTCTGATCACTATACTGATGTTGTTTTTGAACCTACAGTAGATAAGAAGAAACAAATCTTAAGTGAGAACACAGGACTATTTGAAGCAATAAAGTAAAAACAGCATGCTATAAAAAAAAGACACTAATTCAAAGATTATAGAAAAAGGACAAACAACCCCATATGCCTCAATAGTCCATGAGGATATCACTTATTAAAAAAATTAATATTCTTAATAATTATAAAAACAGAAAAAGTTTCTTTTTATTCAAGCCACATCAATTAAGAAAGTCAAGAAAGTATTCAAATACTGTTATAAAATATCAAATAAGAAAAACACTTCAAAAGGATTATCAAAAAGGATTCACTCTGGTGATTTACCCATCACCTATCGATCGATGGATAAATCTCTACAGGATATTCACCTCCGTAGAACAAATCATTTCCTTAGAAAAAGATATTGCAGAAGGTCAAAAGCTAAATTAATTGCAGTAGATCGAATTACTCAATTTAAGAAAGCATATCTATCTGGTGCTGGATGATCTAATAGTACTTTAAAGAAATGCTTCTTGTGAACTCAAACATGGACATCTTTTTTTTTTTTTTTAACCAGAAGCATGTTTTCCTCCAAAGAACAAAGGCTTTTATCTATAAACCACAGGAACTTGAAACAATCTGCGAGGCTTGAGTATGTGCTGAGATTCAGCAGGTGGTAACAGGAATTTGGGAACCACAGCCAGACCCTGAGCTTTCAAGAAGAGTAAGTTGCCGTCTGTGCCACTCTTACATGCTTTGGTGTGGAAAGGGAGGAAGAAGGGAGGCGTGAGGGTGGAGGAGCAGGCTTCATGCCGGCTGACTCCAGGGAGGGAACCGGGCACTTCTCACAATTACGCTGGGACAACAGGCAGAGACCGAGACAGTCACAGGCAAACTAGAACCTATGGTCACCCTAGTTTTGAGCAGCAAGTTGAAAACCACTATGCTAATTAACTGTCCTCTAATAATTCTTGAGGTAGAGGATGGTGGAAAAATATAAACAGGTAATTCATGAAAGGATTCCATAGAGCATCCTAAAGAAATGGTCATTCCTTCATTCCTTCAGTTAACCTCAGTCGACAGCTGCTGTAACACATTACAATTTTTAATATAATCTCTCTTCCCTACTAGATTACAAGTTTTTAAGAGCACGTATCATGTCTTTTTTAATTACATTTACTTTCAAGTCTTGTGTATTTTATTCCTTCAGTGATGATAAATATCTGTTAATTATCAAAAGAGTATCCTTAAGAAAAATAAAGACTTACATATTGAAAACAATAATTACACTGTTGTTGTCCCATCTAACCCTAAATTCATCTTACTAGGGTAAAACTAGTTGCTTGAACTGAAAGGGTGCTATAGGATTCTGGATTTCTCCAGGCCATAGTATTTATCCTTTCTAGTATTCATAGTCTCGTGGCACTGTTAAAATACATTACAGAAAAGAGACATATCAAGAAAGATCACTAGAAAAAAAGTATGTATTTTTATTACTCAATAGATTTTTTCACTCAGTAGATTTATTAGTCCAACTCTTAACTGCAATGATACAGTTAGTCACCACATAATTTGGTTGCATTAATACAGATTATGGTCCACATGCAACCTGCTGCATTTTAATGCATTAAACTACATAAAATTCCCTCGATCACATGTTTTCTAAACTATCTTTACAGGGACAGCTATTTTTTTGGTTGCTGTTGTTAAATAATGTATTTTGAAATAACGTCAGATCTAACAGAAAAATTGCCAGAACAACAGAAACAGGGTCCCTAGTCCCTTCAGATCAGACGGCCCAACTGTGAACATGCCGCCAAGTTTGCGTTCTCCCCCCTCCTCCCCACACCTATTGTCATTAGTCTCTTTCTGATTCTTTAAACAACCTTATAATTTTAAAATATGGTTCCAAGCTTAACAAAATTCACATTAGTCACCTAAAGCTTTAAAATGCAAAAAGCCCTTTTGCATTCACAGTCCCTGTAAGGCTCGTAACAGCCCGTGAAATAGCAGGAAGGAAGAGGAAATGGGTCACCATTTTCCAGACAAGGAAACTGAGGCTCAGGGATGACAAGTGACTTGTCCAAGGCTGTGTGGTCTACGATCCTGGTCCTGAGTCCTTCACCTTTAAGGTGAAGTAAATCTAAGTACAATGGTGCCCCCTTATCTGTAGGGGATAAGTTCCATGACCCCCTGTGGATGCCTGAAACCACAGACAGTACCAAACCCTGTAGTATACTAGTTTTTTTCCTATACATACGTCCCCACGATAAAGTTTGATTTATAAATTGGGCACAGTAAGAGATGAACAGTAATAATAAAACAGAACAATTGTAACAATATACTGTAATAAAAGTTATGGAATATAGTCTCTATCAAAATATCTTATCGTTCAGGTTAATGCCTTTTCCACCTTAACCATGCACTTACACACACTGTGCCCATAACGTCTGCAGCTTGAGGTGTGACAGCCAAACTAGCACGAACTTCTTTTTCCTCTTTCACAGTTTCATGGATAAAAGAGTCGTTCTTACTGCAGATCTTAGCTACCTCAACTAACATTTTTTCTTTCCTTATTAATTCAATAATTTTCAACTTTTCACTTCAAGGAAGCACTTTGAGAATTCTCTTTGGCATATCCTAATTGCCAGCATCACTACTCCGATGCTTTGAGGACATTACCTTTTTTTAATTGAATTTATAATGCTGTGTTAGTTTCCAGTATACAGCACAGTGATTCAGTTATATATATAAATATACATATATTCTTTTTCATATTCTTTTTCATTATAAGTTATTACAAGAGACTGAATACAGTTATCCCTGTGCTATAGAGTAGGACCTTGTTGTTTGTCTATTTCTTATATGTTGTTTGTATCTGCTAATCCCAAGCTCCTAATTTATCCCTCCCCACCACCCTTTCCCTTTGGTAACCCAAGTTTGTCTTCTATGTCTGTGGGTCTGTTGTCAAATAAAGTAAGAGTCACTTGAACACAAGCATGGCAATGAGGACAGTCAATCTGATAACCAAAACGGCTACTAAGTAACAGGCCCGCCAAAGAGATGAGCTTTGTCCCAGGGCGAGATGGAGCAGGAAGGCACGAGATTTCATCATGCTATTCAGAAAAGCACAGAATTTAAAACTTACAAATTGTTTATTTCTAGAATTTTTTGTTAATATTTTCAGACTTCGGTTGACTGTGCATAAAACTGTGGAAAGTGAAACTGCAGGGGAGGGGGGCTACTGTATGTATGTCTTGTCACGTGCAGAATCCTGACTTTTAAACCATAAAATAAACACACACACACATACCCACACACAGAGCTGTATTTGCTATACATTTGGATGTACACTCTATTAGTTTCCTGGGAATTTCTACAAAGCTATTTTAAGATCATAAAATAGGGTAGAGTTTAAATTAAAATATCTTCTCAAATCTCAAAATTTCCGGGACAGTGGTATATTTGAAATCTTTTGGTTAATTTATTTATTCATTTAATATAAATAAATTTTTATAGCTACTGTGCTAGCCAATACAGTGATAAAAACAGAGTTCCTGCCTCAAATTGCTCACAGTCCCATGTGAGACAGTCAAGGTAATAAAGGCATTTGAAACAGTTAGGTACAGTGTTCACAGGACGTATGGGAGCACAGAGCAGCTACAACTAACACAGTCGGGGTTAGGAACGTCCTCCCAAAGCGGGAATCATGTAATTTGAGTTTTAAATGATAGTGTGACAGATATAGTTCACAAATATCCCTTCTCTTCCTCCATAGAAACGGAGCATCTGGTTTTCAGTAAGGCCAATGCCACCCTTCACTCCCAAGATTAAAAACCATATTATCCAGCCTCTTTCCAAGTGACTAAATACTTGTTAATAAATATGAGTGGAGGTATAATTTGATAGCTTTCAGGAACCTTCCCCAAAAGATAGCTGGAAAATGCCCTGTGCCTTTTCCTTTTTGTGCTTTCCTCCATCCTGTCAGGAACATAGATGTGATGGCTGGAGCTGTAACCACTATCTTGTACCATGAAGACAAAGACCATACTCCAGGGATGGCAAGAGCGATGAACTAGAAGAAGCTTGATTTCCTGTGGTCACCTCAGAGCTGAGATACCACACCAGTGCCTAACTGTCAACTTCTGAACTGTCACAGGAGAGAGAATTAAACTTCTATTTAATAACTTCGCTATTTCAGGCCTCTGTTACGGCTAAACATAACCCTGATGCAGCTGAGTAGAAGTTATACAGGCAAAACAGAAAATAAAAGCCATTCACTACAGAGGAAACAGCACGCGCAGAATGACAGAGACAAAATAGCATGGTGTTTTAGGGAAACTTGATTAAGTTCAGCATGGCAGGGGTTCAGGGAGGAAGTAGATGGGCAAGTAGCAAGCTTGATCATCTTCTGAGAGGCTTGCTTGTCATTTTAGAAGTTTGGATTCAATTATACACGCATAGAAGTCATTCCAACACATGTGCAAATTAAAAAGGAAAAATTCCATTATAAAGGAGCAACTTTACATACGGGCTCAGTCTGAGAATCTACTCCTAGCCCTGGAGGAGGGAAGTGAGACAGCTGTATTTCCTTCATTGGTATGCAAATTTCTGGCCCTGGCTGGCTTGCTTAGTGTCTAGCAAGAGTAGGTATCTTCGTTTCTTGTTGCCACTCTCTAACAAATGATCTCAAAGTTAGAGGCTTAAAACAACCCAGATTTCTTTTTTGACATTTCTGGAGGTCAGAGGTCTGCAACGAGCCTCACCAGCGTAAAGGCAAGGTGTTGGCAGAGCTGCAGCCTCTCTGATGGCTCTCGAGGAGCACCTGTTCCCAGGATTGGAGTTCTGCTTCTGGATCCCAGCCCCGTGCCTGAGGCCTTGCCAAGCAGAAAGATTTACTTGAGGTCCACTGCACACTATTAGCTGGGACTCTGTGACGTTCCCTGAACCTACAATCCCTGTTGGCATGTTTGGTCAGGGCACTTTGGCATCTCTTAGTAAACGTGATGCCATACTTAACGGTTATCATGCCCATCCTGATGGGTTGGCCTCGTCTCCATTGCCCATGGGTAGTCTGTCCCCTGTCAATTCTCTGACCCTCCCCAGTGTATGTGTCCAGGTCCAAGTTCTTACATCATCGGGCTGCTTCATCCTGCTAGGACAACCAACCCTGCCACTCTGCCTGTGGTTTGATAAAAGACCAAGAGCTCAATGAGAGATCTTTTGGACTAAAGACATTTTTCAAAATGCACCATTAAGATAGTTTGGGGGTGCTGAGGCTTAGGAATACCACACGATTTTCTTTTATATCACAGATTTACATTCTATAGGCATATCTTGTGTGTATGGAGGTATAAAAGGAGGCTTTTTTTTTTTAAGTACAGGAGTCAGTATTATACTTTTTACCAGAAAATTCTACCAGAGACCATCTGTGTTATTAAAAAGAGAAAATAGATCAATTTCTACTGGTCTATTTGTGTTTAGTCTTGTGGTTTAGGTAAACTTTTCTTTCTTTGCAAAATACAGACTTCAAGGTCTTTAGTCACTGAAATGTTTTCAAAAGCATCTAATAAGCAAATAAGGCAGATACTGTGTATTCAAGCATCTCTTACTTTAGAGGTAGAGATTTTGCTATTATATAATCATCATCATTAAAAGAAGGCCTCCTTAAGTGCGGACTCCGGTTCTCACGCCTACACTACCACGCCTGGTCCACCGCCTCCATCCAACATCACTAAATTTCCCCCAACACAAAGCAGACATCATATAATAGCAGCGGTAACTGACATTTATGTAATACTTAAACTATCTGATACAACATTTTAAAATACGTCACATAAATATACATACACTTCAAATTGCATGTATAAACCAGAAGGAGAGGATAGGGCTAGTTACATTAAAAATACGTATATCTGCTAAAGTCTAAAACTGGCAGATTTTCAAATAATCCAGCAGTCCTAATGGAGTGTCACAAGGAAAACATCTTTATTTCAAAGGCTTAATTCTCACTAACATAGTGAGATTTATATTTTTATTAAAAAAACAGAAATAAATTGACATTAGATTTGCAGGAATTTAGATGCGGGTGGGGAACCAACAGGTATAATATCTATAATATAAAAACATAAGATTGAATTTTGTTGTAACACCAGGATTGATACCAGGACTTGTCTGTGGATGGTATATATTGCTTTTTCTACACTTGCCGGGGCCAGGGGCTGGGGGTGGGGAGGTCATGGTTTCAGCCACATTTTAGATTTCAACCATATATTAGACTGCAAAAATTAAAAGTTATGTTATAACAGAGTTCCACTGTGGTTAAGTAGAGGAGCGCTGAAATCACCTTTTTTCTTTTTCCCACCTCACACGAAAGTTTAAATGTTGACATTTCCTTTCATATATACGAAGTATTTAATAAGAGTAAAGGAGAGTGGTCCAAAGAAAATACCGGGCTGAAAACTTAGAGGGTGATGCTTGATATTCAAGAAAAGCACAGGAAGAGGCTGGGTTGTCAGAGCATTTCTCTGGCTGTAGGAGAAGGTATACCAGTTGACTGAAATGAAAAATTTAGACTATTTCAGAAATTGTTCAAATATGTGTTTCTGCTATATTATTTTTCACTCATGAATTCCATTTCTTCCCCCTTTATTTGCCTTCCTTTAGCCTTCTTTGTTATTACCCCATGCCCTTTTAAATAAAAACAATGAAAACCAACTATAAAGAGAAGTTAAATTTGCTTTTTATATCAGTTTGGAAACCTCTGCTTCTAAAGTTAAATTTTCTTTGGGCTCAAATATTCAAATAGATGATGTGAAAGCCTAAAAGTAAGTAGGTTATTTTTTATTTCAAGGGGAACACACAGTTTTGTCTTTATAAAAAAAAAAAAAAAAACTTCCTGCCTGCCCCTGAAAGCATCTGTATCCAACCCTGGATTCCAGATAGAGGGTTTGGGGGAATGACGGAACGCAAAGAGTCGAAGAATCATTTTCCAGCAAAGTTTGTTCTTGTTTTGTTTTGTGTTTTTAACAACAAGAATCCAGTGTCATAGAAAATATCTTCATATTTCAACCAGAATGGCTACCTTTGGTTTGAAGTGCCTAGAGCTTTGATTTGATTTACAACTAATGGGTTTAAATGACATCTTTTTTTTTTTTTTCCAGTCTTACTGGAAAATTTCCCTGTTAAAGATGTAAGAAAATTGACCAGAAAGAAAACTGCCTGTAATTCACTGCAAATAAAGGGGGGTTAACTAATTAAAACTGGTTGGATCTAAAATGCCAAATACAGAGCCAGCTGTCACTTACACTCTCTGAGGACTTAGGGACCCCAAAGTTATTCACCCGTGGAGAAGACTAAAACACCAGAGTACTGTTGTGATTGTAACTTAAGCTGCCATCAACACAAAAAAAACACCTCCAAAATTGGAATAATGGAGATGAGCCTCCAGCACCACCAGGGGGACGTTCTCTCCTCAGAAAGGGCACGCGGCCACAACCTGCAGTCTGCTTTGGAGAGCTGGGTGTGAGTCCCAGCTGTAATCTTGTTCATGTCCAAGAAACTGACAGCTCACCTTGGACACCAGGCCGCAGAGGGAGGAAACCAGCCTGGGGTCACCTCTACGGGAAGTGTTGACAGGGTGGACGCCTTCACCAGTTCACTTCAGCCGAACAGTTCCAATTAAACTTCATCTTAAAAATATAATCTTCAGGATTATATTGTTTTGTTTTTAAAGCCTACTCCACCCTACTCTCTTGAATGATTCCAGGAGAATTGTTTAAGTCACTTATTTTTTTAACCTTCCTGTCACAGTCTGGTTTTTCCATCAGTCCTAATATACCATTTGTATTTTTTTTTTTTTAAGAAAAGAAGAAAGTATTATAAAGATAGCCAAACAAGATGATATATATCATCTCTGCTAAGGTCCTCCTATGGAACTGAATTCCTTAGGTTCGGAATGTGTTCCACGAATGTAAAAGACAGAAGCAGTCGGTCCTGATGGCTAAAAAAGGCGAATGAGGTAACAGTAACACTGATGGCTGTTTGTCTCAAATGTCCTATAAATAGGAGTGTGAGATTAATTTTTTTTCAATCTACGTTCTCTCTATTCAAGGCAAATGCTATTCAGTGGTAAGCTGGGGTGAGGTGTTTAATAGAGAAAGGTTAAAATTTGAGTTGTCCTTTCCATGCTTGTAATTTGGGAGCTTCTTGCTGAAAGAAAAAGGAGGCCAAAGGGCATACTTCCCAAATTTCCTGTAAAACTCATGAATACAGGATGACGCTTCGGGGGGGATCTTTTTGTGCATCTTCTAATTGAGTCTCCTGGATTTATCTCCCCCTGCTGTATGCGTGCCGCAAGACAGTTGGAAAGAGGGCTTACCCTCTGCTATTGTAACAGCTGGCGGCTTTGGCATTTTTATATAAACATGTGAGCAGACAAGAAATTTCTCCTTTATAATTGGCCCCATTTCCCCACTTTCTAGGACATTCCACCATGCCACCAACAATGAAGCGCTCAGAAAAAGGAGGAATCATTTCTGTTTATGTGAAAACAGATCTGAACTCCTCCTTGAGGGAAGGGAAGAAATAACAGAAAGCTTCAAAGACCACGAAGAGAAGTTATAATCAAATCTGGATGCTGCCTCTGAGATCTGGCCGAGCTCCTCCATACACCAGCTCCGAATGTGCCGGGAGTTGGAGCCAACAGCCCTCTCCTCTAGCCCTGCCTGGTTCACTCCCTGGCAAGCCCCAGCCAGGCTGTGAGCTGAAGGCGTGCCACGGTCTTGCCCGGGTTCAGCGTGGGCGAGGCTGTTAGTGACCACCTACTCCCAAACACAAGCAAACCATCTCCCTCTCAGGGGACCTTCATCTATACTCAGCCATGGGTCTCAAGTTTATAAAAGTGATGATCAAAAATGCCTTCAGGAGGCAGCATAGCATCGCAGTAAGAGGGCATGGATTTTTGCGTCACTCAGAATCTAATGCAAATTCTGGGTCTGCAACTTACTGACCTGGGTTGGGTTATTTCAATTCTCTGAGGCTCAGTTTGCTCATCTGTAAAATGGGGCTGCTAATGTCTCTGTCAGAGGGTCCATATGAAAGTTAGGGTCTATGCAAAGCACCCAATGCAGAGTCACAAAGTGTGAGCTCATTTTATCAAGTGCTCCCTATGATAACTTTCCTTATGATGCTTTACATCACAAGGTAGATCTCCATGCATTGTATAGCACAATGCACAGATTTTCTGATTCTTACCAGCAAGGATGTTACTATAATTCAGCTTAAGGGAAAGCACGTGTAGAGGCTCGAAACTATCCGAAGTGTTCTTACCAGCTCATAATATCCTGTGGCAAATTACATATTGTGCTCTATTCTTCCATTTCTGCCCCTAAGAAACAAGAAACTGTACGCATCCTTTTTTCAAGGAAAAAAAAATGTACTGACACCAGAATAGTATAAGAGAGAAAAGTATCATCCTGAAGCTTTATCCAAATACCTCAACAGACATCCTTTGGGATGGCAGTTGAATCACCCCTACTGGTAAACGTGGTTTCCCTAACACACTTCCATTCAGGCTTCCTTTTTGGTGATTAAAGCCTGTTTCTTCTCCTTTGCCACATTAGGCAATTAATTGGGTATTTATAGCCAGCTATCATATGCCCCACTGTCATCGCCACTCAGTCCTACATCTTAAATTCTCCACGTCTTGCTACTTAAATCCTACCCCTTAATCACCTCATCATCTTTGTCACATTTAAAAAATTTCCTTCCACTTAATCAACTCCATTTTCTCAGCTAGAGTACGAACAATCGTGCAGAATTCTACTCAGGCAGCTTTCCCGAGGCTCAATGAGGAGAAAGTGTTTTCTTCTTAAGTGATTTCTTTAGATCCCAGGATAGTTTTTGCTTCTAGCGCAAGAGCATCACCGTGTGAGCTATTCCTGATCTGCACTTCAGTGTTGCCCTCAATCCATTTCCATTAATGCCTTTGATTCTGGAATGAGGCGCTCACTCATGGGTGGGGCTGAGCCAGCTTGGGGTGAAGGCGCCCCCAGCCCCCGCCACACGGCACCACAACAGCCACTCAGCCGTCCAGACACCCTCGGGGCCGGCTCCCTCTCCTGCCCAGTGTTCGTGGGTGTTCAGCCCTCAGAGGAGAAAGAAACCCCTCGTAATACTCCTTGGGACCCACGGTCCCTTGAGCTAAGAAACGAGAGAATTCGAATCTTCAGAAGACGGTCGGCTTTCTAGTTTGGCTTCCCCACCCTCTGTTAGTGTAAACCAGCCAATTTCTCCAGTGAACGACCATTACAATCTGTCCCATGTGGCTCTAAGGGACACGTTCTCAGTGGGGTGACCCACAAAATGCTTTTCCACAGGATCTTAATAAAAGCTCTGGGGAGAAAAGGGTTCCTCCATCAAATATCTTAAGGAAACACGACATGGAGTATCTCCCCCTTAGAGACTCAAAGCTATCTTAGAACGTTAATGGTTCTGAGAAATGTCCAGGTAAAGAAAATCCATTGACCTTTGTTTAATGCAGTTTCCTAAAGCTGTCGGTTGACAGAGTGATTCCTTGGTGAGACAACTATTAGGACTTCAGGAAGCAGAAGTGTCTCAGAGTGTACTTGGGAAATGCTGTACTGTATTGTGGTCCTGCCCTGCTGTCCCCTAAACAAGCTGTTACATTCTCATCTGTGGTCTCTGAATCATTATTTTCACCTGCACGATCTGTCTCGGACAATGCTGTTTTTGGAGGATGCTTTCACACTGCCGTGGTCTCCACTGACCTTACGGACAACATGTTTATCCATGAGCCCCAGACCTGGAAGGCAGATGAAGGGGCTGGTTCAGCCTAACACACACATCTGGTGGGGATGGTCCCAGGTTCCCCATCCCCACTGCACTTCCTCTGATTGGTCACTGTCAAACGCCCCATTAGACGAGCTCCTTGTCAGTCAGCACTTGGCACACAGCAGATGCTAGATAAATGTTTGCTCAACAAAAGAATGATTTGTTTTACTGTATTTCTTAGAGAAATATGCATGATTATTTCCATTTTTCATGTTGGAAAAATAATAATGTGGCTCGTTTGATGCCCCCCCTCCGCCAAGTGTCATGGCTACTGTAGATACTGCTAAGAGTTTATTAATTATCTACGATGTGTTTCCACTTACTCCTTCCACGGGCTGAGTCCTTGGCACATATTACTATTTAATTACTGTTAAGTCACAGCGAAGTGAGTCTTCATATTACAGAGGAGACAGATGTCACTGAGACCGATTAGGAAGACTGTCTAAAATCTCCAGTCTTTATTTGCAGAGCCCGGTTTGTACTCAGGTCTCTCTCTCTCTTGATGGAGCCTAAACGCACTCCACTCCACACGGCACACATATACCACAAGCACACAGGAAAACATCAAAGTGTAGCTAATTTTTTCAGTAATCATAAATTTTATCGTGGTTGTATATAACATGAAGTTGATCATTTCTACCTTTTCTGTATACAATTCTGTGGCATTAAGCACATTCACACTGTGGTGCAACCACCACCACCATCCATCTCCAGAACTTTTTCATCCTTCCCAACTCTTCACCCATTAAACGTTAACTCCCCATTCTTCCCCCATCCAGCCCCTGGCAACCACCCTTCTCTTTTCTGTCTCTATGAATCTGACTCCTCTAGGGACCTCACGTAAGTGGAATCATACAGAATGTGTCACTAATTAATTTTTAAATTCTTGTTTTGGCCATGGTATCAACTACTCACTTGGGAAAAAAACATCATTGTAAAGTTCTTCCACTGACACAACATGGTTTGCAGTTTAATTAAAGTTGCTCCAAGGGAACTGGCTTTACTTTAAACCCAAACCAGCCCCCAGTGAGCAAGAAGAAATTCACCCACAAAGCACCAGTGCTGCAGACAGATCACTGAAAAGATGAGAAATCTGGGCAAGTCAGGGTGGCAGCTTAACATCATGGGTCTTTTAATGATCGAAATCTGCATGTACATCCGAAACAGGTCTCTTTTTCCTCCCTCTCAAAGTGCTTTGTGTTAATGTGTGAAAGCAGGACAACTTGAGGGAAATGTAATCCACATGTTTTGGTGCATTTACACTTATATGCTCTTGAGAATATCGAAATGGTCTAACAATATATTTTCCAATGGCTTTTTTTTTTCATAGAAACACAATAGGCTATAAAAAAAAACAAACTTAATCCCCAAAGGAGGTAGGCTCAATCTAAGTTTAAATTCTTTTTTTTCATTGTTTGATTGATTGATTTTATTCAAGTATAGTTGATTCACAATGTTGTGTTAGTTTTTCAGATGTACTGCAAAGTGATTCAGATATATATATATTTCAGATTCTTTTCCATTATAGGTTATTGCAAAATACTGTGCTATATGGTAGGTCCTTGTTGTTTATCTATTTATATACAGTAGTGTGTATCTGTTAATCCCAAACTCCTAATTTATCCTTCCCCCTCCCTTTCCTCTTTGGTCACCATAAGTTTGTTTTCTGTGTCTATGAGTCTGTTTCTGTTTCGTAACTAAGTTCATTTGTTATCATATTTTTAGCTTCCACATATAAGTGATACATAATACTTGTTTCTGTCTGACTTACTTAAGTTAACATGATGATCTCTAGGTCCATCCATGTTGTCTGTTTAAATTTCTGAAATTTAAATATTCATAAATAAATTTCCACGTTCCTCTTTAAATAACATTTAAAATACATTAATCGGTCTTAGATTAGAGACTAAAGTTGTAAGATTAAAAAACTCAATAGTTGGCTCAACTTCCCTTTTTGGCTCAATTTTAGGAGACAGTAGGAAATAAGAAAAAGAGGACAGATTTTAGAGATACTCAGACCTGGGTTCCAGTTGGTGCTGCAACACTTAGCAAGCCTCAATTTTCTCCTCTCTAAAATGGACATAATAATGCATGGCTTCCTGAATTTTCCTAGAGATTAAACAAATTGTGTGCATAAAGGGCACACAGATAACACCAAATACACCATGTATAATTACTTAACTTAACAGATGTTCACGTCTGTTTCCTTGTTTCAAATTTGAATGTTCCATGGCAATGATGCTATTAAAATCTATTCACAAAATATATTTATATGCAGTACTGTAAATTGAATTTTTTCCTTTAAACTGAAGGGACGAGAAGACCAATCCCATCAAAACAGGACAAGACACTAAAAGGTGAAGTCAGTTACTTAAGGCCACATACCAAACGGAAGGTTCAGCAACAAAAAGAAAGCAGCTTAGGAAGAGTTTATGGGAGGTAAACTATGTTGAGGTTACTCTTTAAATCCGCCTGGGGTGGCACTTCTCTAGCCTTTTGTGGCTGCAGCATCCTCTTGGTATTTTTATTTCACCATATACTCTTCTCAAATCCACAAAACGTCTTGCACTCACTTTTTTCTTTTCATTTTCAATTTAATTAAAATTGGGTTTTTGCATGATTGCTTGAAAAGCATATGGCTTCTTGCAATAAGCTGGAGTGCAGTGTTTATAGAAACACTTTCAACAGACACAAGGTTCCGAGTAGTTTAGACTAATGGGTCACCCACTCTGAGAGTCACGTGGCCGCTGTGACTACATGATGCTCTGATGACTGGCATGTTGGGAAGCGTTTCAAGGCCCTTTGTCCTTCCCCCTCTAGGGAGTGTCTTAATTTTGCTCAAAGGATGAGCCCAGGGACACAGTGACTGCTAATGCCATACGAGATAGAGACATGACTAGGGGAAGATGTGGTTCCATGCAAGTCAATACACAGCTAGCACACAGAAGACAGTGTCTGCGCCTGCTGAAAAGGAGATCAGCATTGAATCCCACAGACCCAGCTCAGTGCCAAATAAATCCTTAAGGTTTGGAGGTGATGGCATGAGTGGAACCTTGTGCATGATCCACTGGCTAGGTTAAGACACCTGGAGGTTCTTATTTAACCCTTTTAATCCCATTTCTTTACCTCCACCAACACTTCTTATTAACATTAACAGTACTGTGTGTGTCTAGTCAGAAATTAAACTATAATCCTTTTAAATAAAGAGATGACTTTCTCTACTGATATTTCCTCTAGCTAATTTTTCTTAACAAGAATATATCTTGACATTGTAAGGAACCATATTTAAAGAAAACAATGTTCCTATGGGATTCAGGCCAATCGTCATCTCTTCATGGACCGCAGAGTCCCTACCTAGTAATGCTACAGGGGAGCAAAGCCATTCCTCTTTCACAGAGGACTAAGATGACCCCTTCTCCAGCAATGAATAAACCTGGCAATGAAGTCAAGCAACTCCTTCAGATCGAAGACCACTTGAAGGCAAAGATAATGCCACTTCTTGATTATCCAAGTTAATTCCACACACAGCATGGGAGTCTAAAATGGAAGCTAATTTCAAGCCTTTTGTATTTAGCTATTACATAGTATCTAGTTTTACTTCTCTGGCCAGTTTATCCACTTAATTACATTCAATTAATTTATTCTTTAAAGAGTCATCATAAAGTCAGTATATAAATTTTGATCCAGAAGAAGACTTCTCTGGGTATGCAATGAAAGTTGGCAGCAGCTAATATAGCAAGGACTCAAGAATTAATCCCAATTAAAAAAAAAAAACAGTCATCAATAAAATATCATCAAAACAAAACAAAACAAAAAAAGAACTGACCCCAGAAAATGTCTGATCCACCTTTTAAGACAAAATTAAAAAAAAAAATGCTTTATCATCATTTAGCCTTCCACTCTTCCTGTGGCTTTTAATTTTTGTTTTTATTTTACTTTGATTTCTAGATTTAGTTTGACATTCAGTGGTCTACTCAAATGATTTCAAATACACCTCTAACCTCAAGGAACATTCGGCATAGTGGTACTTGAAAGAACACCCCAAATAGTGGATAAATCCACTTCCCTATTCACCCAGGAAAATTATTTAGCCTAAATATGACTTTCTAATAGTGAAAACAGCCCTGTACCCCCAGAACTTCATTGATAGCTTAGGACTGATTTGCAACATGAGTTTCTTGTCTTTGAGGCAGATTCACTTATCTTGGCTTCCAGGTCGATGAGGACAGTTGAAGAGGAACAACTGAGCTCTTGGCCACTTTCCCAGTCCCGAGTAACAGGAACACGAATTCCCTGAGCATGAAAGTCCAGCTCTCACGAAATATTTCTTCCTCATGGCACAGATAAGCATGGTTGATAAAGCTCCCTAAGTCATATCAGCGACAGTAACTTGGCTCTTAGGGCTTCTCTGGTTCCTGATGGAAAGACATTCCTGGGGAGGCTATTCACTCCTGCTGTTTCCTCCCTGATCTCCTAGGAAGGAGAGTCACCATGCTATTCATTTCTCACTGAATGGTAACAGTGTCCACGACCTCACCTCGTGGTAACACGACTTCCAGAGAAGGCTGCAGGCACTCAACGTCAACTCATCTGAGAATACGCTGATTTATTTAACTCTCAGTGCATTGCCATGGGTTAAGGGTTTAATAAAGTTAAAAATAATTGAGGACTTTGGGAAGTACCATGGCTAGTCTATTTGAAACTTCACTTCCCTGCCAGCTTTCTCTCATTCCGTTGACAGACTGTAGAATGTTCCTTTCATCTCTTTCCTCTTTTTACAGCTTAGCCTGGTCCCCAAAGGAGTATGCTCTTTCTAGAAGATAGATTACACACTATACACAATGTGAAAACTTTAGGCCCTCTTCCTGTTGTCATCTGAAAGATTTTTCTACCTGGAAGAAATAACTTACCTCACCTTTCACTCTCAGATTGGTTTTACTCAGAATTCCTTGCAAGGATCAACATATTTAAACCTCATAGAGGGATATAAGCTGAAACTTGCGTTCCTCTTTAATTTTTCTTTTTCCCTGTAAGACTTGTGACAGCTTTCCCCGCCGCTGCTATCCGTTATAGAAATTTAACTAAACTTTGAGGATTTGTGATTTCAGAAACATCGTCCAATTTCCAAGGAAAAGGGAAGAAAAAAAGCTAAAAGGAACAGGGCAAGCTGAAGGCTTGCGTAGCACAGAAGAGAAAGATTTGTAACCATGCAAGAGACTAGGTGGTCACTCCATTTAATATATGTACTTCAAGCTGGAAACAAACTTAAGAAGTAAAATAAATCTTTTTCAGAGAGCTTCCACAGGTAGCCTAGTCAGTTCATAAAAACATGCATACTGCTTTAAATTGTCACAGGGCATCTTTTTAGTTATCTTTCATCTAATAGTTTTTTTATCCTAATCATCATCCAGAAAATGTGTGTTAGCTACTTAGCTGGTGTAGAGCGTGCTGCTTAGATTTACGATGACAGCATCTTTGCCCTTCAGGAACTTACAAAAGAAAGGTGTTTCAGATCATCACTTATAAAAGGTCTTGCAAAACATTCATAAACACAGTATGTTAGATAATCAAATAAAGAAGTGCATTCAACTTCTAAAAAAAGTCACTATCAAATCCAAATGTCAACATTCCAATAATTTGGTTTGAGCTACATTAATTCATAGTGGTGACTGTTTTTCCTGCAGCCGAAGCCCACTAGCTAAAAATTGTTCCAGGTTCCCAATATGAATATTGAAATACTACGGGGAAAGAACTTAAGAAAAGTTTTATTTAAAAGAACTTGGAGCTGCAGTCTGAAAACACAGATCAGGGGACCAGCAGGCAAGGGTAATTCAATTGAAATCCATTTTGCTTCCCTCTCTCAGCACTGACACACTCATGCTAAAACACTTCCCAAAAGTGCTGCTGGAATCCAATAACCACCATGCACGTTCATGGGGAAGTAAAGAAAAGGTTATGGTGAGAAACTTTAGAGCTACCCATCAAACTCTATTTCAGTGACATCCTTTGAAGTTTGGAACTCAGCAGCAAGGCTGTTTTGGCATCTACACAGTGCACAGGCTCTGGCTAAAACGCCGAAGGCGAGCAGTGTTATAAGAAGAAGACGCAACTGGGAAATGGCTCAGTGGAAACTGGCAGTCCATTGGAAAACGATAACTAATGTAAGCTCTTCCCACTGAAGTCAAGAATAAGGTGGTGTTTATATAATGGCCAAACTCTTGTTGAAGAAATGTGGTCCACACTTTAATGTCTCTTCACATTTCAGCAATTAACAAAAACAGATTTTGTCAATTTCATGGTATAAAATTCAGGACATTCTGAGTTTTACCAAGATTTTCAGCGGAGTTAGGCGCGTTTGAAAAAGCAGTCAGTGAGAATACTGTCAAACTAGGTTGGCGTTTTCTCCCAGTCCCTCCTCCAGGTCCCACTTCCCCCGCAGACAGTGGAGCTCTGAGCCCTCAGCATCCAGCTCCTTTATGTTCTGATTTGTTTGTAATGTGACCATTTGCTCTACTCCAGGTGGCATTCTCCTCCTGGCCTCTGGCTACCTCCAGGGTAATCTCCATTCCAGCCCTTTCTCAGCGACTCCCGCACCACACTCAGAACCCCCTCATCTCTCCCTCAGCCCACACCAGGCTGGCCCGGCTGACGACTGGTCATAGTTCACGTGTCTGTTTACATTTCATTCTCAGGGACGCCCTTCCTGATCTCACACACTGGGTGAGGTATCCCTCATCTGTGCTTCCTGGTCACCCCCCGGTAGCCTCTGGTTCTCCATGGAAACGCTCATCTTACTTTTTTGAATTCATTGTCCAGAATAACAGAAATTTCCCTGGCAAACTGTAAGCTCCATGAGTGACTGGGCCTGTCCTGGGTACAACCCTATATGACCAGAGCTTCATAGCAAATGGAACACGCTGGGTTCAGTGAGTTTACTTGTGTCTGGGTGTGGGTGTTGGGTGTGTTTAAGGTTTTAGCACCCAACCAGGTTACCGTAGTTAATTATGAGCCAGTTTGTACATTCTGCTCACTGTGCTGACACTTGCGTCAGTAAACTAACGATGAACTAAAACTAACTACTCTGCTCCCTAGGGACTCACAGAATGCCACATTACTTAAGTTTGGAAAAGAGAGTTACAATGCACATTCTCACTTATACTCCAGTTAACAATTGGTTTTCTTAGTATCTCTCTACCTTTGACTGTAAAATAGGTTTTAAAGGTCAAATGAGAGAGCAGTTTAATAAACAATGTATGAAAATGACATACACTGTATGTTGACATACACTGGAATCATCATAACTATAATTCATACTTAGAGATAATCAGGAGCATTGACTAGTTTGCATGCTTTAACTCTGACATTCTGCATATGCACAGATGAACTGTCTTTCTTCATTGTTTTCTATAGATTGGAGTTGGTGGGAAATGATACGAAAAGGAACATGTTACAATAGATATAAATTAAAGACAGTTTAAACTATACTACTGGCTTCCTTTTGATATTGGTAATGAGTACAAATATTGGAACAATGTATGAAGTGCTGACAATAATTATTTAAATAACAAAAAAGGAATTTTGAAGAGATAAATAATTTCCCATCCCTGTTCAAATGATATTCATCATTGGTGAACCAGTACCTTTAAGGAATTAATCAATTAGCCATCTCCAATACAGGAGCGCTAATTTAGAACCTGAGCAGAGGCTGTGAATTTATACATCTCTAAAAAACATTTTGCAAAAAAAAAAAAGGTATTGCAGTAAATATTGTTCTTCAAGAGACTAGTTTCCAGTAATGACTGAGAGAGAAAATCCTTCAGGCAAATTAGTGCAATGTAGAGAAAATTCAGTACTGTTCATTAATAACAAGAAGTTCATTAATAACAAAGGAAATATAAATAAATAGTTTTAAGTAATCTCAACAATGATTTCCACTGTAAATATAAAGCTGCAGATACATATGTAAATCTGTAGAACTACACTTAATGAATTAAAAAACGTTTCCACTGGCTAACTAAAATACACTGTAGCATCAAGTCACTTTTAACTCCACATGACTTTCCAGATTCACCTCACTGAGGCATTGTGGGAGAATCTCAGTTATTTCTATGGCATTCATGAGTTCTCCAACGAGGACATCCCTTACAAAGAAAGGCCTATCATCAATAAATAAAATCAACAAAAGGGACAATCCACAGGAAAAAATTTAATTATTTACTGATAAATTCTCTTTGCACTTCATCTCTCTTGACCTGTCTGAGAAGCCTCTTACTGAATTAGAAAATACAGTATCAACTTCTTTTCTGACATCTCTGAGCAGAATTCTCTGCACTTTCATGAGTGCAGATGCACTGCCCTCAAAAGAAACTCAGATACTAATTCCCCAGATAATCTAAACACATCCATTTCATCTCAAATCTGAGACTTCCTATATATTGGTAACTCTACAGAAAGAATATAAGGTTCTCAAATCTGAGATTTCCTATATATTGACAATTCTATAGAAAGACTATAAGGTAAGTCAATAAGATAGACATACCAAAAAGATGCCTAAGTCCTACAGAAATTAAAGAAACAATAATAAAATTTTCCAAAAGGAAATTAAAAGGAGATTGCTATAGGTCTGAGAATTTTATTGTGGTAAATTGAATTTTTGGCCCTAGTTATTTACCCCTCCCTGTGCCCATGCCTTCACCATATAACTTTGCAGTTTCTTTCAAAAAAAGATAAATATTTCCCCACCTAACACTTGCTTTGGCCAATGGGTTGTGGGCAGAAGGGTCTGCTAGCTCTGCAAAAGGTGTTAAGTGGCACTGGGGTTTCTGTCTGCCTTCTTGGTCTTCTGCCATTGCTATGAGAAGAAATGTTAGACACATGGAGCAGAACTGGGCCTAACTCACACTGGAGCCAAGCCCAGCCAGAGCTGCATATAGAGGCAAAGCCACCCAGACAAGTCCAAGCCTAGATAAGCCATCCCCTACATGATCCACATGTATGGAATAAATAAACACTTATGTGTGAATGTCACTGAGATTTTGTGATTTTTGTTACACAGTATTACTGTGATGGTAGCTAACTGATACACTTATAAATTAAAGTAAGCAAAAGTGATATGCATTCCCCTTTAGGAATCTGAAAAAACTATTTCCCTTTTCCTGAGATTGACTAGTTGTTTATCAGGAAAGTTAGTAAATTCACACCTGATGGATTGAGAGAGTGTTACGTCCAATGAGTTCATCCTAGATTGGCCACTGACTTACTTTTTCCCTTATTACCATGCTAACAACTGCATTAACTTTCATATGTTTATCCTGTCCTCTCATGTGTTGGGGATATCAATGATGGTATGACCTCATCTGTAAATTTGTGGAACTAAATTAGATCAGAGGTTCTTGAATTGCTCTTTCGGGCCCATGGTTCCAAGGAGGTGTTTGGAGGAGTATAGCATGATAAAAGCAAAGGGAAAAAGGTAAAGCATAGGAGTGCTAACTTATCAATAGCAAAACTCAGTTTTGATCTGTTTCAAATAGTAAGACTTCATTTGAAAAATCAGTTCCACTATTAAAAAATTAAAGTTAAAAAACACTACTGGACAAAATTCTTTTTAAAGTCTTCTCATACTAAAAATGCTATGACTACATATTTCATTTTGAGTAACCCCTTCTCTTCCTTGCTATTACCATGACCCTGATTTAAGATACTGACCATCGCCTTAACTCCTGTAATAACTTCCTAACTTGACTCCTTGCTTTAAGTTATAAGTTGTGTCATTTCACTCCCCTGCTTAAAACTAGAGTAAAATGAAATTTAACCAGAAATAGACTCACAGACATAGAAAACAACTATGGTTACCAAAGGGGAAAGGGGCGGGGAATAAACCAGGAGTTTTGGATTAACAGACACAAACTACTGTACATAAAATAGATAAACAACAAGGACCTACTGCACAGGGAACTATATTCAATTTCTTGTAATAAGCTATAATGGAAAAGAATCTGAAAATATGTATATGTATATATATACACGTGTGTGTGTGTGTGTGTGTGTGTGTGTGTGTGTGTCTAAGTTATCCTCTCAGAGAGGCTTTTTCTGATCAACCCAAACTAACCCAGGCCCCTTCCATCCTCATTACTCTCTACGACTGCACACTGCTCGTTCCCCTTCTTTCTGCTTATGACTTACAATAATAGGAACATTCGTGGGTTACTTTTATTTCCACTGTGTATGATGGAAGGGGCAAGTGGTCTGCTTTATTTTTGCCTTCCCAGGACCCAAAGCATTGCCTGGTACAAAGTACATGCCCAATAATATAAATAAATAAATGACATTCTTAGCTTTTATCAGCAAGCTTTTTTTTCACTACTTTTCTACCCCATACAGCATTTCCCCATTAACATGCGTTCCCAGTCTCTGACATGCTTGTACCTGCCCCCACTCAGAGTTACCTCCCGTAATTCAGGTTTATGCTCCTTTTCATCCTGAATATCAGAATTTTCTCCTTCAGTCTGCCTTATTCATCCTACTTCCCTTTTCTTAATCTTGCTGTTGGCCAGTGGTCACCATTTGATCTGCTCTGGGGCGTTATTACCAAGCTGAACCTAAATCTTATCATTAGATTAAACCTAGAATGAGCCTGAAGCAGTTGTTCTGATAAACAAATGGAATCTGACACCTTTTGAAGTAAACGCTTATGCCACTTGACTGAGATGACTGAGGCATTTGGGGGATACCCAGAGTTCAAGCCAGGCGACTAGGACAGTAGTTTCAGGAAAACAATGACCAAAGTTATAATCTAACTGATTTCACCATTCTCTATCAGAAGGAAAGTTAAACAAATACACGTATAGTTTTTGTATCATCTAGAAAATAGCGACACAGTGGACAAGGATGTGGCATGTCTTTCCAGCAATGCCCAGAGTAGGGACAACAGATCTGAGGAATGCCATGATCCCTGGAGAAGTGAAGTCTATGGGGGCCAACAGCCTGATTGTAAGCTCTCACTACAGCTTGGATGCTCCGAGAGTAAGCATGAGACTTCTGGCTACTGCAAAGAGAACTCTTCCTGAAAATGACACAGTTGGCATTTGGGCTTAGACCAAAACATCTTCAATGAGTTTGTTGGGTAAGAGTCAACTTACAAAAATTCAATATAGTCTGGGTCAACTGAGAACATTTCATTTCTTGGTCCCCAAAGCTAAGATCCACACCATATTTCAGGAAAAAAAAAAAAAAAAAGCCCTGGCCTGAGCAGTCAGTAGCTTTCCTTGGACACCACCTCTACCGTGTCTGGCTTTATTTCTCACTCTCACATGAACCAAGCATAATTTCATAATATTTTCCACTTCCATCGCCATCTATCTGTTGGCAATTACAGAAAGCACTTTTGTGAGTACATGATTACACAAAATGGAATTAGCAATAAAAGTGTCTTTTGTCACCGAGATAATCAGACATCCGTTAAGAGTGAAGACACAAGCCTATAGCCTCAGCAAACGTGGGTGTGGGTGTGATTCTAGGGTTCCCCTTTTATTCAGAATGAAAAGTCTGGACAAAGTCTTGACAAGCTGGTTGGGGCGTGATCAGCACAGGGAACAGTCAGTGAAGGAAGGTGTTAAGGAAAATAAAAATTTCAAACCTGGGACTGATATCTTCCCCGCAGTTGGATGCTTCATCTCCATGATGAGGCCATTGTGTAACACCTTAAAATGTAAAAACAGAGAGAAAAATAACTTAGAGAATAAAATTATCTTCAGCTTCAAGGGATATGGAAAGTCACCTATTCAGTCCACTGAAGTAAGACATGGCAGAACACAGAGATTTTTGAAATTTTAATTTGAAAGTAAATATTGGAGATTCAAATGCTTCCATTGTGTACTAAACCCAGTGAAGCCAAAAAGAATTATAAGATTCAAGGACTAGCAAGCTTCTAAAGTCTTCCCACTCCTAAAAATATTATTTGCTTCTAAATACAGGGTATGATTTCCCCCCTTTTGCCTCTGTTTTATCCTGAAAACAGTAAAGCACAGCCTCTTTCTGCATTCCCTCAAAGCAGGATTTGGCCAAGGTCAACTGCAGAAGGACAGGTTGGGAGAAACCAGAACCCGGAACAAAGGAGCCCACCAGGGTAGCACATGTGTTCCTGGCAATTTATTCAATGGGAGGTGCATGGAGTGGAGTGGGGAGTGGTCAGTCCAGTTTGAAAGGTGAATCAGAGCATCCAGAAGGCCCAGTGACTGCTGGAAGTGGACAAATCAGAGGTGCCGTGACAAAAAACCAGCAGAGCCAGCTGACAGGGAGCCCAGAGTAGGCCCGGCTCTGAGGCCAGAGCAGAAGATTGAAACCAGAGATGTTTTCAGTGGTAACAAGACCTTAATGATAAGACTAGGTTTCCAAACTAGGACTCCACCACCCTGGAGTCAGTGAGGAGGAGACAACTGAGGAAAGAAAAAACAAAAAGCCAGAAACCCCATCCTGGAGAGCTGAAGAGATGCTCAAGCACTGGACCAAGATGGGTATCTGGTATTCCATCAAGAACACAAGGCAGACTTGGTCTTGGGGTTCAGATTCAAGGCGGTTACTAGCCAGGGACACTCTATCAGTGCCCAACCAGCAGAAGTGTGACTAGAGGCTGAACCTCTTGGTTACTGAAACAGGGCTCCTTAAATCTATATACAGCAGAAAGGGCTGTAGCTCTTCCTACGGGGTGAGCAAGAAAACAGAACCTGCCAGAGATCCAGTTCCCTACAAGTGCAGGGAGCGGATGAGATGAGGGCATGGAACTAGATTCTAGAACATAAAATTTGAATTACTGGAGGCAAAATGTTCTGTCATACACAAACGAAAATGCTACAAAGTTGTTTTCTTTTGTTAGTTTGGTTTTTAACAACCGGGCTACCTGGTCTACCATCTCAAAGAATTCCCCAAATTCAATTTACTATGACTATTAACTGGATCTTCAGAGAGACATGTGGATGATGTAAATACAAATTATGCTACATCTACACTATCTGCCAAGTGCAGAGCGTCTCTCTTCCTAGTCTGTATGTGGATCTAAAGGACGGAAGTATTTCAGTGGCACGGTGAGCTCATGGACCACAATTTCATGCTAATATCCCAAAGAGTAGCTGTTGTGATGGTTCTATAGCATTTTGAGCTTCAGGTAAAAGCAGGATTTGCATATCCGCAGCCTTATCAGCATCACAGAGCAAAAGAGCATGAAAAAAATAAACTGGTAAATATGTTTTCTCACTTGGAAAACTCACGGAAAGAGGCCACATTCTTGGGTTTTATCCATTTGCCGTGAGCTTTTTGGTCACGTGACAGAACAAGCCATCAAGAAGACAACCTCCTGGGTGATTTTTTAAGGTCAGCATGATAGCTCTGCTATGGCTAAATATTTCTGGCTTCCACTGTTTCTTGGGGAACAGTCATCACTTCTGGGGGTGATGCTCTCCGCACAACCACGTCAAGCCTCCCCATTAAGAGCGATGTCACACCATAAGGAGATTCTTTCTAGGGATGCCTTGCCTTTCTTTTGGAATTACCAGCTTTGCACCCAAGAGCTGGCCAGAGAAAATTCTTGCCAGTGTTGGAACTGTGCTATAATTTAATTCTGGTGTGGCTCATTCTCAGCACCCGCCCAGCACAGCCTCCTCCTTTGTGGGGGTGGGGGCTAAATGCCAAGACGAGGTGCTAAATCTCAGTTCTACTGAGGACAGGAACAAAAATACCACGCTAAATTTCACTCGAAACAATTATCTGCACACTGAATCATTCTTCTCTTCCCGTATCTCTGTTGCCCTCCTGACTACCTCTTGGTAATAACACTGCAGTGCTACTCACAAAAGACAAAAGTGAGTGTTCTTAGCTAAATATAACTTAACTGATAGTGTTAAAATTAATTAACGCTGAATTTTAAGCATGCCGCAAACGTTAAGTGTCAAACGTGAAAGGGTAGTCAGTAAAGGTCAAGGGACATATGTCAAAGTTTTATAAAGCGAAAGCTAGCAGTTGATTGAAGTTGCTCAGGGAAGCTGCTTAAGGAGGGTACTGACTGCCTCCAGCCCTGCCCCCACTGCCATCTATACGTGATCTTCCTGGCACGGAACTTTCTTATCTGACTGTATCAATTCCTTTGCAGGGAAAATTGTTCAGCTTTAAGCAGGAATCGAAATGCTTCGGATGCTTGCAAAGCATGGTAACCACAGTTTCTCCTTTGTGGGAGTATCTGTACCATTATGAGGGAAATAAGCTAGTCTGAGACCCCATCTTCAGAAAGAGTTGACTATATCCCCCTGCTTGGTTGCCACCCATCTTTTTATGTGAAGTCTGAGGTCCATTAAATTCCACAGGCTTTCTTCGTGCATCAGGTCAGATTATCTCAGAGTAACAGGCTGTGGCAGTGCTGTCCCTGGAAACCCTGCCTGATGACTCGGAATCTTGGAAAACTCTCCAGCTTTGTTTGTGGGGCGAGTCCTGCTCTGCTTAATAATGTATTCAAGAATCTCAGAACCTGGGCAGTCTGTCTGGATTGTAACATAAATCTCTCCTGCCACACTTCAGGCCTCTGTCCCATCCTAACCTCCCTGGAAATGCAGGAACTGCCACTTACCACCATTTATATGACATTTCTCTGGGAATAGTCACTAAATGTTGTTCTCTTTGCCTTTTCTCATCTATGTGCAACACCCGATCTCTTATTATCCTAACCTGGAAATTCAAATGTAAATTGTTTCCTTTTCTGACCACTAACAACAGAACGGGGACCTCAGCCTTAGGGACTTTCAACTGCCAGTTTCCTTTAAGGAAATTTCCTGCCTGGAACCTCAGTCCAGCCATTCAGGATATTCTTTGTTGTGTATTTGCAGCAATGTGGATGGACCTAGAGACCGTCATGCTAATGAAGTCAGAGAAAGACAAATATCATATGATATCACTTATATGTGGAATCTAAAAACATGACACAAAGGAACTTATTTACAAACCAGAAAGAGACTCACAAACATAGAAAACAAACTTATGGTTACAAAGGGAAACGTTAGGGGAAGGATCAATTAGGAGTTTGGAATTAACAGATACATACTACTATATATAAAAAGATAAACCACAAGGTTCTAATGTATAGCACAGGAAACTACATTCAATATCTTATAATAACCTATCATGAAAAAGAACATGAAAAAGAATACATACATGCATAACTGAATCACTGTGCTGTACACCAGAAGCTAACACACTGTTGTCAATCAACTACACTTCAATAAAAAAAAGGTAGATAAATAGATAAAGCAAAGGACCTTCCCGAGAACTCTGATGTGGATTTTGTCCTTCTTTCACTTATTTCATCCTCTTTAGAGCTTTCATGGTTTGGTAGCTCTTCTAAATTTCATTTCTTCTTGAAATTTCAAAAGCCTACTCTTGACAAGAATAGAATTGTAGACAGTGCACCAACCTCTTTAGCAAAGCATCAGGCCTATTTAAAATAAGGTCTCTCTTTTTTCTCCAAGAGTTTTACAGATTGACAGCCTAATGACAGAGTCAAATGGTAATGTATTAATGACGGGGAGAAAGAGTAAAATGTATACCTTAAAGTGATGTGGGAAATAAAAGTTTAAGTGAAAGAAAGAAAGTCTTTTTATAAAGTCCTATGGCGGGAACGGCAGGGAAAAAAAAAAGTCTGTAATGTAGCACTAGGAGAAAAAAATGTGAAAAAAAAAAATCAGTACCCACTATATATGCATGGAAAATCTCTACGGAAAACAAGATATCTGAATCAAGAGTAGAATTAGCAGAGTTAGTAGAACAGCAAGCCATAGTCAAATAAAAAGAGACAGATAGAGTGCTGGCATTAAATAACGGACACAAATAATATGTGTAAAGACCGTATCAAAAATCAATGCAATACCAACAGCGACATTAACAGTGATGGGCAAAAGAGAACTGACCCAGCCATTCACTATGGAGACATAACCTATCCATTCAACTGGGTAAATATCACAGAGCACCAATACACTGGACAATATGAAAGGGCTAGGAGTTAAAAAGGTGAATGAACTGGCATTCACAGTGCCTATAACTAGGAGGTAGGCAATAAGAGACCGAAGCCAATTTTATACCACTGTTTAAGTTCCACAATGAAGGAGTAATAGCCAGTGAGCAACCAGTACGTAATTCTGTCCACCTTGGAAGGAAGCTGGAAAGTGGAGGTCAAGGAGGTCAGTAAAAGTCATAGAACAAAGATGATATGGAAATAAAATATTAGGTTGACAATTACAATGATAAATATGGTAATAGCAGCTATAGCTCAACAAAACTCCTTAAGGGTCAGGCATTGTATTAGGAGATAAAGTTACCTCCATTTAATCTTCTCATTAACTAGACTAGGTACAAATTACTATCACCTGCTGTTCTATTGATAAAATGATGGACGCTGAGAGACATTAAGTATGTGCCCAAGGTTTCATAATTAATAAGTATCTGACCTTGGATTATAATTTAGGTGCGTCTGATCCTAAACTCTTAGCCAGTTGGAGTCTTAGTGAAAGAAAAAAATAAATGAGCATAATCTGATTTACCATTAAAATAACAAGCTGATATGGTCAATTCTATAAAACAAATTAGTCAACTTACTGGGGGAAAAAAATCAGCCAAACAGATTGCTTGGCACCATGCAGCCCAATTAATTAATAAACTGAACTGCTCCCTTGGAGGTGGCCAATGGAAATTCTGGGACCCACAGAAACAAAGGCTGTAAAAGAGGAAGGATTTTAGTCCCAGCCTATCTCAGATTTTGAAGGAGACAGACCTAGAGGGTGACCTTGGGGAAGGCACTGAAGTATTCCAAGGCTCAGAACCCTCCTCAGTAAAAAGCGGGCAATGATACCTGCTTCCCAGGAGTTTGTAAGGATTAAGTGAGATGAGGAATGTACAGCAGTGAGCATGGTGCCTTGGACAGAATGTACTCAAAATAAAAGCAAACTGTTTATCATTATTGATAGACTAGGTTCACACTCTGACTCCACCAAACACGAGCCATGGGGCTTTGGGGCACATTTATTCGTGCCACGAACACATGTTAAATGTATTAACTAACAGTAATGACTAGTAGTTTGTATTAAATGCATATCAACATGTTGGACATTGTTAAGTGCGAAGGAAAAACTGGATCACAAACCAAGCAAGGCCCTTGCCTTCAAGAAGCTTATAGTCCTGTAAGCTTCATTCATTTTTTAATGAAATGGTATACATTGGTCTCTTATTATTATTAAATAATATCTGTTTAGTTTTCTGCTATTTTCTCAATGCCTTGAATATTACCTGGCACACTAGCTGGTTGATGCTCAGTAACATTTTATAGGGTGATTTGAATTAAATTTATTTATTTATTTATTTACTTACTTACTCACTTACTGGATTAAATTAAGTAGCAAGTGGCTTCTTTTCATTTTACTGTTGTATGTGGGCAGCGGGGAGTTGGAGGGTGTTCTCTGTTTTAAGCTTTTAATAAATTCCTAAAGTTCTCCAGACACAAAACTCTCACTGGGTCTCCAAAATCTGTTCATTATTTGGAACTTAGTTAACAAGTTCTTGTGTTGCCTTGGAATTCCTTCAGTTTCCTAAAGCTTTCCAGGAGACCTTGAATTTGTCCTAGATACTACACACATCCAAAGTCATTCCAGGGGCCATGCTGGGAAGCTCTTCAAGGATCATGGCCATTACTCATGAAGAAAACCCAAAAAGGGTGACCTATGGATTCAGCAGAAGCAATAGGCACACACACTATATACGTGAAGTGAATCTACCACACTCGAAGAAAATAATCATAGCATTCTTCTTTGCTGGGTAAACTCAGAAAACCATTTCCAAAATATGCGATGATATCTTAAGAAGTAAAAAAAGAAAAATTTGGAGTAATCTCATTTATTGCATTGTACATTTTAACAATGTAGTCATTCCTTCAGCTTAATAGAAAACAACCTTGGAACAATATACTTGAAAAGTTGCATAACTGAAGGCATAACTTACAATTACTGTTAAAAGTTAATTTAACCTCTCCTGAAAACTATAACCACAAAAATGCAAAAATAACATAGAAATTCATTAAAAAATTGACATGTACTTTCCTAACTTTGTTTACATAATAGAAATCAGATTTAAATGGTGACATTTTGGGTTTTCTTACTTCTTTTGAAACAATTACTGTAGCCTAACTTTTCTGGTGCTCATAATGCACATGATACAGACTTTTCCCTCTTTTCTCTAATTAAAAATATGAATATTAATCATTCAAAGAGGTATCATACATTATAGTTTGAGTGCTAAAAAGTGAACACCCATTCACACAACTCCCAGGTTAAGAAACAGAATATTACCAAAATGTTTAAAGTCCCAGGTTTGCCCCAATCACTCTCTCCTACACCCCCAAATAATCTCTCTCCTGAATTTTTATCATTTCCTTACTTTCTTTTACACTTGTACTCCATATTCATACACCTCTAACAACTTAGTGCTTGCTCTCGCTTATTTATAACATTTATATCAGTGAAATCATGAGTATGTATTCTTTGACTTGCTTTTTCTCTTAACATTGTTAGTAAGATTCATCTATTTTGCATCTTGTGGCCATGGGCCAATTATGGCCATTAATATAAAGAATACTATTATAAAAATGTATTATAATTTTGAAATCCCAGTCTATCCCTTCCCAAAATTGTAGAATAGATAAACAAGATTATACTGTATAGCACAGGGAAATATACAGAAGATCTTATGGTAGCTCACAGAGAAAAAAATGGGACAATGAATATATATATGTTCATATATAACTGAAAAATTGTGCTCTACACTAGAATTTGATACCACATTGTAAAACGATTATAAATCAATAAAAAATGTTAAAAAAAAGTATTATAATTTGTTAATTCAGTCTGCTCTGATGCCGTTTCCAGTTATCTCACTGGACAAGCAATGCCATTAACCCATCTCTTTGTGCAATATAAACCTACAGCTAGAATGGCTAAGACTCAGAGTGTATGTCAACTTGTTAGGTAATTTCAACTTATGTTTCTAAACGATTTACAAACCATTCCCACCAGCAATGAATATTATTTTCAGTTGCTTTACATCCTTAGCAAAACTTGGTATCATCAGAGTTTTTAGGTTTTGCCAATCTAATCACAGTGAAATTGTATCCTACTGAGGCTTTAGATTGCACTTCCTTGATTACCAATAAGGTTGAGCATATTTTCCTTGCTTAATAGCTATTTATGTTTCTTCAGTGAAGTAATTGTTTTAGTCATTTGTATGTTTTTCTAATGGCTTGATTATTTTTCTTATTGATTCATAGAGTTCTTTACATATTCTGATTATGAATCCTTCATTGGAACACATATTCAAAGTATTATGGCTTTATTTCTCACTTACTTGCTGATGAAAGAAATCAAAGTGGACTTAAATAAATGGAGAATGATACCAATTTCTTGGACTGGAAGACTCAACATAGTGAAGAAGTTAGTTCTCAAATTTATCTATAGGTTTAATGCAGTTCTTACCAAAACCCCAGCAAAGTTTTTTGTATATATAAAAAAGCTTATTCTAAAACTTATTGGGAAAGACACAGTCCCCAGAATAGCTTAAATAAGAATAAAGTAAACGGGAATCAGACTACCTCATATTAAAGTATACTATATAGATGCTATATACTATATAGCTTCTAGGAGAATTTGGTGTTGGCAGACAGATAAACACATAAATCAATGGAACAGACTAGAGAACTCAGACATATATTCACAAAGACATGCCCAAATAATTTCTAACAAAGGTGTAAATGCAGTGGAGGAAGGACAGACTCTTCAACAAACAATATTGGAACAACTGAGGAAAAAAAAAGAACCTCAACCCCTCAACCAAAATCTCACACCTCATACAAAAATTAACTCAAAATGAATCATGGACTTTGATGAATAATTTAAAACTATCAAATCTTAGAAAAAAATCTTTAATATTGCTCTGCAAAAGATCATGTTAAGGGATGAAAAAAGTTAAGACTAGGAGAAATATTTGCAAGCAATATATCTGACAAAGGACTAGTATCTAGTATAAATATAAAGAACTCTTACAACTTAACAGTTAAAAATAAAACCAATCTATTTAGAAAATAGGCAGAAGACATAAACAGACATTTCACTAAAGAGGAAATACTGATGGCAAAGAAGCACATGAACAGATGTTCAATATCATTAACCATTAGGGAGATGCAAATGAAAAGCATAATGAGAGATCTATCAGAGAATGGCTACAATTTTTTAAACTGACATCAAATACTGGCAAAGAGAAACTGGCTCACTCATACACTTCAGGTGAGAATGTCAAATGGTACAGCCATTGTGGAAAAGAGTTTGGCAGTTTTTAAATAAATAAACCTGCAGCTGCACACGACCCAGCAGTTGCACTCTTGAGTATTTATCCCTATTAAAGGAAAAGTTATGTTCATACAAAAACCTGCACTTCAGTGTCCATGGAGCTTTACTTGTAATAACCAAAAACTGGAGGCAACACAGATGTCTTTCAACTTGCGAATCATTCAGCCAACTATGGTACATCCATACTATGAAATACTTCTAGGCAATAAAAAGGAACAAAGTATTGATTCATACAACAACCTGTGTGAATCCTGAGGGAATTATGCTGAGAAAGCCAGTCGCCAAAGGTTACATAGTGGATAATTCTATTTACATAGCATCCTTGAAATGATAAAATTCTAGAAATAGAGAGCAGATTAGTGGTAGAGGTTGGAGATGGGAGTGGAGGAGGGAAAGGTGGGTTTGGTTTTAAGGATAATGAGAGGGATTCTGGTGATGACACTGTTCTGTATCTTGACTGTATCAATGTCAGTATAGTTGTGATATTGTAGACAGTTTTGCAAGCTGTTACCATTCTGGAACTAGGGTGAAAGGTGCAGGAGATCTCTCTGTATTATTCCTTACAACTGTATGAGAATCTACAATTATCTCAAAATAAAAAGATTTATTTTTAAATATTTAAATTTGGTTTTCTACATTTTATTTCTTGAAAAACTGGGATTAAATTTTGTATACAGTGTGAAAGGGAATTCGATTTCATTTTTTTCCTTAGGACAATTTTTGAGCAGCCTTTCCTTTCCTCATGAATCTGCAATACTAGCTCTGTTGTAGGTCATTTCTACCCATGTTGGGCTCTTTGTTCTTTCTTAAGGGGCTGCCTGTCTACCCTTAAGACTGATACCACGCTGACGAAATCACTGTAGCTTTATCACGAATATCAGTGTTTCATTTGTCAAAGTCCTCGCCCCTCTCCTGTCTTGTCCTCTGTCTTGTCAAGGGATTCTCGGCCCTTTACCCTTCTCTATAAATTTTAAAGTCAGCCTGTCAAATTCTAGGAAAACCCTATTGGGCAGAAATAATATCCTTACAATATTACCTTACTCCCCATTAAACATTTACTTCAATAATTTCCATGTATTTCATTCATTTTTAATATTTTATAAAATGTAAGCATTTTTCATAAGGGATTTGCACATTTTTCATTAGATTTATCCTTAACAAAAGCAGTCAACTTTAGCTGCTGAGGTAAAAATGAATCTTTTTTTTTTTAAATAAAACTGTTTTTTTATTCCTAGTGCATAGAAATGAGATTAACTTTAAAATTATGAATTTGTATCTGACACTCTTACTAACTCACTTATAGATTCTGTTTTCAATAAAATTAATTATATCAACTCTGAATAATCATAGTTTTGGTTTTCCTTTCCAATTCTTATACCTTTTACTTGGTTTTCATATATTGTATTGCTGGCTGGGACTTCCAGTAAATTAATGGAGTGTTAGTAGAAAGCATTTTTATACTGTTGCCAGTTTTAAAGGAAATGCACTTAAGGTTTCATCATTATGTTTGCACCCCGGTGTTGCAGGCACAGTTTATTAGGTTAAGGAAATCTACTCCTAGTTTGTTGAAAACTCTTATTGAATTATCTTTATCCATTTATTAAGAGGATCATACAATTTTTCTCCATCAATCTGTGACAGGAGGAGTTAACTAATTTTCTAATACTGAACCAAACTTACATTTGGTTCAAGAACATTTCAAGAACAAACTAACTTTTGAGATCTGTTCGCGAATATTTAGTTTAAAATTTTCTTGTATCTATTTCCCTGAGATTAGCCTTTGTTTTTCCTTGCTTGCATTAACCTTGTTTAATTTAATTATATCAAGGTTAACTTATAAAGTGAGCTGGAGTAATCTTTCTTTTCCTTTTTTCTGGAAATATCTGTGTAAGATTAGGATTAACTGGTCCTTCAATAGCTGGTGGAACCTTACCTACAAACCACCTGGAGCTGGTGTTTTATTAGTGAGAAAGTTTTAAATTATCAATGTGTTCTTTTAATCACACAGCACAATTCAGATGTTCTACTTTTTCTTGAATAAGTTTCAATAATACATATTTTCTAGTAATTTTAACACTCCACTGACTTGTCAAATATATTGCCTTAAAATCGTCTGTTAGTTATCACACAATTTTAGAATTATATTATATCATCCTGGTGAATTGAAATTTGTATTATTATGCAGCGACTTACTGTATAGCAATGGATTTTGTTTTAAGATCTGTCATGTCTGACATTATAAAGGTTTCACTGGCTTAATTTAGGTTTCCATTTCCTTCATGTATCATTTTGTGTCTATATAGCCAACCTTTCTAAGTTAATTGAGTGCATTTACATGAATTGAGATTATTAAAATGTTTGAATTCATTTCTAGCATCATATTTAGTGCCTTCATTTGTTCCACCATTAATAAGAATCCCATCTTGCCTTGTTTGAGACTGACTGAGATTGTTTTCTTACATTCATTTTTTTCCCACATTTGCTAGTTTGGAAGATATAGATCTATACTTTCACTACTCTTTTCCTCTAGAAATTTTAACGTGCATATTTAACGTAACAAAATAGAAATTTGATCTCTATCTATCCAGTTATCCCTGTGCCAATTTACATGCCAGATTGGTCCCAAACTTTCTCAGTTCCCAGTATTAGTATCATAGTAATTATTCCACAGCGCCTATAGGCAAAAAGAAAATCTTTTATGTTAAGTCAAAATAACTTAACATGTATTTGTGTCCTAATAACTTAGTAGCCATTTGAAAAAAAGTCACAGAGATAAATTGAAAGGGAAAAGTAGCAATTTTATTTCATTCTTCAATAACCACAATTACTTTCTCAGAGCATATGTAAACTTGGTAGGCACAGCACAACTTCTCAAATCTTGGAATAAAATTGAATACTTCCACCCTCATTTCTTGTTTCATATGGATTTTCTAATGGGACTTTTCTTTTCCCCACAGAAATATCCATCCAAAAACCCAGTTTCAAAAAGAAATAACGTAATCAAAAGGAATGTAGTACAATTCAGTGTTGAAACCGTGAGTTGCCTTGAGCAAGCATTCTATGCTGTGTCCAACAGATGTTGCTGTGTCCCTTAGAAAACATTAATATCTTCCCATGTCCCTGTGCGTTCACTGGGATGCCATGTGTGCTTCCGGACATAGACTGGGAACAACAATTATGTGCTATTGCTGTTCAATATTTTAGTTCCATCTCTCTTTTAAATTTGAAAATTAGACATTATTAATATTGTTTTAAAAGTCAATGTTTCTAGCTTTCTTTATGTTGACCAGATTTTTTCTCACTTCTTTTTTTTTTTAATGATAGGACTTCCTTCAGTGGTTGTATTCCCTCTTCCTGCAGGATGTTCATTAGAATTTCCACAGTCATCTATTCATGGTAAATTCTCTTGTTTTTAACTTCTTAGAAGTTACTAAACAACAAGTTTATACTGTATAGCACAGGGAACTATATTCAATATCTTGTAGTAACTTATGGTGAAAAAGAACATGAAAATGAATATATGTATGTTCCTATGTGACTGAAGTATCATACTGTACACAGAAACTGACACAACACTGTAAACTGACTACATTTCAGTAAAAATATGTTTTAAAAAAAGAAGTTACATTATTCTGCCCTCATTCTGAAAGACAGCCGCACTGGTTACACATTTCTAAGCTGACAGTTACTTTCAGTTGGCACACTGATGATATGATTCCACAGTCATGTGGTTTTTATCCACAGTCATGTGGTTTCAAGAAGTCAGCTATTGGTCTAATTGCCATTCCTCTGTATGTACAGATCTTCCTCAACTTATGATGTGGTTATGTCCTTATAAAGTCACGGTAAGTTAAAAATGCATTTAATACACTTAACCTACCAAACATCATAGCTTAGCCCAACAGCCTAGCCTGCCTTAAACGTGCTCAGAACACTTACATTAGCCTACAGTTGGGCAAAACAGTCTAACATAATGCCTCCTTTATTGTACAGTGTTGAATATTGCATGCAACATATTGAATATTGTACTGAAAGTGAGATACACAATGGCTGTCTGGGTACAGAGTGGTGGTAGCCTGTAGGCTTTTCACTCTCATGACTGCATGGCTGCCTGGGAGCTGCACTTGTGGCCTCAGCCCACCATGAGGAGAGGGTATCCACTGCACATCACGGGTCCAAGAAAATTTCAAAATTCAAAATTGGAAGCATGTTTTCTATTGAATGCCTAACACTTTCCCACCATCGTAAGCTGAAAAATCTTAAGTCACACTGTAGTAAATTGAGGACAGTCTGTAATCTCTTCCCACCCATCCCACCCCACTCCCCCAGCTGATTCAAAAATCTTCTCTTTGTTTTTGGTTTCCTACCATTCTTCTAGGCCTCAGTTGCTTTTTTATTTAATCAAATTCTTATGCCATCAATTTTGTCTTCAATACTTCATGAATCTGAGGAATTATGTCTTCAAAGGTCCTGGAAAATCCTCAACCATGATCAAACACTGCCTCCACCTGTATGCTCCCTCGCCTCTCCTGGAACTCCAAATAGGATATCAGCTAGACATTAGGCTTGATCACTGTATGTCTCTGCACTTCTTGTACCTGCTCACTCTTTCTTTGTCTCTGTGGCCTGAGTTCATATTAACTTATTCATATCTATGTACCAGATCATGAATTCTCTCTTATGCTGTGTCTCATCTGCTGTTTAATTTGTCTGTTGTGCAGCTGTGCTTTATCCGGAGAAGATCTGCATTTGTTTCATCCAAGTGAAGCGCCACCAAAGTGGGACCCCATTAAACTAAACTTATGCTTGTAGATTTGGAGTCCCTGAACTGGAATGAAGTCCTGGCTGATATGCAGGAAGGCAGGCATGTGGCCAGGACACCTCGTGAGATCTTTTTCTTTCTATACTTCCTGCAAGAGCCAAAGTCAAGACAGACCAGAATCCCTACTGTTTCCCCCTTCAGACTTCAGTACAGGCTTAAAAAAAAAAAATATTTTTTTCTCACCTACTTCACCTACTGAGAATGCTGGCTTTTGGATGTCTGAGGTTTTGTGTGTGTGTGTTTTTATAGAAGTACAGTCAGTTTACAATGTTGTGTCAACTTCTGGTGTACAGCACAATGCTTCAATTGCATAGGAACATACATATATTCATCTTCACATTCCTGGATGTCTGAGTTTTATTCTGAAGTCCAAACTCCCATCTAGTCCATGATTCAAGATTTCTGTCCAATCCCCATTTCTTAGAGGCCATGAAGTTCAAGTTCTAAGCCCACAGGTATTAGCCAATGCTGGTCCCAGTGTGTGTGTTGTCTAATGACTTCTGTCCCAGCAGATTTTCTCTGCTCATGTTGTCCTCCTTATTAATGGCAATACAAGTCCTCAGATGTCATCATGTCCTCTCTCAGCTACACTTTTCAGGCTTAATTTGGTGTTCCAAACTTTCCCAACACTGACTAGCCCAGCGAGTAAGAAAAACAATCACCATTAAATGAAAGAGAAAATACAATAGTATCCAGCAACATACAAAGATGATTCATGAATTTTAAAGTCCGGACTTGCATCTTTAACTCAATCCTGCTTGGCACTGGGGCCCTTAATGAAATTATACCAGAACAAGTTGCTATAAACTTTGGTGAAAGCTGAGAAAGCATCCTTTCCCCTCCAGCACAGGGCCCTGCAAAGTCCTTTACTGTCAAAGGAGCCATTCCAAGCAGGTCAGCGGGGTGACTGTGTGCGCTGTCTTCACTTAGCAAGAACCGAGTAATTCCTTCGTTCTTAGGAATTTTCCAGTTGCCCCATGGGAAGATTGTGAGTTTTGATTAGTTGAAAAACAGGTCAGGAGGTTACAAATGTATCCTCTTTCTTACTGGATTTAGTCCTCTGATCCCTGGACACTCTGAAGATGCTCGGCAAAATTCAGGTGTCCAGTCTAAGATGCATAACCTGAAGTACTGTATTTAATGAAAGAGTTCTTATTTTTAGATTTTGTATATTTTTGAATAGTCCATTCACAGAGTTGTGTTAATTTTTGGTGTACAGCATAGTGATTCAGTTATACATATATTCCTTTTCATATTCTTTCTCATTATAGGCTATTACAAGATATTGAATATAGTTCCCTGTGCTACACAGTAGGACCTTGCTGTTTATCTATTTTATATATAGTAGTTAGTATCTGAAAATCCTGATCTCCCAATTTATCTCTCTCCACCCACTCTCCCCCAATAACCATGTTTGTTTTCTATGTCTATAAGTCCGTCTCTGTTTTGTAAATAAGTTCATTTGTCTCTTCTTTTTTTTTTTTTTTAAGATTCCACATATGAGTGATATCATATGGTATTTTTCTTTCTCTTTCTGGCTTACTTCACTTAGTATGATCATCTCCATGTCCATCCATGTTGCTGCAAAAGGTATTATTTTATTCTTTCTTATGGCTGAGTAGTATTTCATTGTGTGTGTGTGTGTGTGTGTGTGTATATACACACATACATATACCACATCTTTATCCAGTCATCTGTTGATGGACATTTAGGTTGTTTCCATGTCTTGGCTATTGTAAATAGTGCTGCTGTGAACATTGGGGTGCATGTACCTTTAATGAAAGAGTTATTACTAATCTTATTCAAAATCCATGGAAGTAAGCATTTTTCTTATTAATGTCCATTTGTTGATCAAGAGATCATCAGTTAGGTGTGAATCACTACCACCACTCTCCTCTTTCAGGGAACAAAGTAACAAAAGACTGGAAGAAAGAAAAAAAGTCAGTTGGATAAAAAATATAGCATGACCATAAAAAATTATGTGGACTCTCTGAGTGGGCAGTTTTCTAAGTGATGTGTCCAGGTTAGACAGTCTCACCAGCATGAACGTAAAGAAAAGACAGAGGTGAGTTTGAGGGAAATGCACCTGCCTACCACATACGAGGCAATTTGTAAGCCCTGTCTCATTTTCTCCAAGCAGAGCCCTAGTGAGATAGGTTTTACTATCTCCATCTGACAGATAAAGAAGCAGACTTGGGAAGGTAAAAAACTTGCCTAATATCATAAATGGAGGGGAAAAGTAGCATACCCATGTCTTTCTGAACAGCGGAGAGACTTTCCACTGCATTATTGTCTCTTAAGTGTTCATACCACTTCCCACTAATCATAAGAGTCTAGTGTTCCTAAGCTGTGCGCAACATGGATAGAAAGGCAAAGAATCATCGGGGACACTAAATATTCCGAATGATTAAGCACTCTGTCATTTCTTCTGTTGGCCTGAGAGCTGCCTGGAAGCTGGGGTACAGTAAGATGCAAGCAGTGTTTTATGGAGGGCTTTCTTCCTGCCTCCTTGGTGGTGGTGTGTTGCAAACTCCACTGAGATTACATCTCCTATGGGATCTAATTACAACAAGACGTCTCCTTTTTTGGAGAAGTAGAGCGCTCCCTTAGTAAGTCCACAGGAAGACGAAGGACAGACAGCAGGATGTAACAAAGCATCCACATTTGCTTCCCTAACCATTTCTTCTTTAATAAAGTCATGCATGCCAAATACGTTGAAGACTTGTTATCACGCTTGATACAGTATGATCTACGTTTAACCAGGAAAGATTTTCAGCATCAGGAAACCACAGAGGAAATGATGTGGCACACATGATATCTGAACAGCCACCAAGCAGAACACCAGTGGATAAACGTGATGATTATTCAGTCCTCCACCATGAGGAAGCAATATCGTGTGTTTACTTTATGTCAGCCATTCTCGAGGACCATAACCACCCAAGAGGCAATCAAGTGACAGTCCTGTGGCTACAGAAAGAGCATGCACGCTGCATCCCACATCCTGCTGGTACCTGATTTATCGTTCGCAACATTTGTTCAAGGGTTAGAAAACGACAGAACTGTTACGATAATTAGCATGCCTCTAAGAAAAAAAAAAAAGCACTAAGGCAGGGGTTCTAAAATTCACTAAATTCTGTATTTTCATTTTACATCTTGGTTTGGTTTTCACAGGAATTTGTGTTAGTGAGGAAACATTTTGCTTGTTGCAGGCAGATGTGTGTTTGCTCTAGGGCTGGAGATAAGGAGAATTATTTTAGGAAGGAGCCTGGATGACTAAGGGTGGGGGAGATGACACCGATAAGCGTGAGCAGGGTCACTGATAACTTTGTGGGCAGATGATCCTTTGGATATGCCAAGAGATTTTATCAGCCAGAAAGGGCTGCGTCTCATATATATATATACACACATATACATACACGCACACACATACATATACACATATATAATTTTAGCTTGAATTAGTTGGAGCGTGGGATGGAGGGGCAGGGATGTAGGGATGATCATACACAGAAACTAAGACAGCAGCGACATGAACCCAGGTGAGAGTTAGACCTGAGTCGCTTTCAGACACATTTGTTTTCCCAGCTGAGTTTTTGCATCCAGCGGCTCATGATTTCAATCACATGTTACCAACCCGCTTTACAGACACAATGTCCAGCCTAGAGATTCATGGCACTGTTACATCACAATGCAGCAGCCAAAAAAGTAGCTCCTGCCTCTGGTTTGCTTAACCTGAGCACATGAGAAGCAGGGTCTTGCAATTCTCCCACCAGGCTCTAGCTTGTGGACATGACACTTGGCACTACTACCCTGATTTGGTCATCTTGCTTCTGCTCACAACGAAGACTCTCCTTAAGGCTGAGCCCTGTGGTCAAATGCACATGTTGTTCAGCCTAGTCCTTGAAACAAACCTTATATTGTATGTAGCAGGGTTGAACAATGGAACTTTTAAATGTTACCTTATTTGGAAACAAAAGAGTCTTTGCAGATGTGATTAAATTAAGGGTTTTTAAATGGAAAGATTACCCTGGATTATCCAGATGGGCGCTAAATGCCACCACAAGTGTCCTCGTAAGAGGGAGGCAGCACATCTAAGAGGAGGTGGCGATGTGAGCAGTGAGGCTGAGAATGGAGTGAGGTGACCACAAGGCAAGGAACACCTGGACCGTCAGAAGCTGGGAGAGGCCAGGGGAGATTCTCCCCTAGAGCCGTCAGAGGGTGTGGGGTTTGTGCTGACACCTTGATTTTGAACTTCTGGCTCTAGAACTGTCAAAAAAAAAAAAATCTGTTCATTTTAAGCCACCCAGTTTGTGGGACTCTGATACAACAGCCCTAAACTCCACAGTACCAAGTTCTTGAGTTAATCCAGAGAGATCTTTAGTTTAGTTCATGCACTCCTATCGAAGAAATCAACCCCCTCCCCCCAAATCAAAATCTTGCCCAATCTTATAAAGCCGAATAAGACTCAGAGTTTCTACATAAAGCGCACAGGAACATTTCAAGTAGCATACAATCACGCTTCAGTCAACTAGATGGTATTTGATTGAAATCATTTCCATGAAGGAATATTTTTAAGCCTAGTTTTGCACTCTTTCGGAACTAGCTTTGCCTTTTTCAATAACCTGGTAGAAAATTAAAACCAAATACTTTTTCCACGTCTACTTTTTCTTTCTTCCATTTCAGTGATTTGTTTAAGCAAATTACCTGAGCTCAGGTACAGGCTGGTGCTTCCTGGGGGGTGTGCACTACGTAAGTGAAGATATGGATGATCCTCACTATTTAGGTTAATTTGTAAAATACAGTTACTTTCTGTATCTCCCAAATATTGACTTTCTCAAGTTTTTCCTTAATGTATGAAGGCAGGATTTAAGATGACTGTATAAGATATTCATAAAGTCTTGGACAGCTTTTGGCACAAAGTAAGCATTAAATAAATTTAGCTGTAAATATTATTATTGTTGTTATTTTGTTCTATAAAGCTTTCTTAATCAAGACATTTCCCTTGTGTAACAACCCCACAAATTGGATCTATAGACCAGCAGTTTAGTAAGACAGCTATATTCGAAGTGTCATATTTTACTGACATAAGGTAAAATATATATATATATATATTCAAAGAAGTTGTAAAATCCCTTTTTCCCCAGAGGTAAGGAAACTCCTCTTTTCTTTAAGCTCCATTTAATCCTAAACAAATAAACTTAATTGGAGAAAAGCCATCCTAGTTAAACAAAGGCAAGCAATAAGATACTATGTGCCTGAGACAACAATGACATACCGTATTTTATTTACAATCTTTGCAAATATGTATATTCTTAAATAAGGATGTACCTTTCGAGGATGAAAGGAGACACATAATCTTTAACTTGAAGATAAAGATCTAAATGTAGCTTTTTGAGAAGGACTTGGTCAACATTTATATCTATATGAAGAACTTTAAAAATGTATCATTTGACCAAGAAATCCTAATTCTGGGCCTCTGTTCTAAAAAAAACAAATTTTTAAGAGGAAAAAGCATTATACATAAAAATGTTCATCTCAGCATATTTACAAATATGCATAATCAGATTATTAATAACCTAACTCTCCAAATACAGAATAATAAATAAATAACAATAGAAATATATGAAGAGCTATTAAAATTATGTTCACAACGTTGTTTAACAGCACAGGAAAGTTTAAAATGCAGGATATAAATTTGTATGAAAAAGATACTCATACAAATATTAAGGTCAAAGACATGAAAGGAAATGTACTTCACTTATTTTGTCCACAGATGTCTAGAGCCACAACATTCCCAGGGAACGCCAAATTCTCCATCTATTGTAATTAAATATTTCATCTTTATGACTCACGCATTCAGAACTAGAAGAAAAAGTTATATTGAATTGATAGTGACCTTTTCAAGAACCGAAGTTTGAGAAACTCGGTTCTCATTGAACAGGATAACGAATTGGGAAGAAACCACACCTACAGGGGTGGATATGGTGTTGCTTGCAAGCTTCAGCATAATAGCTATCAGACACGAAAGGCATAACTGAATGTTTTCAGTGGAATGGTCTCCATTTGTCAAAGTATAAATGTACGTTGAAAAAGGACTACAATGGCCCTAGGGACTCACCTAAATGAAAAGTGCTTATGGAGGGGGAGTGTGGTCCTGTGGGCCAGATTCTATAGCTGAAGATGCACAAGGCTGCTTGGCAAATAGTCTCCAAAAAGTTGCAGCTTTGTATCCACTGAGACTGAGGGAACCCACACCTGGGACTGGAAAAGGCAAAAAGGAATTCGTATCTCTTGGATAAGCTAAAGAATAACTTCCAGGGTACAACAATAATAAATTTCCCCCCTAAAGAAATCATGACATCTTGGTAGATAGCATGGAAAAGCATAGTTGCAGAAAGCAAAAAAGAAAAAAATTATAAAATAAAACAAAATCTCAAAGGTCATGAAATCCCTGTATGGAGAGAAAGTTACTGCCTTAGCTAACAGGGAGCAAAGGAGCCACTAACAATAACGTGATACCATCCCTACTAATATATTATTCAGTATTTGACAGCCCGAGGGGGCCTCACCTGTTTCTCCAAACACAATGCACATCGTCAGGGCAGCCCTTCAATCACGCACGCTGCTCTGTCTCCCGAGCCTCGCTTAAGTACCCCATTCATCTTTCACCTGCCACGCAAGTGTTGCGCCTTGTTTATACATCGTTCTGTTTTCTTAGTGCACAGCCTTCTGGCGGTAAGCACTAACCCCTCCCCTGATGATCAAGCTTGTTGCTCGCATGGAAAAGCACATTCCAAGCAGCTACAGTGCATCCCGTCACGGTTTGGGGGGGGGGGCAACCCAGAGCCGAGGTCCTCCAGAATAAAACCCTGCCGACTCGGCTGCCCTGCTGGGGCGCCTCAGCTTTTCTCTCACCCGGCTCTCAGTGTAACCTCTCTCCATGAATGATTACGCTGAAATATAAGATGTAGACCTTTAGAGACATCTAAGAGTTTAGTGACTGGGGCATACGGATTAGTACATATTGGGTAATAATTGCCAATATTTAATGAATGCTCGTGGTGTGCCAAGCATTTTTGCATGACTGTTTCTTCGCATTGCCTATTAACCCCGTTTTACAAACAAAGAAACTGAGGTACAGGGTCTATTTGTTGGTAATTTGGTAAGACCACGCAGCCAGTCTAAAGGGCAGAGCTGGGTTATGGATTGAGCCCGCCTGGTGCCAGAGACAAAGCTGTCAGCCCCTCTTCTGTACCGCCTTCTACTTACTGCCTTCCTGATTATAAACGTACCTATTTTTGATCAAGAGTTGCTTGCTGACCCTCTGTGTAAAGTTCTACACTCTCCTTACTCCTTCTCCTCATCTTAAAAAAAAATGTATCTTCACAAATCAAGGCTGCCAGATGATTTAAGGGAGTAGAAATGGAGGAAAATCAATTTCTCCATGGAAAGAGTCTGGGACTTTCATCAACAGCACAGCAATTCTGGGAACTAGAGACTTGGATTTAGTCTGCTGAGAAATCGTATTTTAAGGTAGGTATAAAAAATTAATTATAAGATTCAAGAGATTATCTCTAGGAGGGAGCCTATGAGCCAAGCTGGAGGACAGAAAGTTCTGGTAAATACCAATAGTTAAAAGAGAGAGGAAAGAAACAAGTGAAAAGGTTAGAAAAGACTCTGGAAAGGGACAGATAGGTCTCTAATGCCCAGAATCTTCTACGATTCTTTTTTCTTTTTTCTTTTTTTTTTTTTTGTATATATATAATTTATTGAAGTAGAGTCAGTTTACTATGTTGTGTCAATTTCTGGTGTACAGCATAATGCTTCAGTCTAATTAAGATGGCTCTTCTACAATTCTTAATGTGCCATGATAGTCACCTACTTAATAGGTCGGTTTTTAGCTAGAAGGAAATACTTCTGCAAAGAAAAGTCTAAGAGACTAGATCTTAACTATTCTCACCACAAGAAAAGAAAGGATATCATGTGATGTGTTAGGCGTGTGAGCTAACACTACAATTGCAATCATAGTGCAATATACAAATGTATCAAATCAACACGTGTACACCTTAAACAATGTTATATGTCAAGTATATTCAATTAAAATTGTTAAAATTAAACAAAAAGGAAGATCACATTTAAAAAAAAAAAGAAAAGAAAAAATATAGAGTAAGCAGGAACTCGAAAGATTAAAAGATTAAAAATGGGTAAGAATTCTAAGCCGTCCCCTCTCTACCAGGACAGAATATGTGTTGCCTCATTTAGACATTAGGATTCTCAGAAGACTGCATTAGATAATACACACCTGTAAAAGAGAATCCTAAAGAAAGGTCTCCCATTTTTCGATCATCCATTCATTCACCTATGCCTTCACTCATTCATTCATTTAAGCTCAAGTGTGCTCTGGATCAGTGCTTCACAGCCTAGCATGAGAGCTGGTTTAGGAGATTTGCATTTCCAAGACTGCCCTTCTAACAAGCTCCCAGGTGACCCTGAAACTGTCAGGACAGACCCTGAGTGGCAAGACTCTCAATAATGTAACCGCATGAGAAGACACCGGACACACACATCCTGGGAGGGGAAACGAGACCAGGCTGCAGTGAGAGGTGGGGAGGAGCAACCGGAAGGAGTCCAGAACAGCCCCCGTCCGAGAAGGCACTGCTCTGGTCAAGCATTGCTCTCATCTACTCTGAGTACTTCTGGAGTTTTAATGGGGCTATAAAAACAGGCGAGGCAAAGGCAGCCAAAGGCCCCTTTTATGGTGGCAGAATAGATGTGTAGAAGGATTTTCCTTTCCTCTTCTCAAACCTTAAATAAAATGAGTTTGTTAATGTTTTATCTGTTTCCAATTTGTCTTTTTTATAAATAAAGGATAGAGAGTTGATTCCAATAGAAGTTTGGTTTTCATGCATACGAGGTAAACATACATATGTTTTGTCTGTATAAATTTATATATATATATAACATGTCATAGGCACAATAAACAGATATATTACATATATAATACACATTCAAATTGCATTGTACTGACTTCAGAGGCTGCACTTGGATCCCAGATTCCATGCCATTGCATTCAGCCAGCCCCAGAGCTTCTGAATAGGAGGGATGTAGGACCCAGTGTGCCAGACAGACACGAAACTGTGGCAATGCTCCTCTGTGCCAGATCCTCCCTGCCTGCTGGTGCTCCCATGTGAACAAATCCTCCTTGCACATTTTGTTTTCTCAGGTTAAGAGAATAACATAGTCAATCAAGTGTTCAGTTTAGAGTTAAGTCTAGTGCTCTAGTGCTCAAGTGATCTCATCTGAGGCCCTGGCCCCGGCATAAAGTGTCTATTCATTTTCTTCACATGGTGTCTGGTCTTTTTCTTATCTTAATTTTTTTGTTCTGTTTCCCATGTGTCTTCTTACCAACTGCCTTCAATCCTTTCAGGAAACAGACAGGAAACAGCATAAATATCGATCCACGTAGTTGATTCTCTAACAGCTGTCAAGTGCCTAGTAAGTGACAGTGGGGTGGAGGACATGCCAGAGGGTAAAGGATCACCTGCCCAGTGATCAGAGAGGTATCTGTGCTTTTTGTATCCTTCTGCAAACAGAAGCAAAAGGAAAAGCAGCAGCAGCCCCTAGGCCTGCAGGAAAGGAGAGAGACAGAGAGAGTCCAGCCCATCTACCTCCAGCTAAATTTGGGGAGCTTGCTAGTTGTGTGCCCAAGGACCAGCCTCATGGAAACATATCTGATGTGCTTATGAAGTGGTGTTACCACTAATTTTCTCCCAGTACTTTGGGAGAATTTTATTATTTTAGTTAGGTAGAAGTATCAATAGTTCTATAAAAAGTTCATAGACAACTCTGCCGGTTTGCTTTCTGTATGTGGACACCAAGCTGGCTGATCTCAGAAGCAAATCACTTATACCACAATACTGGGAGGTTCTTTTCAGAAGGCAAACATGACTTGAAAGTACAGATGTTGTTGGTGATTTATACAGTTTACAAGTAACTTTATCAGCTTGAAAGACATCGCCTCAATATGCCACATGGACATTTTATTGACCAAGTTAAAAAAAGGAGGGCGGGGGTAATGCTTCACCTGAAAGGTCAAAAAGATGTGGTAGGAAAGCAAAGTAGGAACACGGGAATTCAGCTTCGGTAGAAATATGCATTGAGCGTTATATGCAAATGGATTAAAGCCTTCATGCCTTCAAGAGTTATTTACTGATTCCGTCTATGTTCAGACCAAGAGAAAATCGCTTTTACATACGCATGATGTTTAACAGTGTATCAGTCATCTCTTTTGGACGTGTCCCTGAAGTGGCTTTATCAACTCATATTTCCTAGTAATGTGTTTCCAAACCTACTGATTCATGTCCTTAAACCTCATATCCTTCTAGGGTGTCTCAATCCTTAAGAATAAAACTCGTAAAAGATAATATTTGGCTACCCTCCCTTGCAAAAACTACCTTTGGGCAAGATTTACATTATAAGGAAATTTGGTGGGACTTTTTCACTTATTCTGTGTAACCTTTCTAATTTCAGGCTACACTCAAATACGGGGAACTCAGCAGATTTGAATTCTGCTAAAATATATCATCTCCAATAAAAGAAAAACCAGTTACTATATGATTTGAATAAATGAACACAGTTAAGTAAGTGTAGGCTGCCACATGTGAGCTTTTTAGAACTAGAAGCCAAGCATCTTACTGAACACCTACTTTCCTCTGTCTTCACTGGCATGATAGATCACAGAGCACCAGTCTCATAAAGGCATACAAAGACCATCAAAATGCATATTACTATGATTTTCATAGTTTCCTCTCTGAGCCAAGAAACGAAAATGTTGACTTTCTAGGAAAGAAGATCAAATGATCTGTTTCAACCAGTTCCCCAAGTAAAAGATGTAAAGTAGTACCTTTCAGGGATTTGTGATTTGCTTTAGGTTGGCTTGAGGAGGTTTTAAAAACGCTAAGAGGATTTGGGGTTGTTTGGTTTTGCTTTGTGTTTTGAGTGCCAACCTAATCACAGCTGGCTTAAGCCTGGCTAACCTACTCACCGCTGGTTTAAGCAAGACTAACCAACACCAAAACCCCTCAGAAACAGACACCAGCTGTCTGTGTCTGCACTCATCCGCCAGGAATCTCACTCATTTGATTCACACTTGTGCTGTGGTGCACTGTTCTTGCGCCCAAGGCCGGCACATTCTAGTAGGTTGAAAACTGCACAAAGATTTGGATTCAATTTTCCCTTAACTTCCCTACGTTTCATTCATTGGATGAAGGAGTCAATCAATAAATCCCTGAGTCTTGCCCATCATTCTTTGACTGTCAATCCAGGAAGAAGCAGCTCTAGGCGGTTAGTCACTGAGAGTGACGTCCTGAGCCCAGGTGTCTCTCCTCTAAAGCCACTTGCTGAAATGAAACCATCATCAAGGTTAATGTACAAGATAAAGGGTTAGCTCCCCAAAATCTGACTTACTTTCCTCATGAAGTTAGTTAAGTCCTTGTAAGAAGAAACTCTTACTTTGGTAGGAGAATTGCACATAGCCTGTGTTCCAGATTCATCAGCTGTGCATAACGGGTGAAAATTCTGTGCACAGGGTGGTGGGGAACAGGACACTCTCTGGCCCTTTGCCACCCTCATCCCCAGCCCGGGACCTTCACAGCATCCGTACCCCAACTGATCAGATCCAAGAGAGCATCCCCTCTGACCCCACCTCCAGAAGGTCCTGTTCAGAGGACAACCACGAGCATCTTAAGAAAACGCAGATTCATCAGAGATCCTTCAGGGCCACGCTACCCAGAGTGGATAAACATGTGGTTTCACAATGGTCATTCCATCTTCGGTCTGTGTCGATGTGATTCCAATACAACCAGTGGAGAAGTGAAAAATTCATTTCCATGCAACTGGCCTGACTGCTTTTTGGAATTGACTATACTTGGTCTAAAACTGACTGTTTTCTCATTGAATGAGCCAACATTTCCAAGGAGCATTTAAATGAGCTATATCATCACAGCATGCGAATGGCTGAGCACTGCACCAAGGTCTACTTTCACTTGGTTGTATGTGTGTTTATTATACAAAAATAGAACAAAAATATGATTCTCCTACATTATAATATAAGAGTGAGCTAGGATTTCTTTAAACTGGAGAGCTGCATGCTTGGTTTGTTTTCACAGCTGTCTGCCTTCTTTATGCTTAATTTTTTCCCAATTAGTGTTAATTATTATTCTTATTATTTAGGAGAATTTATTGGTAGCAAAACGTGCTTGTTGGCAACCCAAAAATAGGAAGTCCTCTACTCTGTCAATTTGTGGTGGATGGAATCATTGAGATAAAATAAAAACTGACTGGGAAAACAGCCCCAAACACAGGCCAGCCTTCTTTGTATTTAAGTGGATAGGTTTTCTTATTCATAGGCTTCTATGAGGCCTGCCTTCATCTGGGGACAGAATTATGTATGCAGTACTAAAAGCTCGCATGAAAGGGCAGTCTTGAAATGCCTCCAACACTAGAAGTCTCATTGAGAATCATATTTTCTACTTCAAGCTACACAAAACAGAATTTCCAAACCTACCACCCCTTCACAGACTGCACACTAGCATAAACAGTGACAGAAGAAACTTTATCCCCACTGTAGCAACTGCAAACCAGAAGGCAACTTCTCAGAGGCAAAGAACCGTCCGGGTTTTAGGCCTGGAATGAAGCTGCTTTAAGAAAATGGTCAATTATGGAATGTTCTGTGTCCATTAATTAAGAAATGAACTGAAATTACTAATGGATTTCATAATGGCCACCAACCGGCTGCCAGTTGGCTGTAGCTTGGTGACAGATGGTAGTGACTGATCTGGACTAGATCTGACCTAGAGATAGTCCATCATTTATTAAATTGCAGTCCCAAATAAAATTCCCTGCATTGCAGCATTTCACCATTACGTCTCACAGTGAGATGCACTGATAGCATTCCTTATCTGCCATCCCTGCTGCAGACAGCGAAAATACTCAAATGGCTTAAATATACCACTCAGTAAAGAAAGTCCGTGATACCTCTCAAGAGGTGGGAGAAACATGGCACCCTGAATGAATGCCACTTGAGTGAGGCAGAAGGATAGAACGAAAGCGCTAGTTTGTGCTAATCTGGTTTGCTACCTCCCAGCACCAGGATTTACCTCTTTTTTTTTTTTTTTAAATCAAGGGGGTTCTCAATTACACAGGTAGTGACTGTTTAGGTTCTGCTTTCATCCATCAGCACATCCTCAGAGTGAAGAAAGCTGCTACAGACTGGCTCCAGCACCTGCCTTTTTAGGGCTCTTGCATAAACAGTCACTGAAGTGGGAACATCAAAAGCCCCAATTACTGTCACAAGACTCACTGTTCGAGTATTTGGGAAAATTAACCTGAGCTGTGTTCATGGACAGTCAAGCTCAGAAAGACCACGGAAAGAAATACCCTATTGTTATAAACCCAAGCAGAACCTAGAAAGACATAGAGAAAATGGAGGTTTGTTTTTAAAATCTTTTATATAACATGGGGTAGAGCTTCCTTGGTGTTGTCAAAACACCGTATCACTTCGAAGATGATACGTAAAAGATGAGCTTTAATGAAAGATACATTCAAGAAGAAGAATGACTTCACCAATACAATATATTCAATATAAATTTAGGGACAAAAAAAAAGAAGCAACCACATGACATAGATAAGTGGTGTTTGGTCACATTAAGTTTATCATCTTACTTATTACAAAGAGGGAGAATACCACTGTTAACAAAGTTTAGAGTTAACACATTACACTGATCTTTTTATTTAAAAAAAAAATTCTTGTTTAGCTGGAAAGAGCCTGAGTAATAAATGCCATAGTCTCTCCTTCTCATATTTGTCCACCAAAAGGTCCCAAACAGCAAAGAAATAACCCGGGGTCCCTTAAAGATCTGGAGGGAGAGCCTACAGAGGCTGACCATGGATAAAATGCCTTTGTAATCTCATGCCTTATCCTGAAACTGTTTTTGAATTTTGCATTTGACGCCACAGCAGATCCATTTTTCAACGAATTAAAAATGATAATATTTAACGTCATCACGCTATACAAAATTAATGCTCCTAGCAGTTGTAAAATTTTTATCCTATAGTTTTGTGAATCCTGCCATATCACCTTGGACGTCTGGACATTTCTGTGCAAACTTTGACAAATACAGATCTCAGTTAAGTTGCTCGGCTGATAGATAATACTCAGGCCCAAAGGGTTTGTGACTAAGCCAAGTGACACGACTCTAACAATCACAGGAGATGAAGTGACTTGCCCAAGGTCACATGCAGCAGTAGAGAGACTGGAATCTAAACTTATGACTTTTTAAAAAGTCCACAAATGATAAATCCTGGAGAGGGTGTGTAGAAAAGGGAACCTTCCTACATGGTTGGTAGGAATGTAGTTTGGTGCAGCCATTATGGAAAACAATATGGAGATTCCTCAAAAAACTAAAAACAGTCTTACCATATGATCCAGCAATCCCACTCCTGGGCATATATCTGGAGGAAACTCTAATTTGAAAAGATACATGCACCCCAATGTTCATAGCAGCACTATATATGATAGCCAAGACATGGAGACAACCTAAAAGTCCATTGACAGAAGACTGGATAAAGAAATTGTGGTATATTTATACAATGGAATACTACTCAGCCATAAAAAAGAATAAAATAATGCCTTTTGCAGTAACATGGTTGGACCTAGAGACTGTCATTCTAAGTGAAGTAAGCCAAAAAGAGAAAGAAAAGTTCCACATGATATCACTTACATGTGGAATTTAAAAAAAAAGAAAAAAAAGAGGATAGAAATGAACTCATCTACAAAACAGAAACAGACTCGCAGACATAGCAAACAATCTTATGGTTAATGGGGGGAAAGGGGTGGGAAAGGATAAATTTGGGGGTTTGAGAGTTGTAAATGTTAGTCACTATATATAAAAATAGATTTTAAAATTTCTTCTGTATAGCACAGGGAACTATATTCAATATCTTGTAATACCCATTAATGAAAAAGAATATGAAAATGAATATATGTATCTATATGCATGACTGGGACATTGTGCTGTATACCAGAAATTGACACATTATAACTGACTGTACTTCAATAAATAATAATAATAAAAAAAAAACTTATGGCTGTCACACCAGCATTGCACAAGCCTGGTGCAGTAACCAAAGGCAGCCTTGGATGTCTCATCTGAGCTCTTGTGTCCTTGCACTGGTGCTATGTGGTTCTCTGATTTTTTCCCTGTTCTTCCTCTGTGTTTACCCCCCTTCCCAACTTCATTCTGCTTTCGAGTTTTCTGTGGTGGGCTTTGGTAACTCTTTGCCTGACCCAGTTTTCATCTTTGCTCTTCCTGAGTTGATGGCTTGGAGAGGTCCCACACATTTGGAGGTTGCTCCAGACACGTGACTTATCGTGGCTGGCTCCCTCTGGGTTGTTGCCAGAGGGACCAAAGTGGGAGGAACAAGAGGAACCAAAAGCTCTTGATGGAAATCAGAAATGGAGAATCAACCTTATTACTGCTGGTTATCAGCAAGAGTGTTAATAATAAAAAATAAATGAATAATAATAATAATAGATGTACAAGAGTCTGAAACAGACTGGGAAACAGATCAAGATACTACAGACAGAAGAGAAAGAATGACCAGAGAGTTTCAGAAGGAACAGTGTGAGCAAAGGCCCACATGCCAGAGAGCAAGGCACAGCCAGTGCCCTAAATGAAGCCCTGCTTGTTAGAAGGTAGAACGGAAGGGGTCACTGAGGGCAGATGAACTTAGAAGGCTGGGAAGTGCCACATCATGTATGGGTCTGTAAGGTACGTGAGGGATCCTGGACTTTATCCTAAGGACAATAAAGAGATACTAACAGGTTTAAACATGCGATAACACAATGAAATCTGCCTTTTAGGAACGCTGCATAGGGAATCTCCAAACCTACTTGATAGGTGGAAAGAACTATATTCAATCACCCTTTCAAAGTGGTCTCCTTTCATATCTGTGAGTTTTTTAAAAAATTTTACATGATATAGTCTTTGAGAAGGAAGGCTATAAATCAATATTTTTGTAGTCTCTAATATTAGAAGAACTCGTTCCCAGAGATTGTGGCAATAGTGTGGACGCTGGCTTGAACACAAGTATGCGGAATCCATTTCAATAAGTATTATTTAAAATACTCAAAGTTCTTTTACTGAAAGAAAAAAAAAATGCCACTGCAGAATCACTTAAAAATGTTTATGTATATACCTAAATCTCCAAACTGCTGATAGCAATTTTAAACGGAAGAGCAAAAGCTGTACTATTATTAACCAGTCAGAAAGCTTAGCAGTTCATTTATCAGAGAAAAAAGTGTACAGATACTTGACGGATGAAGGCTACAGCCATAATGTTATGACTTTATTTGAATTACATTGTATAGACAAAGCATGCCGACCCATCGGCCTCGAGTTGCTGCCCTGTTACCTATGGTAACAGTCAGATATTTTCCTCATTACTTAATAATACCAGATCTCAAATAAGTATCACAACATGAAAAACAGATGTGAAAATGTGACACTCAAGGTCGGGTTACACTGAATACTTGCTAATTTTTAAGTGCCTTCCCAAGAATTATTACTGAAATTTTTCATAAGATTTTGTTGGATTTGGTTGCAGGGGTTAGAATCTTAATACATACAGAAGACACAAATAGGAACTTGACTTGTTATTAATCCACGTAGCAATGAAAGAGGGATAAACTCGCTCTTACGCTACTTTTTTATACTAGTTTTTAATATTACTTTTTAAAATTCGACTTTGCACGCAGTATTGTTTTGCGCAAGTGGCCAAACTCAAGGACACAGTATGTATTTTTATTTCAGTAACTTTCATTTGTATTCTCCCCTTAATATTTCAAATACTTTTAAAAATCTACTAAAGGCATGACTTTCATATTAAATAGAAAATAACGTTTCACTGTCGTGCTAAAAACATCCTATAGATGGTTTTTTAACTGAAATATATAAATAAAAAAAAGGAAAACAGAATTCTTATTGTGACACTTCCCTCAAACTGAAATATATAAATAAAAAAAAGGAAAACAGAATTCTTATTGTGACACTTCCCTCAGTAACTGCCTCAAATATAAATTTAGTTTCCCGTTTTTTTCTCTGTATAGTCATATATTTCTTTTTCATGGAGAAATGGAATCAAAACGGTGAAGATCTTTCCACGCCGATTAATTTTCATCCACAGCATCATTTTTAATGACTGAAGCAGTGCCCTGATGTAGACATGCTATAGTTTGTTTAACTAATCACTGATTTCTGAACACTTAAATCATTCCAATGTTTTGGTTTTATAAATATTATGGCAATGAAGAAATATGTAGCTTAATCTTTCTACACATTCTTGATCATGTCCTCAGCACAAATTCCAAGAAGTAAAATCTGGAGGTCAAAAGGATGCATGTTTTAAAAGCTTTGGTAACATAACTGCTAAATTGCATCCAGAAAGGTTGTACAAAGTGATCGCCCCACTAGAGGTGAGCGGACCGCATTTTTCTGTCGTTTTTTTTCGAGTTTGCTACCATACTTTCTTGATCCCAAGAGATCTATTTCCCCATCCTTAAAATCAAGTCACGTTTTACAATTGATGGCAAATCGTATTTGTTACTTTTGTTGGGTATTTTTTCCCTTTCTTAGTGATACTTATAAGGTTGCATCATATAATCAATGTCTTAAGTGCCATAAAGTATAGTATTTGCCTTTGTATGTATGACTGTGTTTAACAGATACATAGAAGATTTTTGTTTTTATAGAGTCAAATAGTGTCTTCTTCAGCTGTCATGCTCATGATTTCTCTAATTTTATGTAACAAATAGTCACCTGTTTTTCCTCCTGTGATTACATTTTGCATTTAAATCTTTAATAAACTTGAAATTAACCTTTTCACAAATGAATAAGCCAATCACCCTAAATTTTATTGAATAAATCATTTTTGTTCATATATCACAAAGCTTATTCTATTTAAATTTTCAGTGTCTTAAACGTAACAACCACTGTATAGATCTTCATTGATGGATTGATTAAATTTGTAGGAACAATTTGTAGAGGTTGGCCTAGGTTAAGGTTTTGAAGTCAGAGTTTAGGGCTTCAAAAGGATTCTAGTTTTGGAGGGTGAAGAGCTAACTGGCCACTTTGGTTTCCTGACTTATCACTGCTTCAGTCACATATGTAACAGGACTCAGCAAACTAAAAACTAGTGTTCCTCATTGCTGGCGTCCATTCTTCTGGCCCATGGGGATCAGGGAGAAGGGCTTACTGTACAGGGCTGAAAAGCCTCTGCTTTCAGTACTCAACAGAACTCTGCAGGAGTGTATCGAGTGCACACAGTACGCTAAAGTCAGAAACATATTCCTCCCACCCCGCTCAGCAGGTGAATTCACAAGTTCATCTCTTAGGTGAACGTGATAACCGCTATGTTACGGAAACACACACAAGATCATTTTTCACAAAGCCCACATCCAGGCGGTGCACTCAGCTGACCCTTAACTAGCAGCTATTCTGTGCCTAGCACTAATGACAGGCAGATGGGTCTGAAAATGCTCCTGCCGTCAGAGAAGCAGCCAGCGGGGAAGAAGGGTGAGTCAATAAAAAGTGCTATAAAACATCACATGATATCACTCATATGTGGAGTCTTAAAAAATGAGTCAAATGAACGTATTTACAAAACAGAAACAGATTCACAGGCATTGACAACACTTTTATGGTCACCAAAGGGGAAAGAGGTGGGGAGGGACAAATTAAGAGCTTGGGATTAGCAGATACAAACTACTACATATAAAACAGATAAACAACGAGGTCCTACGGTATAGCCCAGGGAACTATATTCAATACCTTGTAATGACCTATAACGGAAAAGAATCTCAAAAATAGCACACACAAGTACAACTTTAATATGAATCACTTTGCTGTACATGCGAAACTAACACACTGTAAATCAACTAGACTTCAATTTTTTTAAAAAAGTGCTAAATACCATATAATATGACTCATATGTGGAATCTAAAAAAAAAAAGACAAAACAGGACACTAATGAACTCATCTACAAAACAGAAACAGACTCACAGACATAGTAAACAATTTTATGGTTACTGGGGGGAAGGGGGTGGGAAGGGATAAATTTGGGAGTTTGAGAGTTGCAAAGGTTAACCACTACATAAAAAAATAAATAATTTAATTAATTTCTTCTGTATAGCACAGGGAACTGTATTCAATATCTTGTAATAACCTTTAATGACAAAGAATATGAGAACAAGTATATGTATGTATACACATGACTGGGACAGTGTGCTGTACACCAGAAATCGACACTTTGTAACTGACTGTATTTCAATCAAAAAAAGAAATGCTATACATAGATCCAGTCCTTAGTTTATCAATGTACGATGGGCGAACCACAGAATAACAAGGGAGTAAACGATGGTCCAAGAAGGAGGGAGGAGGAGGAAGAGGTCTCTGAAGAAGTCTGTGATGAATCAGAGAAAACTGACGATGCAGACTGGGGCTGTGAGAGCTGGGAACAACCTAACGTGGAGATATGGAATATGTACCAACAACCAATCTGACTGAGGAAACTGCAAGCAGACCTGTGGGCTCAGGCATTGAAATGACAGTGAGAATGTCAAGTGACAAGTCCGGGGAAACTGAAAAAGAATCAGATAGAAGACAGAGTCAGGAGGTGGAAGTAGGACTTGACAACTGATTGAACATGGAGAGGCAAGGACAAGGCAGAAGTCTGGGCAAATCATCCCTTTAGCAGCTTGTAGGCTTTCTGACATGCTTGTACCCATCCACTGAGCTAGAAGGGGCAAAACTAAACTCAATGTCAGATGTGTCAGGTTTGAGCTGCTGTAGGTCGTTATCTCCTAGTGGCTAAGCCCAGCTCTCAGTTGGATACACACAAATCTGGAGCTCAGGGGAGAGCCAATCACACCCAACTGTAGATTAATGTTAGCTCATTTGCCTCCCTGGGGAACGAGGGTTGAGCTTTTCTGCTCGTTGGTTTTGTGGGAATGGAGAGTTCATGGATGGAGTGGACACTGGGTTCCTAAAAGGCAGGTGAGGGGATGTCAGAAAGTAAGAGAGGAGACTTTAAGACGGCAGCAGAAGCGGGCCAAATGCTTTTTGCAACTGTGCAAATTAGATCACAGATGCAAAATTTCCCCATCGCAACCCCCATGTCAACACCTCTGTTGTGTTTGCTGCACTGGCTGTGCACTGCTCATTCTCTGCTGCACAAGTGAAATGAATAAATGCTCAAGAATGACCTATCTGTACTAGGTTGGTCTGTTTTAAAAACAAAAGAGAGTTTTTAAAAAAATGACTGTCTCAGTAGAATTCAAAGCGTGATTTTCATCATCACAAGTCACACCCCTGCAATTCTTCTTTTCCAAGACAGTCTTAACTCCTGGCAGGTGAAAGGAGGAGACATCTTCACAACGCACTAGGTGTACAGAGTTGTGGTTTGCGTCCCGACTTCTGAAATATGATATAACCCCAGTGTGAATTCGATTTTTCCGCCATTAAACTAGAGTCAGAAGTAACACTATCCAGAGTGGGAGTTCAGATTGATAAATTGCCTTCATGAAAGGAGGCAAGGATGAATGGGAGCTGTGCAAATATTAAGTATTTCACATACATATTATTTTTATGTATTATCGTGTGTAGTTTGACTTGTAAAAATTCAAAGAGTTTCTAGTTCCCTCCAGGGTGTTACAATTGGCTTTAAACATGTCCAGAGTTAAATGTGCTTCTGAGAACAAGTGTTTGTGTTAATGTCACTTAATTGATAACAGCCAATGTGAACCCTATTATTTAAGACTTAAACATTACTAAATAGTTTCATTAAATAATGGAGAAGTTTAAAAAGAAAAACAAAGAAAACCCACACAAGCACATGGTTTTCATTTTGGGAGTAAGGGCTGGAGAGAGGCTCTGCTCTGAGGTCGACTTCATGGCTTCGGGCAAAACTGGGAGATTAAACAGAAACTCCAGCAGAACCATAGCTCTCCGTTTTTAGAGCCACTTAACTCAGTATATGACAAATCTCAGGAAATCTTCTGACTTTTTGGAATGGGGGCAAGTGAGTGGTTGTATTCCTTTTGTTTTTTGTTTTGTTTTGTTTTCAATCATTAATGTTAGCTAAATAACCTCACCATGGAAAGTGACATAAAATTTAACATAGTCCCTAATTTAATAACTCTGGATAGTTTTCTATATGGCAAAAAGGAGGTAGATGGCAAATTAAATCCCTTTATGTGGTTCAGAACGCCTCCCTTCCAAAAGAGAGAAGAAAATATGATTTTTAAAAATATATGAAACATGATGCATGAGTTTGAGAGGAGAAATAGGGATGGGGGAAGGTGGAGAGCTGGAGTTTGAAGGAATAATTGTTTGAAAGAATAGTTCTGAACACAACTGATTCTTTCAGCCCAAGACTCAAACTGACCACTGCTAGACGCCTGAGTCCAGAGTAGGATCCACAAGAGCTACAGGATATACAGGATTGAAATAGGAAGACTCCTACCTCTGTGCTGGTTAAGGGAAAACAAAGGTTAAACACAGAGTAACAGGTTGCTGTGCTTCTAGACCACCTTTGTAGACCTTGCAAGGAGGCAGCAAAAATCGGCGTCGTAACTCCTAACTCAACACCCAGCTCTTGAGTATGAAATGTTGGAGAACGGTGGCGTATTGTAAAAACACCCTCTGACCATGTAAAATCCCTCTTTCCCTCAAGCTTAATAAGAGAAGCTTAAATAAGACAACTAAGAAAAGATGAAAGGTTTATTATATTTACTGCCTTCAGAGGCTGGGGCTGAGGAAATGCTATCAGGCCAGGCTCAGGGGAGATACTGTGTGAGCTAAGGGACCTGCAGTCAATTCCTGGGGAGCTCTCAGAGTAATTCAAAAGCACATCGTGAAGGGGTCCGCCTGGAGCAGTCTCCAAGACCAGAAGGTCTACACCAGCTCATCCAACACCAAGTCAACTGAGCTTTTTCTGCCCTACACCTCAGGTCCCTCTCCTGGCAGGCAGTTGGAGTGAGGGTCGGGGGGGCAAACGACAGATGAAGAAATGGAACTGAAGTCAGTCGTGCACCCCTCTTCTGCCCCCCGCCCCTGGCAGACTTCTGAATGAAGTGGGCCAGGGTGGGGGCGGGGGGAGTTAGGAGCTTTCATTTTAAAATAAGTTCAGAGACTTTATTGTTCCACTGTAATGGACACAGGAGTTATATTCTACTTATTTTAGATGGCATCTTTGCAAATAAAAATTCTTAAAGGAAATTTTCTTAAATTAAGATTCCAGGGGAAAAGAGAATCAAGTGACAGTCAAACCTCTGATGAGCACGGGGGCTGAGTTTTCAACAAATTGATGATGGTTGGCTAGGGATAGAGAGTGAAAACTCGGGGTGCAGGCGGAGGGCTCACTGAGGAGGAGACACCCAAACAGACAGACACGTAAATGCGATGGGAATGTCATGGGACGTGTAAAGCCCCTGGTGGGGGCTCAGATCGTGAGGGAGACCGTGGCAGGAGATGAGTTTAGGAGGTCACTGGGGCCCTGACCATGGAGGGGCTTGCAGGTCACAGTGCAAACATGGTGCCCTGGGAAGTCCTCGGGGGCTCTGAGCAGGTGGCGGCATCACGGGCATCTGTTTTCAAAGTCTGTCCTTACAGAGAAGAGACTGTAGGCACGCAGGAGAACCAGAGACCGCAGATGAGACCAGAAGACTGAGATGAAGACATCTTCCAGGAAAGGTTATTATCTACTCATTTACTTCTTTCACTCAGTGAGAGCTCTGAATGGCCCTGCAAGAGGTGCACACACTATGCAAACCTCCCTCCCTCTTATCACCACCTGGAACGGGAAGGAAGGATTTTCAAAGGCATTCAGCCTCAACCATCCAGACTGAGTTAGGTAAAAGACATCATTAAAGCACAGAGTAGCCAGAAAGCCTTTCAGTCCTGGTTCCCCACATAACATCAGCTCTATTGTGTTTCATGAAACAGCTACCTGCTTCCTGTTGTCATGTGGATACTGTAAATCGGGAAGTTTCACTGAGACCAAGTCCTACTCCCCAAAGCCACAACGGAAGGAATTACTTATTTCCATCTCATTTTATTCGAAGTGTCTAAATATGTTATTAATCAATTTCATAAAAGAAGACATTTAATATCACGTATGCTCACAACTGAAAATTTCTACTTCACTTTTTGCTTTCAATACAATCTAGTCTTTGCTAAAGTTTTATTGTCAGTAAGTTTTTTAACGCATGGAAAAAAGATTTCATTTACAATTTATAACCCAGGCAAGTTTTAACATAGGAAGTGGATTCTTTCGAAAGGAAGAAAAACCCACCAGCGCTTACTTAGAAACAATATTTCAGGCTTACATCCGTGGAGATTTCTAATACTTCTTTTCTAAGTGGAATTCAATTTTCCCATTTGTAAGTATCCTGAAATTGGTGGTTGTGGAGTAAGTATGTGCCTGTGGTCAGCTGGTTTAGGGAAGATGAGAAGAAGGAAGGTGCTGGTTTTAAAATTAAACCTGAATCTTTCGCATGCCTTAAGGACCACGTCCAAAAAGAAATTGCTTTCCTTGGGACCAAAGGTACTATCTCACCATTCAAATGCAAAGCGCCAGACGTTTATTTATGCCTTCGCCATGATTTGTTTCCCAGATTCAGCCTTCTACAAGCACTTCCTTCAGGAAAACACACACTTTTCCTTTCTTGCAGCCCAATTTCCTGTAGGGGTGCCTCTTTAGGAAATGATAATCACAGCATCCTTCTTGCGTTTTACAGGGACAACCTGGAAGCAAAACACTCACATACACACACACAAAACACCTCCCTAACAAAACAAGGATGAAGCAGAGAAAAGAGAGTAAATACATTTTCTCCTTTTCTCAAACAGCCTCTCCTTTTATTTTCTTTTTAAGAGTAGCTATTGCAGTATTTTCCTAGCTTACACTGGGATTTCAAATTTATACCCTTCACTTAAAGGCAGATTCTTCCTTTAGTGTGAGATATAGATTCATGTAATGAGCTCCTATTAGAGTTTACTTCAAAGAAGCTCCACACTACAGAGAACCCGGGGCTGCTCTTGGAGTAGGTGCTGGGTGCCCCAGGTTGAGGGTGGACAATGAGAGCGAGCAGCTCTCCCGTTGTCAGAGCTGAGTCATGGCCGCAATCTTTGTGACAACTCCTGTAAGGAACAGGACTGCTCATCCGACCTAAGTGAGGGTCTGTGGGGCTGAATCCACACACAAAAAAGAAGAAGGGGCAGCAAGGTTACATAGCCTGGCTTCCTGAACACAAAGCTGTCATACAAAGCTATCTTGTAAACCCCTGACAATGCGGTGGTTTCCTCTAGATTAAGCCTGAGCAAGGTCACTACAGACAGCTGCCCACTGGAGGTGGTCTTGGGAGCAAGGCTAGATGTCCCTAAGTGAGAAACGCCTCCGGAAAGCTGCTGAATGGATATTACTGCCAACAGAGGAAGACACTGCCATGAAAACACGACCCAAGGAGCAAGAGGCTGTTTCCACTAATTGGCTGCTATAGACTGAATGCTCATGTCCCCCCCGCAAATTCGTATGTCAAAACCTAATCCCCACTGTGATGGTATTTAGAAGTGGGGCCTTTGGGAGATAATTAGGTCATGAGGGTGGCACCCTCAGAAAGGGGATTAGTGCCTTATAAGAGAGGGTCATCTCTCCTGCTGCCCTGTGAGGACACAGTGAAAAGGTGGCAGTCTGCAAGCAAAGAAGTGGGCCTTCCAGACACTGAGTCTGCTGGTGCCTTGAGCCTGGACTTCCTAGTTTCCAGAACTGTGACAAATAATTTTGGCTGTTTATAAGGCACCTAGTTTATGTTAGTTTGTTACAGCAGCCTAAATGGACTATGGCACTGATTATTCACTTCATACTCAAATGTTATAATGACCACATTTTCCCTCCATTCTAAGGCTATCGTGCTGACCTTACAACAGGGATTAAGAAATACCATCATGACTAAAGGCACATACTGACATGAATAAAATGCATTTGCCATAAATAAAAGAAACGTTATATTATTGGAGATTATAATGATCATAAAAATACTAGACTATGTTGAGTCCTTCCCTAGGCTACACACTTAAAGGCAACAAAAGCAGAGATTATTAACAAGTGGGGCTACATCTAACTAAAAAGGTTCTGGATAGCGAAGGAGACATTGTTAAAATGAAAAGGCAACCTATGGAATGGGAGGAAATATTTGCAAATCATATATCATATAAGGGGTTAAAACCCAAAATGTGTTTTAAAAAACCCATACAACTCAATGGCAAGAAAAAAAAAATCTGATTTAAAAATGAGATGAAGACATGAGTAGACACTTTTCCAAAGAAGACACAGAGAGGGCCAATGATATAGGTATTGAAAAGATGATCGGTGTCAATAATCATCAGGGAAATGTAAATCAAAACCACAATGAGATGTGATTTCACACCTATTATAATGGTTGTTGTCAGAAAGACAAGAAGTAAGTAGTGCTAGCAAGGATGTGGAAAGACTGGATTTCCTGACGTAAGCTCACTTGTTTCTGATGGCAGAAAAATCAAATCCCACTTCTGCCATGACCCAAATTTTAGGGAGGTAATGTATGAATTGGAAGAACAACTCTGAGCTCTGAAAGATTTGGGGTTTGTAACCCTGCAGTGCTGAAACAGAAGGGTGGAATTTCTAATTAGTGTCAGATGATTATTTATAAAAATAAATGGTGCTGAGTAAATTGGAAATTAGAAGATAGATTCCCTACTTCAAGGTATCACCAAAATCAAATCCAGATGACTCAGACATTTTTGAATAAAAATAAAAGCATAAAAATCTGTGTGATGATGGAATAATTCTGTATTTTGACTGCAGTGTGCATTACACGAATCTACACAAGTGATCAATGGCACTGAATTACGCACACACATTGCACCAGTGTCAATTTCCTGATTTTGATAGTGTGCTGAAGTTGTGTAAAATGTAACCGTTGGGGGAAACTGGGTGAAGGGTACACATGATTGCTCTGGACTATTTTTGCAACTTCCTGTGAACCCATACGTATCACAAAATAAAAAGCCAAATTAAATTTGAATACAATTATAAAAGAAACAGAATAAAGTAAAACTGGGTAGCTAAACTTGGTGTGGGTAAGAAAGAATTCATTTTTTTCACTGATAAATTTAACCTCATAAAAACTGGAAATCTCTGAATGCTCAAAATTACAAACTTGAAAGGCAAATATTCAGATGTTTTCTCCATGTCTGACAAATCAGGGCTGAGAAGTATTAACTTAATATCATTTATACAGTGGTTTCTAAAATGTGGATTCTGGAGTCAAGCCACTTGGGTTAAAAATCTCTATCACTTGACAGCTGTGTAACTTTCAGAAAGACACCCTTGAAGGGAGGCTATAGCTCAAGTGGCAGAGCACATGCTTAGCATGCACTAGGTCCTGGGTTCAATCCCCGGTACTTCCTCTAAACATAAATAAATAAACCTAATTACCTCTCCTCAATGAGACCTTGCTGAGGATTAAATGAGTGAATACAATGTGAAGTCCTTCAAATAGTAAGTACCTGGACCACAGTAACATGTGCAGGATTAGCTGAGTCAGTTGTTATAACTGTAACAGTTCAATACAAAAAAGATATATCCTTCTGTGATGCCAGGCTCTCAGTTAATCAGGACCCGGGTAGGTAAGCTTATTCTTGATAACCCTGGACAGACTGCCCTGATGTAATGACATCCTCATGCTGAGTCAGGTCTGGACATTTATCCCGATGCTGATGATCTGTGTTATGTTAAGTGGCCTCTACCCTGTGGTCACCTATGAGCTGGAATCCGTCTCTCTCTAACATGTCTACCTCTGCAGCTGTGGGTCCTGTCTCTCTTCTAGAGTTGTGCCTCTAGTCCACTGTAATTATATACCGGGTATTTGAAAGAGCCCCCTGTGCCAGTATCCAATGTCATCATCTGCACATGCCAGTATAATACCTCTGCTAGCCCTCACAGTGTCCTCATCAGGTAGATATTCTAACTCCATTGAGAGAAAAGATGGTAACACAGAGAAGTCACTGACTTGCCCAAGATCACACAGCCAGCAAGCAGTAGCACCTAATCTCAAAACCAGTTCTTCTGCATCAAAAGCCTGGAAGTTATCATAGTGATGGAAAAACCCTCTAGGCCACATTGTAGGCATTGTGTCCAAACCAAAATGCCCAGTAAGGGTCTGTGGGCCCACTTTTTTTTTCTAGCATGAGCTTTCAGACAACTTTGTTGACTTTGGACAGGTTTTACTTTTTTCCTCCTGATTCTTGTCAGTGTTCCAGAAAGCAGTACACGCCACACAAGACACGTCAGCTACCCCTATAGTTATGTCACAGTCTTTCTGTGCTGGTAAGATGCTTTAGACCTCTTGTCTCCCCAAACAGACTGGAGGCTCACAGAACACAGGGACCATGTGTTGCCATTATCTGGTATCCTCTCAAAACAATTAGCACAACGGCCTGTAACTTCAGATTGTTGGCCCCCAAATCTGGAGCAGTGCTTGAAAAAGACGATCCATTCTTCTGTTTGAGAAGCTCTCATGTGTATGAATGACCACCTGGGATTACCAGTATGGAAATCTGAGTATCAGTTTTCCTGGCACCAAAGAAGAGGAAGAATATTCACTTTATTGCCGGCTCTTGGAACCAAGAACAGAACTTTCCTAAAATCACTAATTAGGGTGACCTTGGGCAAGTCAATAAACTTTACTAGATCTCTTTTTCCACGACATAAAAGGGATTTATCACTTTTCAGGAACTCTGCTCTGTAAGATGGTACCCCCAATCCTTCCAATCGCCAAAGAAAGTTGAGTATCTGCAGAGAGGATGCGGAAGGTGGGAGGAGGAGAGGGCTCAAAAAACGCATTCTGAGGGAATTCTCTGAGCCAATGTAGAGCTTCAGGTGTGCTGAGCTCGCCAGGGCAAAACTGTTTCAAAGAGCCATGTCGCTTGGACCCAGACAACAACCACCATTCACAGAGAAGACATACCTGCAGGTATACATGTATCCCCTCTCTCCTTCTATTGCTCTCTCTCTTTCACACACACACACACACACACACACACACACACACACACACACACACACAGAATGTATATTTCTCCTGTTTTAAGACTCTATGCAGGTATCACTTAGAGGCTTTTCCTTGGACTAACAAAGCCGGGGCAGGAATGGTAGAACGGCTGTTAGGTGTAAGGGACAGAACCACCTCTAGTCAAAAAAATCTTGCACAGCGTGTGGGCTGATTTAAGAGTAGCGTGGTTTCTGACTATAAAAGAGTTCCATGTTGAGTTCTGGTTTATAGGTGAGCCCCCGCAGGATAAGAAACCAGCCCAGGGAAGTAAAAAAAAAAAAAAGCACTTCGGTGATCTTTTATTGAGCTGGAAATCCCACACTGGCGCTCGCAGGGCATTAACAAGAACACTTTACGCCACAGTTCTCTCAACCCCAAAAGCACGGAGCAGACTCAGGTTGATAGATTACTATGAAGCTGAAAGTAGCTTTACAGTAGGTTGACCCTTAGAACAGAGGGTTAAAGTCAGGAGGGTTCAGTGCCTTTAAAATACGCATAAATCTAGTGTACCAACACCACATGCTCCGGACGGCACTGCTGTGCACACGGGGGAGGAAAAGGCAGCCGGATGCCCATCGTCCAAGAAGCTGAGAAGGTAATTTGAGGCTCTTAAAGGTAATGAATGATGATTTAACTTGGTTTCCTTGACGTTGATGTTTTTACGGAAAAAGTCACATGAAAATGTGTTTTCCGCTCTATTATTTCTCTCCCCCTGAAACAGTGCCAAGTTTCTTTCACATTAGGAAAAAAAAATCTCAACAGAATTGAAGGTTAGAAACTGGATTTTAAATTTTCTCTTAATTTTGTTCTAACAGCCTTCCTGCCCACCCAGGACAAAAAGTAAGATGCAAAAGAGATCTGGTCACTGAAAATTATCTCTTTATCGCCACCTACACAATCTGAGGAAAACCTGGCTGCTTTCAGATTGCCATGCGTCCCGCAGAACCCTCAGGCTTTTGGCGGTGGGGGGGGGTACTTGGGGAAGCTAATTCTTGGCTGGGTTTACTGAAAAGGCTGATGACAAAGTAAAAGTCACCTCCTGTGATGATGTCACACAGGTGTATATGACACTCATCTTTGAATTTCTTCTGCATTTCTACTGCTTCACTTTGGCATGCCTGTGTCAGCCAAGGTCATAACTGTCACCCAAAGGTCCACCAGGGACTCCAAACCTGAGGCTGAGTTTCTAGAACCCGTCTCCCACTAACTCACTGTTTGGCTCCAGGCCACACATGAGCTCTTCTGCAAGTCCATTTCCTCTGCTGCGAGGCAGGGGAGAGCCCCCACTGGACCCCTTCACGGAACTTCTCAGTGGAGTTTTAACAAATCAAGGTGACAGAGCAGGCTGCATTTTTAGAATTGCTCTAAAGCTTCCCAACAGTTGAAAATAAACAGCTGCTAAATGCAGCTCACAAGATGAAATTTGGTAGGCAGGAGATCTGGAAATTCACCTTCGATGGATGCTCGAATGGTCTGTGGATTTTGAACAATGCCCTTAATCTCTATGTACTTCTGTATTTCCCTGAACCAATTCTGTCATTTTTAAATGATCATCTGGGAAATGCTGTGCATACAACTAGCATATAATCATTGTTTCTCAGGATACCTGTCTTTCAAAAAACGGGTATAAATTAGGAGGGCGAGATTTGCAGATATTAACTACTGTATAAAAATAAATATTTTATATGTATATAAAATAGATATACAACAGGTTTCTTCTGTATAGCACAGGAAACTATATTCAATATCTTGTAGTCACCTCTAATGAAAAAGAATATGAAAATGAATATACGTATATGGATGACTGAAACACTATGGTGTACACCAGAAATTGACACAACATTGTAAACTGACTAGACTTCAATTTTAAAAAGAAATAAATAAAACTACTAGAAGGGGGAAAAGATAAAACAAACAGGTAGCAGTGACTTCTCTGCAAAGTGCAGTGTTGGTCTTGGGAGCAGCCGGCCTGCCTCGCTGAGGCAGCGTTGCACCCTCAGGCCCCCAGTGCTGCTCGCAGACTGGCCCACTGTCTGAACACTGGGGCGTCGGAGGGATGGAGCTTTCAGAAGTGGCTGGGGTGGCTGAGATAGGCATGCCCCGCCACACTTACTTCCGAGGACAAGTTCAGTCCAAGCCACATGAAAAGATGGTTGCTTAATGCTGGCAGAACTTTTCAGGAGGAACCAAACGAGGGTGCGTGGGTAGGGAGGCGGGCGACGGTGTCCTAAAATGAAGAAGGCGAACAAACGTTTCCTGTCCTCACATGTAAAAATCTCTGCTGGAAGCGGAAGCCAGCCTCAGAGGCCTGGGGCTTTCCTGAAGAAACTATAAAAGGAAAGGATGATAAAAGGAACCACGGTTTCAGTAGGACCACTACTAACCAAACCAAAGAGGGGGAGGAGAATGTTCCCTACTTAGTCCCCATCCTTGCTTATAACTTTCAGACTCTGTTTGCGACAGGAAGCTCCACAGAAGGGATGGGAGGTTTGGTTTTGTGTCTGTGATGCCCCTTGTCCTTGGTGAGTGGCTCTAGTGGTGTCTGGTCTCCTCACACTCCCACTATGGATGCATTTCAGAAGTTCAGTCGGCATCACTAACTTCTTTTTGCATCACACCCCTCCTAGTGGATTCTAACAAAATGTCCCACCTGCTCGGAGAGTATCCCTTGCTATCTGAATTCAGGAAAAGGATTGATTCAAACAGGGGACATAAATTAGATAGAAAACCATCAACACAGTCAATAAGTATGTTTCTCTCATGTGACTTCCAGGACAAGGGAAAGTCACGGAGCATTCCCCACCGCCTGACATCTGTCAATTTTCAGTTACAACAAAAATATGAATAATTGACTTGAAGCAGAACAACTAGAAAATTGTCCAAAATATGCAGACAGCACGATTGGCCCATTGCCATCAGCATTCCAACTTACTCAGTCACCAGTCCATTGGGAAGGTTTCCTAAGATGAATTCCCTGAAGAGCTTCAATGCTTACTTTCTCATTTCATGATCACTTAAATCCTACAGTAAAAGATTCCACTCAAGTAAGGCCTGAAAAGCCCATCGGTTAAGAAAAAGCTACATTCTCCTGAATGCTTTAAGATTATCCAGTCCTACAATGGGGCTGGAGATATGAGAGAAGGCCCACTTAGCTAATGTACGTATGCTGTGTAGCTTAGAACACAGCGTGTAAGGCAGTCTTTCAAGAAGTTCCAAGCCTCTTCAGAGTCCCAGGAATTCTATTTGACTCAAAATTTAGAATCCTCCACCCACGCTTATCAATGTCATCTTTCTTCCTCATCCTGGCTCCACCCTCCTCTGCAAATCAAGAGACACATGCAGCTGCCTAGAGCAATCACAAAGATTTCTCAAATGAAGCCAATATCAGCAAAAAGAAGAATAAAATTAAAATTTCAGAAAGGCTCGCAGATTTAGTGGTTCAGGGGTTAAACCAAATAGCCTGGCTTCCAATTCTGATTCTGCTAACAATTAAATAAAGAAGAACATGTAAGCACCCTTGGTATATTTTAAGATCTATAACATTAAGCAACTCATTTGACATTCATAACAAACCTCTGAATGAGAAGGAGAGACTTTGTCATCCCTAATTTACAGATGAAAAAGCCAACTTTGAGGTCTGCAGAGCTGGCCGAAGGTCCTATTTTCTATATTGGCAGAGCTGTTGTCACATACCGCTTTCTTGCTCAGCGTCCATCCCGTGCGCAGCCTGAGCTCCCTGTCTCCCCTCAAGTCACTACCTCGCTCAGCTGCACACACATACCTACTCGCTCTCCAAGCTCCGCACCCCTGGAAGCTGGGCTCACCACACAACGTGCTATCATCTCATCATCTCAGTTATTTGAAGGTTCATCTCGTGTTCCTAAAGGTTAGAAACCTCTCCGAGGGCCAGGAGCATGTGAGGCCCATCTCTGATGGTCAGAGGGTGTGGTACCCCATCCTGCATGCAGCGTGTGCTCCGTAAATATTTGACAAATTGAACCAAATTTAAGCAATCAGATGAAACCGCAAAACAGGTAAATTCTGTGCACACCCCCAACCCAATCCAGTAACTGCTTATTCTCAACCTTGACTCCCATCTATCAAAACCTCCTGCCAGCTCTTACAAACACATAAAAATTTATATGATTGAGAGGAACTTAAAATGCTTCACATCAACTGTAGCCAAAAGACTTGAATCTAAATGGATGTGGCTCTGTTGATTTCAGGCATAGAAAGTCTGGGATGACTTGGCAGGGTCAGGGGGCCAGAAATCCCATTTAGAACTCAGTGGCACTTCAGCCTGTACCGAAATCACAGGCATCAACAGTCACCCACCTTGATTTTTCTCATCTATGAGAGGAAAGGTATGAGTCATAAACTGTTGGAAAGTATTTTTAACTCATCAATTATTTGGATAGTAAAATGTAATGTTTCAACCCCAACTGAAAGCTAAGGCCAATCTTAGCAACCAATTAGGCAAAGCTGACTTTGAAATCAAAGTAAAAGTCCGAGCAAAAAAGAGTAAGATTATGCTGATATCCTGAAGTGCGTAACTCAAAGCATCTGGGAACAGTCCCCGCAAATCACGGAGGGTTATTGCTGCTTCCTCTTTGATGGGGACCATGTGAGCAGGCCTGACCCTGAAGGAGGCAGCATCCTGAGCCCCCGACCCCGGCCCTGGGCTTGCACTACAGTTATGAACGAACACGCTAAGGTGTCTGCATTCCATCCCGGGCGATTCCCAAGACTCAGACTGAGGGCAAACCTACCCTCTAGCCACAGCCTGTCTGGTTTACACTTTGAGCAGGTATGTTCTGCCCCTGCCACCTCCTCCTGCCTCCCCCTTCCTGACACCTTTAACAGCCTCGGGTCAGGCCATCTGAACCTACAACTCTCCTCTGATGGGACCACCTTTCCCTCCACCCCAGTGGCCTCAAAGCCACCGGCACGCCTGCCCCAGCCACGCTGACCACCGGTAGGCATCCCCTTGCAGCTCCATCTCCAGGACTTGCTAATACTGTAGTCGCCTCAAATGCCCACCCCCATCACCCCCACTCATCCTTCAAGACTTGGCTCACACCACCTAGGAAGTCTTGACTGACTCAGCCAGGCTGAGTTGGAGTCCCTTCCCCTCTGTCTTCCAAAAATCCTGGACATGTAACAAGCACAGCATTTATGACACCGACTAGCACTTCCTGCTAACATTTTGACTCGGTGCCCTCGGCGATCCTGCCAGTGTCTGGCACGTTGTGAGCACCAAGGAAAAAACTTGCTGGCAGACTGACTAATTGGATGAACTGACATCAATAAGGTGTAGTCACAGCCATCACCTCAATCCCCTGGGAAGAAACAGCCAAAAGTTCTTTGAGATGTTCCTGTCCCTCAGTGCCTGACACAGTGCCTGGGGGTGTGACCAGACAGTCAGATGAAACTGAACCACATAATTCTTGCGTTGACCAATCTTTCTTCATTCAGCCTTGATTAGTGAGCACCTACAACATACACGTATGTCACTAAGCACCGTGGAAGCAACAACCATGCGACCAAGGGTCTGGAGAGGGTAACAGACCTACGGACAGAGAAGGCACCGAGGTCTGAGTGAAACGCCAAGTATTCTTTGTAGGGGAAACACGGAAGATTTAGCTACAGAGATGAGTGGTGAGGCAACTCTTCAGTGACTGAATACAAGAGTACACACTTTTCCTGAGCCCTTCAGCTGCATGTCTGTGAGTGTGTTTGGGATCTCGGCTGCTGCTACCCACAAAATACCCTGGTTAGAATATTTATGCAAATGTTAATTTCACACTATAATCTGAAACTCCCTTTGGTTCTTTCCCGCCAACACGATGTCCTTTTGCACGTCTCACACTGGAGCTGTTCCTTGGATGACAGTTGTCTGAACATTCCACAGACCCTGGTTCCCCATCCCTGAACTGCTTCCTCTCCTGAGCCCTGTTAATCTCTCTTGTTTATTATCATTTTTTCAGCGGCAGTCATTGTGGACAGCAGGGTTTTCCCTCAGAGTAATAAATATTCATGTATTTGTGAGGTAATGAAAATGCTTCTGAGTCTGAAGAGTCTATGGCAATAGTCAGGAGAGCATGAAACACGACATTAGATCATTTCTACTTCACCACGCCACATGGGGAAGAAGCCTTTTCACATTATTTAATTTATCCTTGGGAGACTGAGATGGTCCGCTGGCCCCAAACATAAGAAGCAGCCTGGGCAGTGATAACTCGAGCCCTCCTAGGAAATGAGGGGTTGCCTGCAATGGGGACCCCGAGTTTGAACTCTTACCCATACCTCTGACCTTAGAGCTCTGCTCAAAAGCAGCCACTGGCTCAGAGACAGCTACTGGAATGACACACGTGTAAGTCTCCTTTTCTCCGATTCCTGTCTGATGGTGTGTAAAGATTAATGTAGAGTTCGTCTGAGTGCTTTGAAATATTAACAGATATTTACTGGACATGGGTAAGTGCAGGTGTACACACACAGTGTACTAAGCAAATGTCCATTAAATGTGTGATATTAGAAAAAAGAAAAGGAGAGAGAGGATGGCTGGGTGGAGGAGTAGTGGTCTAGGGTGGTAGGTAAGTACTTTGTGTTCAGAAAAGATCTGCAGTCCCAGCTCTGCCACTTACCAGCTGGGTGACCTCAGGAAATCTACCTAACCTCTCCAGGCCTTAGTTTTATCATGTCCTTAATGCAGTGCTTCTGACCTGGGGGCAATTTTGTGGGGGCTATTTGAGTGCTGATGGCAATTTCAGCCCCTTCAGTAATACCTTGTAGGGTCTCATCTTATGGCCAATGTTGATCTTAATCTTTCCTGAAACTAAGACTTAATAAAACAACGGGGTGGTCGGCACAAAAGTGTCTGATTTTCAAGCCAAAGCCAGTGGACCTGACCAGGTGACCCACTAGCACTGGACTAAACTCTCAAAATATCTCTAGGCATATGGTCCAGATTCTTCCTGCTACTTCTTGAGGCAAGGTGCTAATTTTATCTTAGAAAGCGAAGCACCATTTCTAGGCAATGATATCTTCTAAATAGAGAGGTCTGGCCACTGATGGCAAGAATGGTTTGATGTCTTCTTTGGTTTGTTTGTTTAACAAGACCAAAAGAGGACAAATTCACATCCTTCTCATTGACTCAACCAAGGGCAAGGTTCTAGTTAGACACCAGCAAGAACAATGTGGAAATTGTTCACTCCCAATGTGAATCATTTTCAGACAATCCCCAGAAAATCTGGGATAAGTTAGGTGGAAGAGAGATAGATGACAGTATGTGGAAAACTTTATTTATGAATGTTAATAAAATTTCTATTGCAAAGGAAATGCTGGAGACAAAACTCAAAAGCCCTACATGGAGAATGAAACTTATTCCAGCCTGACTCTGAGATGCAAGCAAGCCAAAGACCGATTCATTAAGTGCCAAGTTCAAGAGAGGGATGGCAGGCTTGAGCTACAGCTGGAGAAGTTCCCTTCCTCAGGGTTTTGCCAAGAGACTGAGCACACGCTTTGCAAACCATGATAGATATGTTAGGGCAGACCTGACACCCTCGCTGAACTTTCTCCATGTCAGCTTTTTGCAGCGTGGAAACAAGTCAGTAGGTTTTGGAAGAAACGCAACCTTCCTCGTTCACACTTGGTGCCTCGGACAGAAACTTTCAAAACGCAAAACAAAAATGGCAGCTGGTCAAATTTAAGATTCTAATTTTTACCACATCTGGAGATCCCTTTTGATGACAATGGCTGAGACAATCAGGATGGACTGGAATTTACATGAATACGCATCCAAGAAACACCCAGATACGTGCTGGGTACACAATGGATCCTGACGTCTTTCATTTGTTTGAGCTGTGGGAATGTTTTCTGAAAATATAGTGAGAACATGGCAGGACAATGCTTTTTATGAGGGCTCAATATTCTGACTTCTATTTTCCATGGGTTGGAATGAAATTGTTTTAAAACAGTCACTGAAAGAAGTACCACCCCTTACAACATTCCAGATCAGGGAAAGAGTAAATCTTTTAACTGTGTACATGTAACTGGGACTTGTGAAGAAGTGATTATTGGTTAAAGTGGCATCAAGGTAAAAGGGGGAGGGGTCAAAATGTTAATACTGAGGTATGCTGAACATCAGGTTTGAGTAAAAAAGCTAGGCTTTCTTTAGCTAACTAATCTTTATTCCATGATTATATCCTCCAGTAAATGTGCCCACATGCTCTGCACTCCTTGAGAGTCAGTAGAGCATGGTAACCAGACAGGATGACCTCTGAAGTCCAAAGATCCTCAGAAATAATGGTCACCAGGGCAGAGACTAGGAACATTCTTAGTTCAGGAGGTAGCTCTCCGTAACCCTCCAGGGCCGGCTACAACTCCGTTCCTCTCCCCAAAGCACTTGTAATAGGAGTGAAAGATTATAAGGATGAGCCTTATCAAAATTCTTCTTCCCTCAGTTTAACCTAGGTCATTTCTTAGCCCTGAGCACAAAGCATGGGTCTCTGAAAGCCTTTCTCCTTCCTCTCCTCCAACAAACTTCTCAACAATGTGCCCTCTCATTATGGTTAAGTCTGTCATTGGTAGAACTTTGCCTAACTTCTGTGTGAAGGTGAAGAGGCCCAGCTAAGCTCTTGCAGAATTTTTAAATGAAGGCTAGTGTTGATGCCTGAGCCCTATTTGTACCTACCCTCCTTCTGGAACCCTCTCTGCTCTATCACCATCCCTTCTCCTGCCTCCCTCCACCAGGAACATAAGCTCTATGAATTGTTCTTGTGTTGATGAAAGTGCCCAATGGGGTAGCATATTCATTTCATCAACAAATTTTTCAGCTCCATCTTCCTCATCCAGTTTCCTCTCAGTGAAGGCCCCCATTCTTAGCACTCATTAAAGGAGAACTTTTGCATCTTCAGTGTCTGTACCATGGAAGTCCAGACCTTCAAGCTTGTCAATTTTTGCTTTTGCTGTTCTCACTTCCTAGACCTGAAATACCTTCTTCTTTTCCCTATCCTGCCTTCCATCTCTTTGCCTTCTCAACCTGGCAAACTCCAACTCCTCTAAAGGGAAGACAAAACCATGTCTTCCCACGAGTTTTCCTAGGTTACATAAACATCCATGTCCCCAGCAAAGCAAAATTGTGACCTTCTTTGCATCCTTTAAAATTTCTCATAATCCTACAGCACTTAACACACTGTATCATCTTTCTCTGTTTAGCACCTAGAATAGTCCTGAGATATAATCAACACTCAATAGGGCTTATTGAAAAAGAACATTAAATTGTGACTAAGATAGGTGAAAGTAGAGGTGATATAGCAAGAAAGAGTATAATTTTTGATATCAGAGAAATGTAGGTTTCAATTCTGGTTCTATCACCCCGTAGCTATGTGACTATGGCAAGACCTCTACGAACCTCTGTCTCTTCATCTATGAAACACTACAGTATTGTTATGAGAATTAAATGGGAAAGGGATGTAAACATTTTGCTGCATGGTGCACACTTAACAGAGTTTGTGTCTCTCTTGAGCTTTGTGCTTTTTCTTCTCTTTATAGTACTCCTCCCCTCCCCCACCCCCATACCATTTCTTCTTCTTAAAACAGAGGAATGTAGCTGTTGAAAGTTTAGATAAAGAGGAATTATGATGACATGTTATAGAAGAGTCCTTGCAAGCAGAGTTTAAGAGGAGAGGACTTGAATACCACAAACCTGCTATCAAGGATGGCCCTAGTATAAAGATGAATGGTGTATTCTTACCAGTAGACTTAAATGATTTGGTGCCCTACTGACAAAATCATCACCATTATGGAGTTAACATAGAAGGCTATTTTGGTTTGGCTCCATTAAATGTTTAATGCATCTGTTGGTAATGGTTAAACTGACTCTTCACTCACCAGAAATCTGGGCCTGCCTCTGGGGAAAACTTGTGGATCACACTGACTTTGACTCTTTCCAGACCCCTTTCGCTGTAATATTTCACAATCAGAAAACAGCATGGCTTCTGATTATGATCTTGGCTGTGAGGAGAAAACCTCTAGTCCTATTTCAAGTCTAGAGACCAAAAAAAAAGTCTTTCATATAAATTAATCAGTTTTCTGGCATCTACCACAGTCTAATGTACATAGTCATTGTTTCTTAGCATGAGACAATACTGATTGACCTTAAACACACACATGATTTCTTGATTCTTCAAGGAGAGTCCAGGACTTCATTAAGCTTTACTTCTCCAGCTCCTACAGACTCCATCTGTACTCTTTGGGATCCTTAGTGCTCCAACTGTAGAGAGTCCATACCACTGTCTTTCCTAGGTCCTCATCTTCTACCTCCAGGAAGAAAAGTCAGAGAGCCAAATGCAAAAGATCCAAGTGTATTTGTTCTTAATGGACTCTGGTCTTTGCCACTGGAGAAGAAACAGACCTTGTCAGTGACTTTTGGTCACAATCTGTAGGTCCTCCTAAAGATTCCAGCTTAAATGTTTATATAGATGAATCTCTCTTACTAGTCCAGCAAGACCTATGAAAATGTAGCTTTTCAACAATTAATATATAGCCTAATTAGCCATGAGGAGAAATCAGCACTTAAGAAAGATAATATTTGATTTATAGAGCACATATAAAAGTGACTGGGTAGAAAGTCTAAGGTCTAAAATATTTCATTGTTTTAAATTCTTTCTTGAACAGAAGTTAACTCACATCACAAAAATGTTCTTGTTCATACATATAATGACACCGTAAATACGAGTTTTTAAAAGAGCTTTAAGGCAATAGTCGCAGACAACCAAATTGTAACCATTATGTTTACCATGTTGGCCAAAGTCCCAAGCCCCACATGTTTTTGGCATCATTTTTTTTTTTTTTTACTCAACAATAAGGGCTCAAATACTCCTTTTTGTTGCTATTCCAAATGCACAAGAGAACCAATCCATTTATCTAAAGATGAATTTGAAACTCTTTGGAGTATGGTGGCCATATGCACCAACCCTTAGAAAGTAAAAGCAAAATATTAATTTCCCTTTCTTTTCGAATGCTTTAGGTTTCTGACATGAGGAACCGATCCTATTAAGTGGTAATTCACAGTGGCTACTTATTGCTTAAATGTGGAAAATCCACATGGTAGATCATGGGAATTAGGGAAGAGTAATTTACCCTGAGTAAAATAATATAAACATCTAAGCTTCATCATTCTCTCTGTACCATTCTCCCCCATCCAGTTCCTCACCCACTTCTTCACCTTCCAATCCATCCAGCTGATTCCCCAACTACTCAATTAAATGAGAAAGGTCCAGCAAAGTTCACTAGGAGAATTTGAGTTGCAGGAAACAGACTTGGTCTATTTATAAGAAATGAGCCTTCTGCCATGGTTTCACCTCATTCATACCAGGATTCCAAGAAACATTCCCTGCCTTGCTGTGTGATGCCTTTCACACAGTGAGAAGGAAGGAACTGTGCCTCACAGGAAGTGTTTGTCTTTATGAAAGGCCAGCAGGCCCGTAGCAGAAAGGCTCCACCTGAAATCTGACAAGACAGCTATTCCATTAAGTTCGTTAAACTATTTCATTGAGAAATCACTCACAATAATCTTTGTCTTTTGAGAGCAACATTCTAAAAACTATGCCACTCTTTCCTCGCTTGGAAATCTGTGATTTTTTAAAAAAATTTCAGATGTAAAAGATAAAAATATTGCCTTCCCATCATTTTCATTTTCCACAGAACTTAAGGGTTTATTCCTTGTCATTAACTGGACAGTTAAATCTTCTCTAGTACAATGAGATATCTGCTCCAGCAACGACTTCTTTGTCAATTACTTGATAAGCTTAAAATGAGTAAACACAGGGAGAAAATGCAGGGAAGTGGAGACTGAAATACCTATTAATTGGTTTGTGGCTTTCTGAGCAAGTCTTGCTTACAGTAAGTGTTCAAAGAAACACTAAGCTGGGTCTTCACCTCATGGAATTAGTAAGTTCCTTCCTTTCCTTCCTACACTGACAAACTATACAAAGAAGAGTCAGCGTAACCCTCCCACTCAGGCCCAAGAGCCCTGTAAGTCAGCCTTTAAATCAATTCATTCCATTTCAGGATTCCATAGTGGGACTTTGGAATGTTTACTCCCTCCGAAGTTCCTTTAAAATATGAATATAGAATTTAAATACTTAATCTATTCCACAAATATGCCAATTTAATTTATTTCTAGCATATACATTATTATATGATAATATTTTATATATATCACATGTAAATTATTTGTATATAAATTATTTTTAACTCAAAAGAATAAAATTTCATTATAGGAAATTCAAAAAATACAGAACAAAAATTTGAAAAGGGGAAAAACTACCCATAATCTCATTCCCAAACACAAACTAGTATTAACATATGAGTTTATTTCCTTCCAAACTTTTAAATTTTGCATATTGTTTTTACTACAGTTGTGGTCAAATGGGCTAGAAATTTTGTATCTTACCATCTCCTCTTAAATATTATATAAGTTAAATGGTTTGATGATAATCTATTGTTTAATACAACTATTTTGGGGCTTTGGGAGTTGTTTAAATTTTTTATTATCAATGGTATCTTGGGGACGAACACAATTTCAAGAAAAAATTCCATAGCAACTATTCCAGTGACTGGGAACAATATATGGCTTTTGGTTTCTTGGGGCAAATCAGAACTCAGAAGCACAATGGCTAGCAGATCTTGAAGCATCCCACTTTAGATCTCTGGCAACAGACTCTGTAGATCCAGCTGAAGTTTGGGTAAAAGAGGGAGATTGGGTCTCTAATGTCATCTACTGCAACACAGACATGAGCAAGCTTCAGTTTTTTGGACCAAGATTCACTGAACCATGGGACTCCAAAGGTTTTTACATAGCATTAATATTTATTCACCATAGCCTTAAAAATTCTACTAAAATTTTGCACTTCTCTAACACCTTCCACGTTAAGTCTTAACATCTTGAATGTTTAATCAATTTCATTGAAGGATGAACTGTTTCCATATTACCAAATCAGTTTCTTGGTAAATAAGTTGATAGACAAAAACAAAACAAAAAAACATACAAAAAAAAAAAAAACCACCAAAAAGCAGTTCTGGGCCTATAACTCCAAATACACGCACAAGAATTAGACAATTTATCGGCAGCTATTTCCAAGTATAGACACCTTTCCTCTGCTTGAGACTTGCTGACTTGTAGACTCTGGAAGATCCTCTGGGAAGGCTTTCCGAGGATACTTATGAGAGAGTTCCTGAGGGACTTGACAGAAGTCTTGTGAAGTATGTGTGGGGAAATACAATTGAAAGTAGAAGCTGATGTTTGCTTCTCATCTAGAGATGACTGAAGGAGGGAGGTCTGCTGCAGCAGCCCATGTCAACAGAGCACGAAGCAATGAAAGTACAGTATAGTGTTGGCGGGAAGGAAAAAGTGTAGGCACCCCCATTCCAGTTCCTCATGAAACTCTGAAGGTGTGGAAGAGGAACTCAGTTTTTCCTGAGCTGCTCAAGAAAGAAATCAGAGGTTAGAGAAGATGTGAGCGCTGTGGGGCCACCAGAAAAAAATCCTTAGAGGCCCTGTGGGCAGAAAAAGGCCTGGCCAGCATCAACCACTCGTACAGCTAGAGAGAAGTGAGTCTGCCACTCTGAGAGGGAGCTAGAATAAAGCGCCCAGTCGTCACAAGCTATCACAACCTCTGCATCAGCAGTCAATCAGTGTCAGCGAAAATCAGACAGAACCAGAAACAAGAATGCCTGCTCGCAGCCAACAAGTGCCCACTGATGTTGTATCTCTGCTTCCCCATCTCTCCTCCTCTGCCAAGGGAGCCAGGCCTCGCCTGGAGAGGAATGATTAGACATGGTAGGTTGAACCCAAATATTTACTATTACTCCCTCCTAGTTCTCCACAAAAATAATAGTAAAGGAACTTTTTATAAAGGGTGGACTTAGAAGGACAAAGCAAACGAGAGAAAATGACGTAAAATAAGAGATGGTAGCAACATTTTGTAAGCTGAAAATGGGGCCATTAACCTAGACTGTGGGAAAAAGCTAAACTGTGGGTTGGAGGGTGGGGAAGCAGTGAGAAACAAGCCAATTTAAGCTGAAAAAAATCCTGGAACTGAAGGCACCACCAACCTCAGAAAAGTGGAGATGCAGAGTAAAGCTGAAAACAAGAGCATCTGTAGATGGTTGACTGTTGACTCATACTTTCTGGAAATGCTGAACACCACACAACTGAGGACAAAAGTGATAATCGATGCAGGAAACTGGGCAATTAAGTAAAAAAAAAAAAAAACAAAACAAAAAAAAAAACCTTGTGGCAATCATGAGATTTCCTAGCCTCCTTCCCCCACTTGGCTCCCAGAATACAGACTACCAGTCTTAATAACCCACAGGCAGAGATTTGTAAGACTTCTTTCTAGAGAACTGAGCAGACCGAGAGAATAGATTTGTAAATGCTGGTATGTGGAGTCCCACAAGGAAAAAGCCTTACTATCAGCTTATACTCAAGAAGCTCCAGTCAATAAGGCTGCCCTCACATATAGGCTTCCAGTCAGCTCTTTACTACCATCTTCTTCAATAGTAATACATAGCCAATGCTGTCTTTCTATATGCCAAGCATCATTCCAAGCACATTTTAATTTTTTATGCAAATTGTTTCATTTAATCCTTTATACATTTAATGCTTTGCACATATGCAGGCAAATGTATTTAATCATCATAAGAACTTTATAAGGTAAGTACCACTATCATCCTTATTTTTCAATTAGAAAAGTTAATTATATAAAGACAAGTAACTTGCTCAAGGTCATAAGCCACAGGGTAGTAATGGCCAGTTTCACAGTCTTTCAGTTTGGATCTAGAACCCATGCTTCTAATCTCTACAACAGACTGCCTCTAAATGGAAGTAGAGACAGTTGAGCAAAAAATTAAAAAGGGAAACAATGGAAACAGGCAACCAGGGACAGGAAGAAAAGTGTAAATCAAGCATAACACATTTGCTCCATTTACTCATTGCATACATTAAAAAACCAAGATGCTCTTTCATTTAATGAACAAGAGAATATGGGAGCAGAAGATTCAATAGAGGAGTTATAAAAAAAGAATTGCAGAACTAAGAGACAAAAAGAGAAAACAGGAGAGAAAACTAAGATGATCTGTCTAGAAAAAAGAACTGTGGTGATAGAATTATCAAAGAAATAATACAAGAAAACTCCCAGATTGAACGAGTCCATGAATATCCAACTAGAATAATGAATGATGAAGGATTCACACTAAGACATATCACTAACTAGACAACCTACTGAATGGGAAAAAAGATTTGCAAATGATATGACAAATGAGGGATTAATATCCAAAATATATAGATAGCTCATACAACTCATTATCCAAAAAAAAAAAACTTTATTTAAAAAATGGGCAGAAGACATGAACAGACATTTTTCCAAAGAAGATATACAGATGGCCAATAGGCACATAAAAAGATACCCAAAACCGATAAACATTAGAGAAATACAAATCAAAACCACAATAAGATAACACCTAACACCTGTCAGAATGGCCATCATCAAAAAGTCTACAAGTAACAAATGCTGGAGAGAATGTGGAGAAAAGGGAACCCTGGTACACCATCGGTGGGACTGTAAATAGGTGCAGCCACTATGGAAAACAGTACAGAGGTTCCTCAAAAAACTAAAAATAGAACTACCATACGATCTAGCAATTCCACTCCTGAGTATTTATCTGAAGAAACTAAAAGCACTAACTCAAAAAGATATATGTACCTCTACATGCACTGCAGCACTATTTACAACAGCCAAGGTATGGAAGCAACCTAAGTGTCTACCAACAGATAAATAGATAAAGAAGATGTGAGATACACACACACACACACACACACACACACACACACACACACATATAATACACATATACATGATGAAATATTACCCAGCCATTAAAAAGTATGAAATTCTGCCATTTGTAACAATTGGACCTAGAGAGTATAATGCTTAGTGAAATTAGTCAGAGAAAGACAAATACTCTGTTATCACTTTTTGTGGAGTTGAAAAAATGAAACAAATGAATATGTATTAAAAAAAAAAGAAAGAAAGAAACAGACTCAGATATAGAGAACAAACTAGAATTTACCAGTGGAAGAGGGAAGTGGGGAGGGGCAGATGGAAGTATGGGACTAAGAGATACAAACTACTATGTATAAAATAGATAAGGAACAAGGCTACATTGTACATCATAGGGAAATATAGCCATTGCTTTTAATAACGTTAAATGGAACATTACCTATAAAAATATTGAATCACTATGTTGTACACTTGAAACTAATATAATATTGTAAAGCAATTATACTTCAATAAAAATAAACCAATAAATATATCATTAAAAAAGAAAAATATGGGAGTGCATATATCTTTGCTTTGCTTTTTTTTTTTCTCTCCGAGAGAAGGAAGAATTTATTATTACTTGCAGCAAGTAAGGAGAACACAGATCTTTCCTAAAACAGTGTCTCTCATATATCTTTTCAATATCTTCTTACATTTCCTTTAGATATATACCCAGAAGTGAACTTGCTGGATCATATGGTAGTTCTACTTTTAATTTTTTGAGGAACATGCACACTGTTTTCCACAGTGGCTGCACTAATTTACATTCCCACAGACAACGCACAAAGGTTCCCTTTTCATCGCATCCTTGCCAACACTTGAGGACAGCCATTCTGACAGGTGTGAGGTGATATTTTATCATGGTTTGATTTACATTTCCCTGATGATTAGTGGTGTTGAGCATCTTTTCATGATCTCTTTCTTAACCAGAACATTAAAACCTTTTGGAATTTACACAGAATAACTAGAAAGTCACTTCTATTAAAATTTCCAGTCACTGAAAATGTCCAGGTTTTTTCCTCAAGCAGAAAAAAAAAAGTCATCTAAAGAAATTTTAAAAGAATAGATTATTGATAAAAAGCAAAGAAAGCAAACTGATAAACTACAAAATAAAAAGGAGTTCTATTTCCACTCCTGACATGTTACAAGGTCTAAAATCTGTTGAAATAGTAACAATAATAGAAATGGAATAGAGCCTTTCAGTTTTCACACTACATATTGATTCTTCATTTTCAAATCTTTTCCTTTTGGAGACATCAAGAAACAATTAAAATGAAATAATATGAATATAATTTGGGTCTACATTCACAAAATGAGCAAAGAATTAAAAAACATTTCAAGCTAGGCAAAAACAAACAAAATATTTAACTTCCCTCCCTCCTCCCAGGGAGAGTTAAGAGGATTTTTTTTCATCTTTTGCCTCAGTTTTCTGTGTAACTTCTCCAAGGACCCAGTACCTGAGATGCATGATAGAGAGGGATCAGGACATTTTGAGGTTAATGTCCCAAAGGAAGTCTTCAATTGTCTTTTGCTAGTAGAAAGTTGCACACACTTAAAATGCTGCTTAAGTTTAAAGAAAGTGCAAAGACTTTCCTACTGTAAGTGTGAATGTTACCTGGTGTTGAATGGGTGGGTCATGGTAATAAAATGGACGTGGTACTTGATCTCATTGCTGTCTCCAGAGCCTCACTGACTGTCTTACTACTCTACAACAAGACTGTCACCCCCTGGCTACACTGCCACACATCCCAGATTCGGATCTGGGAACCACAGCCACCATAACCAAAGAGAGTATACAAAATGCAGAATGGGAGATATGTGATTCCCACTTATAAATGTCAAAACGCCCTCCAGATCAGGAGTTTACCAACGTGAAATATGGGATTTTTTTTTCCCCTATAAAACCTCATGAAACAAGGAGTAGTTACATCCTTTGTTGGGGTGGGGAATATAATTACCTTTGACAACAGAATGTATCCTGGGTCTTTCAAAGCAACACTGTTATGCCTTTTATTTTTCTTTGACGTGTTCTGTGAGCGTGCAATCCTTTCTTAGAACATTTGGTCTACATATGGACAGACCTGTGATTTTAAATGTACTAATGAGCCTCAGACAGACTTCTAAGTAACACTCGTGAATAAGCCAGAGAGAGAGTCTCAGATGCTAATATTTACTGTATTAGGAATTTTTTTTCCGTTTGCTGATTTGTTTCCCTCTTAAAAAGTTAACGCTTATTGAACATAATATATCCTGAATCTTTTGCAGGTGTTAAACAGCTGACTTTAATTTTTTAAAGAACCAAATCCATCAATTACCAAACCAAAAAAAAAAAAAAGCTGTATTTATTTAGGTTATTTTGACAGTAAATCTTTTCTCTCTAGTCTATCCTAGGGAAAGGATTGCATTTCTCTGTAAAAATAAACGTACTGTGAAGATTAAGACATGAGCTCATGTGGACTTACTCCTTAAAAAGCTGAAGGGTCCAAAATGTGACATTACATTTTCTTTTTTCTAACACTTCAATTTAGGATGGAGGGACATATATTAGCAATCCTGGCTTAAGAATGAAATAGTATAAGTTTCTATAATGGCACAAAATGCTATGGTGTGGCAAGTAGCTTTAAGTTAAGGCATTGTCTAGACTGGACACGAAATCCCCAACATGGGAGAATACTGCAGTGAGTAAGACGGGATCAGTCACAGGATAGCAAATGAGATCTGGAAAAGGGAGGGGAAATTTGACAAAGACAAATTCAATTTTAATTCACGAGGGGTTTGACCTTGCACTCAGGACTCAACTCTGACATCTGGGCTATTTTTATCATAAATTTTTCAATGCGATTGCTATTTTATCAACTGGTTATCTTCTGTTGTCTGTGCCAAAGTGTTCTCTGCCTTCAGTTGCCAAAATAGGGGCCAAACCATCAAAACAGAAGCAAAGTGGGAAAAGTTGCCTGGAGTACTACTCATTGTTAATAAAGGACCTTGACTTCACTGAAGGGATTGGCATACTAAAGGGCCATTGGTGCTGTGGGATGCAAAGTTCTCCAGCTTTCCGAGTGGTTCTTATGAAACTGTAACTTTCTTTTAAATTACCATAGTGGGGGAGGTTATAGCTCAGTGGTAGAGCGTTTGCTTAGCAAGCACAAGGTCCTGGGTTCAATCCCCAGTACTGCCATTTCAAAAAGAAAGAAAGAAAGAAAGAAGGAAAGAAAGAAAGAAAGAAGGAAAAGGTGGTTAACTCAGAAAGAAGGAAAGGGTGGTTAACTCGCATGAGAAAAATCTTAATCAAAAGACAACTCCAGACACAGTTATCACAGGGTGTCACAGTGTCTAGAACGGCCAGAACTTTGAGATGCTCTCAAAGTTATCCTCTATTCCTTTTTTTTCTGAGAGTTTTAGCATTAATGAGTTTTAAATTGCTGTCAAGTTTTTTTTTTTTTTCTTCATTGATCTGACCATGGGATTGTTCTTCTTTAGCCTGTTAATACAGTGGATCTACAGTGATCCATGCACTGGAGGACTCAACACAGGAAACATGTCAACTCTCCCCAAACTGATGTATCGGTTTCACAAAATTCCTTTCAATATCTCAATAAGATATAGCTTGTAGTTTCAAATACTGTACCTTGCATCTCTGGAATAAACCCTGCTCTGTCACTGTGTATAATTTTTCCTACATATTGCTGATGTCTATTTACTATTTTGTTAAGGGTTTTTGCTTCTATATTCATGAGGGAAATTGGTCCGTAGGCTTCTGTACTGTCTTGTCTGGTTTTGGTATCATGGTAATACATTATAAAATGAACTGCGATGTCCTCTAGCATCTTTTAATTTCTGAGAGACTGTGTAGAATTAATGTTAATTCTTTTTTAAACATTTCTTGGGGAAGTTTTAAAATTATGACTTCAGCTTCATTAATAGTTACAGGGCTATTCAAATTATCTATTTGATTATCTAATTTAATTATTTCATATTGGGTGAGTTGTGGTAGTTTGTGTTTTTTTTTTTGAAAAAGTGGTCCATTCCATCTAACTGTCAAATTTACATACATACAGTTGCTCATAGTATTCCTTTATGACACTTTTGATGTCTGTAGGGTCTGTAGTAATATCCATTCTCGATATTGCTCATTTCTGCCTTCCTTTTATCTTTATCTGTTATTGTGGAGGTTTGCTAATTCTATCAATCTTTTCAAAGAACAAACTCTTTGTTTCATTGATTTTTCTCTATTGGCTTTTCTAGTTCTAATTTAATTGATTTCTGCTTTTTTCTTTATTAATTTCTTCCTTTTGCATCTGTTTTATTTTGCTTTTTTCCTAGGTGTTTGAGGTGAGAGCTTAGCTTACTGATGTGGGACTTTTCCTTTTATCTGATGTTTGCATTTAGTGCTAAGAATTTCCCTCTCACTGCTGCTTTAGCTGTGTCCTGCAAATTTTAATACATTGTATTTTCATTTTTATCCTGCTCAGTTTTTTGTTTGTTTGTTTGTTTGTTTTACTTCTTTTGACATTTCCTCTTGTATCCATGGATTACTTACTTATTTACAAGTGTGGTGTTTAGTCTCCCAGTGCTTGGATAATTTTCTGTTATCCCCCTGCTATTGATACATAGTTGAATTTCATTGTGGTCAGAGAACACACTCTATGATTTCAATTCTTTTAAATTTGTTGAGGTGTTTCTTCTGATCCAGGGAATGTTCTGTGTTGCTGTTATGTTCTGTGGACACTTGGAAAGAATATGTATTCTGCTATTGTGGGGTGTCAGTAAATACTATTAGTTGATGGTGTTGTTGTGTTCTTCTATTTCCTTGCTTGTTTTCTGTCCAGCTGTTCTACTGGGTACTGAGAAAGGAGTGTTGAAATCTACTATAATTATGGATTTGAGTATTTCTCTTTTTCAGTTCCATCAGTTTTAAATCACATATTTTGCACTCTGTTGTTGGCTGCTTACATATTTAGAATTTGCTATCTCTTCTTGATATATATGCCCACTTATCATTATATAATACCAACCTCTGCCCTGATAATTAACTTTGCTCTGAAGTTGATATTATTGGATATTAATATAGTCACTTTTTCTTTTGTTTGGTTAATGTTTTCAAAATATCTTTGTCAATTCTTTTACTTTCAACCTACCAATTTTTATACATTTGAAGTGAGTTTCTTGTAGACAATTATATTTTTTTAATCTGCTCTGCTTATCTTTATTTTAATTGGTATATTTTGATCACTTACCTATAATGTAGTTTTTTTTATATTTTAGGACCTGAGTCTACCATTTTGTGTTTTCTGTTTTTCTCTTTTTTCTTCTGCCTTCCTGTGTGTTACTTGCATACTTTTTTAAAAAGTTCTGTTTTGGTTTAGATATAGTGTTTTTAATTGTATCTCTTCATATAGCTATTTTTAAGTGGTTGTCCTAAGTATTACACTATTTTAACTGCCCACAGGTATTGCCATTTTACCAGTTTAAATAAAGTGTAAAAAGCTTACCTCTCTTAACGTCTTTATGCTCCTTTATTTATAATTGTCTTAAATAGTTCCTCTATGTGCATTTAGAACTACACTAGCGTCTGAATTTTTGCTTTAACATTCAAACATAATTTCAAAAATTCAAGAGAAGTCTATTGTATTTACCTATATTTTTACTTACTGTGTTCTTTCTTCCCTCCTACATTCCAAGATTCCCCTTCTCTCTTTCCCCTTTCACTTTTATTTAGGGAGAGTCCTTTAGCCATTATTTTAGAGTAGGTCTGCTAGTGACAAATTCTCTTAAGTTTTCTTCATCTGAAAATTATCTTCATTTTCCCTTCATTCCTGAAGGATATATAGGGCTCTGGGTTGATGATTCTTTTTTTTTTTTTCAGTACTTAAAACTTATTGTGCCAATTCTTTCTTGACTTCTATGATTTCTGACAAGAAATCTTCTGACATTTGAATTGTTGTTTTCTCTATAGGTAAAGTGTAAGTTTTCTATGGTTTCTTTAAAGATTTTTTTTCTATGTCTTTAGTTTTCAGAAGTTTTCAGAATGATGATTATGTTTTGGCGTGGATTTCTTTGGGTTTTTCTTCAGGATTTGCTCAATTTCTTAAATGTCTACATTTACGTCTTTTGCCAAATTTGGGAAGTTTTTAGTCATTGTTTCTTCCAGTACTTTTTCAGCCCCACCCTTTTTATTCTGTCCTTCCAGGATACCAGTGACAGGAGTGTCAAATCCCACAGGTCCCTGATACTCTGTTCACTTCCCCCACCTCCGTCTTTTCTCTCTCTGCTGTTCATATGAGGTGATTTCTGTTGTTCACCCTCAAAGTTTATTGATTCTTTTCTCTGCCCCCTCCACTCTGCTGTTGAATCCATCCATCAAGTTGTGTTTATTTTTAAAACCGTTTATTAGTTTTAGTTCTGAAATGTCTATTGGGTTCTTTTTTTATATCTTCTGCATCTTTGCTGAGACTTCCTATTTCTTTGCTTAGATTTTCTATTTTTTTTCATTCGTTTCAAGCACTTCGTAATAGCTAGTTTGAGTATTTTAATTGTGTTTACTTTAAAATATTTGTCAGATCATTCCAGCATCTTTGTCATCTCAGTTTTGGCAACTACTGGTTGTCTTCTTTCATCAAATTTGAGATATCTCTAGTTCTTGGTATGATGAGTGATAGAAACCTACACAATCTGAATATTATGTTATGAAATTCTGGATCTTATTTAAACCTTCTGTGTTGGCTTCATTTAACTCTCTTTCAGCAGAGCTCCTCCCTCCCTCCCTCCCTTTCTTCCTTCATTCTTTCCTATTTACTGTATTTATGTATTTATTGGCACATAGAACGTTAAAATGGATTGAATTAAGACAGAGAGATTTCACATAACCCTCTCTTACTCTGTAAAAGCAGTTTGGAAGGGAATAACCCACCTTTAGCTCCAGAAGTAAGCCTCCTTTGGTCTAAGTCATTTACAGTTGCCCCTCTGCCCTCACCATCACTAATGATTTGGGAATGGGCTGCATAAGCCAGGCTTAAACCATTTAACACCTAGTGACTTTCAGGCTTCAGCCATAGTTCATGGACAATGTCATAAGTTGGCCCAGTCAGACTAAAGCAAAGTTCCCTCCCCCTCCTCTGAAGGTGACTAAGGAAGAACACAGCCACAGCTGCTGCCAGTGGCAGCTCTGTGACCTTGAAGAAAGGCATCTGAGGACAAAAAAACATATGAAGAACAGAGACTCAAAGTCCAAGCTCTGATTCACCACACCCAGGGCCCAAACCATGTAGGATTTTCAGTTACATAAGTCAATAAATCAGTCATTCTCATCCCTAGTTATCCATTAGATTCTTCTGGGAAGCTTACTGATACCTGGGACCCGTCCCATTGAAGTGTTCCGAGCTAAGACCCCGGCATTTGTAATTTTTAAAAGCTCCCGAGGTGATTCTAACGCTCCTCCAAGGCTGAGAACCACTACGATCCATCCTCTTTACTGTTGGTGACTGTTGAGTTGGGCTTTCCCTTACTCGCTCTTGAAAGAATTCTAACTCCATGTTCCTAAAGTTTAACAGGCATAAAAAAAAATCACTTGACGATTCTGTTAAAATGAGGACTCTGATTCACGGCTCTACAGCGGGCATTAGTTTGCTAGGGCCACTGTAACAAAGTACCACAAGCAGAGCGCCTCAAACAAAAGACATTTATTCAGATCTTGGCGTCTAGAAGTTGAAAATCTAGGCGTCGGCAGGGCTGGCTCTATCTGAGAGCTCTGAGGGAAAGACCTGTTTCGGACCTCTTGACTTAGCTTGTAGATTCCATCTCCCCCCTACACACGTCTCTCGGTGTTATAAATTTCCCCCTTTATGAGGACACCAGTCTTATTAAATTAGGACCTACCTTAATTACCTCATTTTAACTTGATTAACCCCGTAGAAACCCTACTCCAAATAAGGTCACAGTCTGAGTCCTCGGGGGTTAGGATTTCATATACGAATTTTGGTGGGAGATAATTTTCTAACAAACTTCCAAATGATGCCCATGCCAACAGCCCATAGATCACACTTTGAACAGCAAGGTTCTACCTGATATGTTTCCTATGCTTAAGGCTGAGTGGACTTGAAGTCCTCTTATTCCAAGCCTTGTATGTACCTGAGGCATAACCAGCAGGTGGGCAGAATGCTAGAAATGGATTACTGGTCATGGCTATGGTATGGATTAATTAAAGAACACATGTACCAGAGACAACCCCACTCACAGAAGACCTTCTCTAAGAAAGACCTTTAAGTAACCAAATACATATAAATTCATTACACCAAAAAGGTCAAAAATAATTTTCTCTTGATGGCTTTAAAAATAATCATTTTACATAACTTTCTTTTCTCACAAATTTTTCAAATTTCTTGATTTATATGTATCATATTAATAGGTGGAAAGAAATGTTATTTTTAAAAGATTTATCCTTAATTAAAAATTAAACTCACAAAAGCAATAACACAGGCCAATTCTACATCTTTACAAAAGAGGGCAGTGATTCTTTGCTGCAGTATTGGAGACACACTCGGGCATTTTGCCATTTTGGGGAAATTATATGGAAATGTTATTAACATCATTTAAAGTATCCACAATCTTCCTATTTTCTATATATGGAAATCAAGACTACTGCCCATTTGAGATTTTTGGTCATAAATTTGAAGTGAGTCCAGTCAGTAAAGTTACATGTTTTTTCACTAACAATGTTTAGCTTCACAGAAACAGGTGTGACATAAGTAGACAGTTGGATTTAACCAGACTTGGGTTTTTGCCAGTCAAGTACAACGAAAGGAGAGAGGAATAAGGAACATGAGATTGCGAGCAATGACAGACTGCTGGGCAGTGGGATCCAGGCAAGTGGGCAGATAAGGTGGGGGCACAAGGAGAATGGTGACCAGCTGAAAAGAGATACAGTAAAGACCAGGGAGAGAGTTCTTAGAAAGGCAGAACTGAGTGAGTGAGCTAGACATTCTAGAGGTGATGGTCATTCTAGGCTGTTTCTATGAATGCACATTTTCTGAAGTGGCACGTCCTGTCTATCTGAAGTGGGTATCACTGCCTGGGTGAGTCGCCAATGTGTGGTGGTAGGGATCATGGAAGCCAAAGAGATCAAAGAACAAAGAACCCTGGGTACTGTTGGAATTATCTGCTTAGACGTGGAAATTGCTCAAAATGAAAGGAAAAGTGGTCAAGGGTGAGACAATGACCCAAACACCGGCATCTTCCACAGATAAGAGAGGCCGGGAGGCCAGCAGACGACGACAGGAAGGGCCATGGGTAATAAAGTCCGATGACATGCATGGCAAAGACAGAAGAAGGAAAGACCACTGAGAAGCAGACACTAGAGAAAAGTGATACTACCTGGCCTTCTGGCCCTGCTGGAAGGCAGGGTGCTAGCAGGCAGGCAGGTTGGGTTACGGGGAGAGCAAGAAAGGGAAGGGAACTTTCCAAGAAAAGGTTGAGGCTGTAGGAGTAGCTGACGGTGAGAGATCCTGATGGGGAGGTTTGGAGAGTGAGCAGGGAGAGCACGGCAGGTGGGGCAGGACTGCGATGCTTACAAGCAGCAGCAGAAGTGCAAGGTGACGAGTTCTGAAGGGGACCGAGGATGTGAGGGCGGATGGGACCGGCCTTGGGTTGGCACATTCAGTGACGGGCAAGCCAGGGGCACCTCGTGGCTGCTAGACAGTAAAGGAATGTGGTCCAATACCTGCAGAGCACTCGGCTGCGCTCTCCTCACGTGTGTCACGCTTCACACGTGTGCCACGCTGGATCTGTGAATGCCATCCTATGACAGCAGCGACTAGCTGTCTTCCAAGGTTCACACTCTCTTTCCTTACAGTGGAATGAGACGCAGCTTCCCAACCTGGGACTGACATTTCCCAGCCACCACCCTCTGGCCAGTGAAGTGGGAACAGGAGTGAGGCATGTCACTTCCGGCTGGCCCACAAATACTTCCTTCCTGTGCTTTGGTCTTATCCCTTCCTCGGGCTGGATGCACAGGGCAGGGTGACACTGCAGGCCTCGGGTTACACTGTGGGGGAGCCTTCCTCAGCCTGAATGACTCAACACAGTGACTCTTCTGATTAGGGGGCTTTATGTGAGGACAACATAGACTTGTGTTGAATAAGCCATTAATATGTCAGGGTTTATTTGTTACAGCAGCGAATGCTACTTTAACCAATGTGTACCTGTCAAGTGTCTCATAACTGAATCCAGAGACCTCTTCAAAAACTTACTAAGTGTCCCTACTACCCCCCTACCATTACTCCACACACCGTCCCTCCCTAGCTTATGCAAGGAGGGGACTAAGAAGAGCAGAGAGGTGGCTGTTGGCTTCATGAGCAGCACAGTGCACCTAGGAAGAAGGAGGGCACGTTGGTACCCCTCACCCAAAGTCAACTGAGGAAAGAGGTAAATATGTGCGGTGATGGACGTGTGAATTAATTCAGTGGTGGGAATCCTTCCACAGTGTATACATACAGCACATCATCATGTTGTACACTTTAAATATATTATAGTCTTATTTGTCAATTTTACCTCTCTAGAGTTGAAAAAAAGACAGAGAGATAAGATATTTGCCTCTGCTGTTCCTCCTCCCCGACCCAAACAGATAAGGAGCTAAGTCTTGAAGAGGATGGGAAGAAGATAAATCAGAACCAGGTAACTCCCACCCCTCCACTCTGAGGGAGAAGTCTAGCCTTTGATAGGAGAAAGAGAAGGCTTTCAACTGAGGGTGGGATTAGGTTAATATTAAAATAACCGGAGATGTTTGGAGTCATCCCGATATGATGTTAAGAGATGGGAAAGTAGGAGAGGGGTCCAACACGACAGAGGTGATGGGTAAAAATCAAGACCATTTTCTGTTTCCATCTCAGTGAGTTGAGGTTCCTCAGTACAGAGGTGATACTTCATAAATTCTGAAGGTAAATACCAGACATGCCACATAGAAGGAATGCAGAAGTCATGTATGGGTTAACTGGAGACCTGATGCACATTGTAGAGGGACAATGTGTCTGACTGCCATGCAGGGCATAGAGGTTCTAACAATGGTGCTGTTGTGTAGCTGATCACTGGGTCTGGTGTCAGCAGACCGAGGACCTCCTCCCAGCTCTATCACTTAGGAGCTACAAGAGCTTCACCAGTCACCTGTCTCCTTTGACCTCGGGTCCTTCCTGTAGAAAATGGGGATTATAAAATCTACTTGGTGAGATTACGAATTAAAATGTGCCAGGCCCTAACTGAACACTTGATATAGAATACAGTCTCCTGAAAGACACTTAGGGCAGAATCTGATAACTGTAAGTTTATGAAAATGGTAGGCTAGGCTTCATTCTGACCTTATTGTCAAGGTCACATGCAGCACGGACAGAGTACTGACACAGCACTGCCGTGACCAAATTACTCCCGGGCTGACAGCAACAAAGGGAATGATCCCTAGAGGGGAGGGTATAGCTCAGTGGTGGTGTGTGCTCAGCATCCAAGAGGTCCTGGGTTCAATCCCCAGTCCCTCCACTAAAAAAAAATATATAAAATAAAAATGAATAAACCTAATTTCCCCACACCAAAAAAGGAATTGATTCCTTCCTGGCTCGCCAAAGGGAAAAAAGTATAAACACACATATACACATACACGAAGTCTGTAGCAGCTATATGTATACCTATAACTATTTTCATGGAAATTTGATTTATAGCTTTAAAGAAAAAAATAGCCTTAAAACCATGTAACCCCTAATGTATCCTTTCCCTAAAGCCATAAACACACCTCTAGTGATCCTGTCCAACAAAAATATACCACAGCAGGTGGAGTCACAAAAGAAAGTAAATGGTTTCAATCTCTTCATTCATTTTGGTCTATTCCCTCAACAAAAACTTCAAACTGCAGGTGCATGCAGCATACTTCTGCTATGACAAGAGCAGTGTGTCTTTGTAACCGGGGCTTCACCTAATGATGTGTGAACTAAATGTTAACTGCAGCAAAATGACTCCAAGCCAAGAAAGCCCCAGTCGAGGGTCTCGCCTGGAAGAGGGGCTAAGTCACAGGAACACACCAGAGTGGGGCTGGCTCCTTTGGTCCTTGGGAGATCATCATTCCTTCCTTCCCTGCAAGTTCTAATGTTTCGAGAGCAGCGTGTGAATTAAATGGGAATTTTCAGTTTGCAGACATCCCCCACGTTAGGGTCCAAATTTGATTTCAGTCTGGAAATGAGCATCTAAACAAGTTTGAGAGAGGAGGAGGTTTTAAGAAAGGTCAAACCAGTCAAAAGTAAAACACCAACCAATTATTGTAGGGAAGCGGTTTCACATCTGGAATTGGTTATATGTGGAACAGAAGGAAGAGTTTTCTTAGGACAGTTGGTTTAATTGTATTTTTAAAACAAGAGAGAGTAACCTAGGAATTCCGGCTAATCTCAAATGGAAACAGGCCCCCTCGAGCTGGTGAATATATTTGTTTCTTGTTTCAAATGGAATTATCAGTACTATATCCATGAGTAGTTGCTATCAGTTCTCGACCAATTGAGGCAAATTTTCAAATGTCCCTTTGAGGTGCACATTTGTTCTGGGGGTTTGGGTGTGTCAGGGTCAAATCTAGGTGTTCAGACTGTCTTGTCTCTTTTAAAAAAGAAAAGATGCTGTGAAAAGAAGCATGGTTTTGGCATCTGACTGACCTGGATTTTAATTTACTCGCTGTGTGCCTTTGGGAATGTTACTTAATCTTTCTTTATCTTTTCCTTATCTGGGAAATGGGAATGATCACTGTCTAGAAGAGCTCCATGTTCTGGTTATTACGTTAAATTATATAGCATATGTAAAACGCCTAATGCTCATGAAACTGTGTGGCTGTTCTACAAATGTCAACTCTCTTGACTCTTCCTTTCTCTTTTCCTTCTGTCCTTTGTTAACTTATTTTTCTAAAAGTAATACATTTTTGGCAAATACAATGAGACAGGTTATACGTAGCCTGTAACCTAAAATGTCAGTAGTAGAGCACAAGAGAATACAAGAAATTAAACGTATACATGGATCTGAAAGTATTCTTCAGATGTCTCAGAAAAGTTGACCGCTGTAGTTAAAGGCATTTCATGAAATGTACCCCTGACATGCATTTTTGTGACTGTAGCAAATTGTACCTTTATGATTCACCACTGCCTACCCATCACTCCACCAAAAATAGTCCATATTGTGGCATATTATCATCATCTTGAGTCAACAAAATCAAGATGGGGTTGATCACAGGCCCTGGGGTTAGCGGGCATCCCGGAATTGCCTTGGTAATCCATCTCCTTCTAACATTCAGGGTTACCAGTGGGTAAGTATGCAAACTAATACTATGCAAACTCATACTTTGCCCCGGGTGTAGGACGGAATTCTGCTTTGCAGTTCTGTAGCTAAGCACCATGCTGAAAGCAACGTTTTACCCCCGAGGAGCAGGTTATGATCTTTCAGATAAAACTCAGCCAGAACGTTTATATCACGTTAACACCAGTGAATGGAAATGAGAGACGGAGAGGGGAGCATCCTATTGGCGCGGGCACCGTGGCACGGGTCGTTTTTATTGCCTTTCCCTTATGTTCTTCTGAGGTTAATGATACATTTCATGAAATTAATAGTAATATTGAATCCCTTCTGTTTTCCCACTTGAGTCCTGGTGCAGGAGCCAATCTGGGAGGATGGGCTAGGGGACTGAGAGTGGCCTGCAGCTATTGCTGGGGCCAAGGAGATCACGGTGACGTGTAAAGATGGTTTCAAAAACACCAGCTGCTACAGACCCCAAGTGGTGGCACAACGCATCAGAATTATCAGAAGAAAAGCGAGTTGTTTGTCCACATGTTTAAACCCCTAAGGACAGTTCTCAGGCACTGGGACTGGGTCTTTGTGTGCACGAAGCACAGAACGCAGGACAAGGTAGAGTCGAGAGATACTTAAATGACAGGCAAGAGAGGGGAGCTGCTTGGTGTGGCTGAGCATTTGCTCTGGTGACAGTCTGTTCTGTTTATCAACAACCCAGCTCTGTGAATAATGAGGAGCCCAGCCCAGGCCTCTGTCATCCCTCCATGATCTTTCTGGTACCAAAGGGGCTCAGGAGGAGGTGTTGAGTTTTTGTGTGCTGAAACTTGTCAAGGGCACATCAAAATGTAATAGCGAAATCAACTACCAGACAGATTGGATGGCAGATTTTGGCAGCTCACAAGGAACTTTCTCGTTATAGGGTGTGCGAGCTTGTGGGTTGCACTGCAATTAGAAATGGATTTTTTTTTTCTCTTTTGCCTGAGCTCTTCTTATACTTTTCGTTCTCCCAAGTGACAACAGCAAAAGACTGCTTCTCACTCCCTAATGTATTCTATCCATCTCCCTGTTGCTGAAGTAACTGATGTCTTAACATCAAATTAAAAAAAAAAATCAAATTGGTGCCCTTCGGTGTTTATGAGATGGATACTTCAAGGAAAAGTCAGTGAGATACGACTTGAAACTAACTCTCCTGAATTTTTTCTGTGGGGGCAACATATCCTTTTGACACTTTTTGTGATTGTTGTTGTTGTGGTTTTAACCATATGTCTCTAGTAGGAAAGCAAGATCTTTGTTTCTTAACAGCTGACGTGTACTTGCTACAGTGTCACACAGGAGCCCGTGATACTGTTAGCGACAACGAAATCATTTCCACGGAAACTAATTAGAGCATTCAGGAAGGGAGAAACAACACTGCTTTTCTGCCACTTAATGGTCGGATTTCATGCAACACAACTGAGCGAACCAGGTCCACCTGTTTTCCAGAGGTTAAAAGTGAGACACCCAAAGGGAGAAATCGTTTCCCCAGAGATGTGCAGCCTCTCTGGGCTGACATTAGGAATCCAGGCAGCTGACCAGGGGACTCCCAGATTATTCTGTTTAAACCATAAACAATCCTGGAAGGGAGTGGAGTAGGAGCTGAAGGAGAGGGGAACGGAGATCAGTGATTGATTCAGCCTTTTAAATAAGCTCAAGGAATGTCTCGAGACATTCTTAAAAGAAAAGATGTACCAGGCAGACGGGAATACCACTAGTCAAAGCACAGAGGGTTGGAGAACGGTGTGAGGAATGAGGCTGGAGACCCAGGCAGACATGAGGTTTTCAAGAAGATCAAATATTCCATGATAATTTGATTAACTGAATAGGAAGAACATTCAGGGGCTTGAAGAAGGGGATGATATGACCTATGCCTTTTATAAAGATCTCTAGGCAGCCCTTTAGCAAACAGACTGAAGAGGCTCACACAATCATATCGGTACAGATTTTTCTTTCAAAACAATGTTTGGTAACAGCCACTAGTGCCATTCCACTGCCTTCTCTCCGTGAAAACACAGTCAAAAGTAACACCACACCTAAAACCAATAGCAAGAGACGATGTCCAAATCTAAGAAAATGGGCCATGATTAGGAGATAGTCGAGCTAGAGTGAGATACGCCAACCTTCCTCACACCTCTCCAATATTCTATTTCAGCCAGAGACGGAAATCCAGAAAGCCATGGTGGTAAACAAGGGGAGAAGGTCTAGGTAGGCTAGTACATCTTACAACATGGGTACAGACACGATGCTGGGATCGCCGATGTGATAGTGTTGCATGTATTTAACCAATTCATCCAACCAGACAAATAAGGCAAGAAAAAAGCAAGTTGTTCCTTCAGTAGAACAGAGAGGCACACTATAATTTTAAGTCTATTATGAATTGGGAGAAAAATACATAAATGTGCCCTCCATGTGCACAACTAAGAAATGCTCCAGGCTCCTCACCTATAAAGCAGAGACATGCTATCATACACCAAATAAACACTAGCACTGCAGCATGGTACTTGCTCAGGAAATGTGAGGTGTTATCACCATATTTTTTAAAGATGAAATATCAAGCTTTATTTCCAAAATTAAAATATGTGAAATCTTTGGAATGACGTGTGAAATTCTTCTTTAGCCAGGGTTTAAGGCATGGTGACTTCTAAGTGTGGAATTTCACATCTATATCTATTTCTAAAAAATGTGTGTGTGTGTGTGTGTGTGAAAGGAAGGTTCTCCACCTACATCTCCCCACAAAAATATTCAATCATGAACCTAATTTATTAACTCAGTCATCCAACAAATATCTGACTGCCTCCTAAGAGCAAAGAAACGGATACAATTCTCAACACATCAAAGAGCCAGAATTATACTAAGAGTTTTATTTTAAGAGCTACAAAATGGAAAAGAGGGGAAAAAGTAAATTTTCTCAACTCCTAAGCTCAAGCAGAGGCAATTCAAATACCGTTGTTTCAGTCTTAACTTTGACAATTTGAAAAATATAAGTCAAGAATGGCTTTGAAAAAACGTAAAGGTAATAGAATATACATGTTTCAAAACACTGGAGAAGAGATCAGCAAATTAAAACACCAAAAAAAAAAAAAAAAAGGTAACACAAGGAAGTATATAAAAACATCAAATAAGGCAAAGACATTAGACTAAATATATTAATGATAGTAATAAGTGGAAATTAGATTCAGCCCTCCAATTTTTTTTTTAATGGAAGTACTGGGGATTGAACCCAGGACCTTATACATGCTAAACATGCGCTCTACCACTGTGCTCTAACCAACTCTGCCAGCCCTCTCCAACGTTTTTAAGGAAAAATTTAAATTTGATCAAAAATCAAAATATGACTACTGTATTTGTTTCCTGGGGCTGCTGGGAAAAAACCGCCACAAATTGGGTGGCTGAAAACAACAGAAATGTATTATTCCCTCACAGTTCTGGAGGCCGGCAAGGTGTCGACCCTGTCGGGGGAGAACCCGTCCTTGCCTCTTTCTAGCTTCCTGCAACCCTTGACCGCCCCTCACCTGCAGTCCTGTCACTCTAATTCCCGCTTCCATCTCCACGTGGCCGTCTTCCTTCTGCGTGTGTGACTCTGTTCCTAAATCTCCCTCTCCTTATAAGGACACCAAGCTGTAGATTTAGGACCAACGCTAATCCAGTATGCCTTCATCTTAACTCCAATATGTCTCTAAAGATCTTATTTCCAGGAGTTAGAATTTCAACATATCTTTGAAGGGGACATAAATCAACCCCGAGCAGCTATGTACTATTTATGAAAAGCACACTTAAAAATAATCAGAAACAACTTAAATATATGATGATAAGGAAACAATTGAATTAGCATACATTTATATAATCAAATATTAATAACCTTATAAAAGGCAGATTGTGGAAGAATGATTAAAACGTGAGAAAATGTTATGATATAAAGTAAAATATTAATATACAACTGTAAATGGGTAAAAAGACATAATAGCTTCAAATAATCTATGCACATACATACAGAGAAAAAAACCTTAGAGGAAATACACTAAAATATTAATAGTGGTTAATACTGGTTGGTAGGATTAGAGATAATTTTTTTCATATTCATAATCTGCCATATTTTCAATGTTTTCTTACAGTTAGAATTTTTTTAGACTTCCATAATCTATTTTTCTTTTTAACAGTAAAAGTAAAGTGTATTTTTCATAACCATCTTCAGATGGTTGTGGATATGCTTATGTGTTTTTTGAAGGAATTTAATGAACTTCCAGGATTGTATGGGATGGGGGGGATGTTAAATTTATATGTAATGTTAAGATCACACACCAAATAACCTGGGTTTACAGTGAGAATATGGTACTTTCTGGCAGCAAGAACTTGGGCAAATAACCTAACCTCTCTGTGTTTCAGAGTCCTGATCCATAGGCTGGAAGTATAATAGAGCCTGATTCAGAGCATTATTTTAGCCACGTTTTTGCTAATATATTCAACAAAAATGACAGATCAATGGCTTTCTGTCTGCAATCTGGCCAGCACTGTCGTAAGGTGTGTCTGATAGTATTAGCAGGAATGGAGGTGGTAGTAGCTATCGTGTACCTTCTAAATATTCCACATGCATATTCCACGTGAGTGCATTCCCCTAAACTGCAGTCTGATGACTTTAACAATATACAAGGTACAGGGGTCCTACAGTGACCCAAATGGGGACTGGATACTTCTTCCTGCCCCTCCCCATCGAATACACGGGTAAGTCGGGTATATTTCCCACGATTATCTGATACCCTTCAAGAACCTTGCTCTTGTAATGACGAATGTTTCAGACTTTCAGTGACTTGTCCGGAGCCCAGTGAAAAAGGCCACCGAAGATGCTAAAGGCCCTGATATCACTAGTTTTCACCTGTTCCTTGCTTTGTCTTGTCAAGTGGCAGGTGCTCAAGGCATGTGACTTCCCAGTGCACCCAGCTCCACCCAGCCCTCTGAACCAGGAGCAGAGTGTTCAAAGCCCCCTCCCCAAGGGCAGGGCGGTCTGGGGTTTGCCCACTGCATTAACTCTGCTGGCAGATAGACCCAACTTCTGCATCAGCATCTCCATCCTGCTCACCCTGACCCACGCTGGCTTAAATAATTCAGTCATGTAACAGATATTCATTGAATACAAGGACCTGGACTAGATGCTGAACAAAAAACTAAGTTCCACCCTCCTGGAACTTAGTGAATTAAAGCACTAAACAAATACAGAACTATGCATTGTGATAAGCAGCAAGAAGGAAATAAGAGGGTGCAAAGAAGGAGAAAATCAGAAAGAGCTGACCCAGTTCCACTGGGGAAGAGGCAAGGCCTCTGGGAGGAGGTGACAATGAATTAAAGACCTCAGTGATGAGAGGAACGGGGCGGGGAGGGGAGTGAGGGGAGAATGACCCAGGTGATGGAATACTGGATGAAGGTTCTGAATGGGAAAGCAACAGACAAGTTCAAATAACAGAAAGGAAACCAGTGTAGTGGTGCAGGGAGGGAGGAAGGATATGGGTGAGGGCAACAGGGGCCAGATCTTGCAGCATTTGGTTTTGTAGGAAACAGGAAGAAATACATTTGGATTCTGTTTCAACTGCATTGAGAAGGCACTGATAGGTTTTAAGCAAAGGAGCACCAGTTAAACAGTTATTCCAATTACATTTTTGAAAGATTGACTGCTTTCTGGAAAATGGATCAAAATAGAAAGGAGTAGAAATGGGAAACGAGTCTAGATTCTAGGAAGACTTCCAGTTTAAACATAACAGGACCTTGAACTAGTTGGTGGCAGAGAATTGGGTGTATTTGAACTTTAGGGTAGAAACGAAATGACAGTGCTTGCTACTACTTTGCACACGGAGAAGAGGAAGGTCACTGCCAGGATTCTTGCTTAAGCAAATGGCTAGACGCTAGGGCCACTGTATGAGAGGAGGGTAGATGTGGAGAAATCTTACTGGGGGGCTGGTGTTGGTGGAATTGAAAATTGAGATGAGAGCTGAGTTTTCCAAAGGTGGTATCTGAAGTACCTGGAGACCTAGCAGCCACGTGGAAAGGGAAGGAGGCCGCTGGAGACACACACCTGGACCTGAGATGTGGGGTCTGAGCTCAAGATGAAAATATGGAAGTCGGTCAGTTTCAGAACTGCCCAGACCTTGGGACACAGCTCCCACGTCAACCAGAGCCTTGGCCTCAACTCCAGCTCGATGGGCTGAGGGACTGACCTCGTCCCCTCCTCCTTACCAAGGTGGAGGCCCTGCAGTTGACTGAGATCTGTCTTCCCTCAGACCTCCCTGAGGTGCAGACTGAACTGCCCAAGAGACCCCCAGCCAGGCTTCCAGACCCAAGATCTGCTTCCTCCGATCTGGATCCAGCCTGGACTTGGACCACATGCCTGTGATCTATCAGGCGCTTGCCTTTTATTTATTTTTAATTAATTTTTTATTGAAGTATAGTCAGTTGCAATGTGTCAATTACTGGTGTACAGCACAATGTCCCAGTCATGCATATACATACATATATTCGTTTTTATTATTTTTCATTAAAGGTTATCACAAGATATCGAATGGCAGTGTCTCTCGGCAAGAGATGAATCACAGTGTTTGAGGGAGGTGAGGGTGGGAAAAATCCTGGGATGGGCAGTCTCCTTTGTGTTCCACCGAACAGATGTACGCTCATGTGGTGTGAATTGAGGGGTACACGAGAAAGATCATCCCAATTGTATTTCTTTCTTGTCCACGTAGTCCCTGGCTCTTTGTGCACAGGGGCCCCTCCCACACCACACAGCAACCCAGGGAGAGAAGAGAGCCATGGACAACAGCACCAGGCCCTGGAGTTCCTTGAGGACCACCTTCTCCCTTGTCCTCTAAATCAATGACCCCCTGTTCTTGCCGTCCAACTCCGAGGGTGGGAACGGGCACTTGAGGCAGCGCATCCCACAGGAGGGAAGGCACAGAGTTGAGACGCAGCCTGTGGGGGAGCCACCAGGGGCTCAGTGTCCCTCTACGCTAAGGGATGTGCTGACTTGGTGACTTCAATGGAAAGAGCAGGACCCAATGTATGGTGGTTCGGGACAGCAGCACCTGCTCTCGGAACAAGGCTGGCCCACATCAGCTCCAGTGCGTTAAGCCCACCGCCTCGGTCAGCTGGAATAAATTTCACCCACCAATGGGACTGGAATACCGGTAGGGGGCAGGAAGAGAAGGGCAGGGGGAACATCTTGAAACGTATCATGCCCTACCACTGGAGACAAGCTGAGACAGAAACACAGCAGCAGTGCAGCTGAGGAAAGGCAAAGGATCTGCCCTCACCCTGGACCCAGGTGCAGAGATGAAGACGGACCCACAGAGGGGCTCTGGTGGACACCTCGAACCAGTCTGAGAAGGGCTCGCTGCTCTGAGGGCAAGTGCCACGCGGAGTCTGCAAAAGAGAGATGTAGAGAGACAAAGGGATGGCAGGGGCTTCATCCTGGAGCTGCAAGCTTCATGCCGGGCTGCACAGCTCTCTGACAGCTTGCAACTGGCAGACACATCTGCTTGTGCTGGAGCAGCGAAAGGGGATCCTGAGATGAAAGGGCTGGGCATGTCTGAGCACAGAGCACTGGCTGAGCCGACTGCTCCTGTCAACCAGAGCTGAACTCCCAGCTTTCTTGTGAAGACCAGATCTGCTGACGGTAGTTCTCAAGGCTGTGAATTCAAGTGAACGGCGGAGATGATATAAGCAAACATGAGATACCAGGACAGAAGAGTGTAATCAGTAATAAGAGTGAGTAATCGTTAACCCAAGGTGCAACTCATTGTGCGCCAGCTGTAGGCACAGCCCAGAACAAGAGAGGCAGTAAGGAGAGAAGATGCATATCACAGGACAGGGACTTAACCTAGACAGGGAAGCCACTGTTACACAGGTCAAGAGATGGGGGAGGAGGGTGTTCTCTACACAGGGGAAATCAAGAATTAATGGTGAAAGAATAAGGACTTAAGTTTATTCCAGTTTTTCCAAGAAAATTTCCTCCATTTTTCCTCACCCCAAAAGTTTCAAAATTTACTGAGGAATGGATGCAGGAGTCACACCAGGATCAATCCATCAGCTTTGTAACTAGTAAAGCTGGATCAGAAGATGTAGCTAGTACCTGAGGTCACAATCAAGGCATCCTGCTTCCCCACACCCACCCCAAACTGCAGGCTTTCCCCAAAGCAGAGGCGGCCTGCCCTGTTCAATTGCCACAAGGGGCAAAGAACAAGCCCTGCCTGCAGGCAGAGTGGGGCTGATGGGAAGAAAGCGTGGCGGGCAGGGGAGGGGAGGCTGAGCCACACAAAGTCAGTTACCTTCCCTCAATTATGCAATCAAATAAGTCCCCTTTTCTGTTGGGAAGGGGCTGAAAGGAAGGCTGAAAGTCTTCTCCCTTCCCAGAATTTCCAGAAGGACAGATGTTTTTATTCTATGGGGCTCAGAAGGGATGCCTGGAAAAGGAAGAAAATTATCTTCCTTGCATTGTACTGGCGTATACTGTCAGATCATACATTTTGATATTTAGAAGAAAAATTCTAATTCCTCAGTGAGCTAGAAGAAAGCCTAAAGATCATCTGGTCCGGTGTCTTCAAAGTTTTCCTTTCAATTGCTGAACAATTTCTTCAAGTATAAAACACAAAAGACAGAACTGTTCCGGCTGAAAGGAGCCAAAGGGAAGAGGTGTGGAAAGCCCAGGCTGGGCCCATGAAGACACCCCTCCTGTGCCCTCCCCAGCAGCCACCCACAGGTGACTCAGAGGAACCCTAGGACTTCACACTATAGCTTCTAAACCTCTGAAGTGGTTTACTGGGCTGGGAAAATGCTAACCAGAGAAGTCATGTGACTGTCCCAAATTGCGCAGCTGAGTCAGTGGAGGAGATGGGGCTACGAGAACGCATCACGGCGTCCTTCACCTTGACAAGGACTTGAAAACAACACAAAGAGTTTCAGCTCACTGGGAAGGGATCCTTATTAGCACTGGCCTCAGTTCTCTTTCTACCACCATCCATCCCACCTAGTGACGTCCACAGGGCTGAGTGGAGGCTGCACTTAGAGCTCACGTGGAACACTGTCATTGCTGCTGGTAGAGATCTTTACAAAAGGGTAAATAATTATTATCAGGATGGATCAACTGGAGAAAAAAAGATAAAAGGAGCTTCCAAGGTGACTTCCAGCACCAGAGTTCAAATGTGTCTTTCTGCCTCTCCTTCCAGAAGAGACAGGTCAACAAAGGTAACAGGTGTCTGTCACAGTAGGCAACTGCTGGATGGAACTGACCGTCCTCACTGAAGCCCTGGCCTTCCATGAGGAAGGGGTGCTGAAGGGGTTGTTTCTAAACCAGAAGGATAAAACCCATTTGGCTACTGAAGACAGAATTAGGTTCAATCATATGAAATCAAGTGAAATGAAAACATTGAACCATATGGGTTTTTTGAGGGTATTTTTGTGTGGTTTTTTTTTTTTGTCTCCAAATTCCCTGGGTTTTTTTTTTTCCATTTTTTCAGTTTTAATAGGTAGAATTTTTATAATTTGACTGCTTATATACAATATATTGCATGTAAGTATATTGAATCATGTATTTTTATAAATCATAAATGGCTAAATATTGGCTGTTTTGTATGTTTCTGCCTATATTTCACTGATCTGATCCCCAAACAACATGAACCTTCCAGTGTTCTAGGTAATATGCATGGCCCATGTTCATCCCTGATTCTGTTTTTCTTTCTTTCTTTCTTTCTTTTTTTTTTTTTTTTTTGGTTAGTGGTTTTCTTATTTTTTTAAAAGCCGGCTCTGATCCCATCAATGTGTTTCTCAGGAAAACTGTAAACTGCTTATACATTCTCTTAAACATCACAGTGAAAAACAAGTACCCATTTATGTGACAGGGCAGGCAGAGGGCTCCACCTGAGCTGTCCTTGGCAAAGGCCCTTGGCCACGTGGGTGAAAATGCCAGCTTCGCTTTGGCACAGAGACCCATGTCATGTCACCCCACTAGAGCACCGGTGGACCCCAAAGGCAGGGCAGGGGGAGGAGTGATTCTGCTTCTTAACTTAGGACAAGGACCAGAAAGAACAGTGCAGCCTCTGGCTTCAGGTTATGTGCGTGCTACCAAGAATGATGAGCCCGTCAGCCATTGTCTCAAGCCCTCCCTCTCCCTAACACGGGCTCCTGTCCATCCGCCTCCTTCCCCCGACCCTGAGTTCACACCCACACACCTATATCCCACAGAGACTGCACTGAGACCGCCAACTGATTCCGTTCCGATTACTGAATGCTTACAACACAGAACAACTTTCACTGCTGTCGGAGGTCACAGGAGAGTCAAGAACCAGAGTTTGGTATCTCTGCATGTGATCACTTAGCCTTCCCAAGAACATTATCAGAAGTATGTGAGAACACACTTATCTCCATTATCCCTCTCTTGATTGTAACTGGGGTATAATCCCTGCAAAGCACATGCACGGTTCAAAAAGCCACGCTGTGAGTGTCAGGGGAAATCATATCATCGCATGTTGGCAAGCCAGAATATCACTATTACTAAACGCCCTTTCCAAAACAAAGTGGGGGTAAAAACCGCGGGAAGGGAGATTCGAACATCAAACAGGAGTGATGGGCTTATCGTCCTTGCGCTACATCACAGGGTGACCTCTGCAGACTGGAAATTGGGTTACATCAACAAACCTTTCACTTTAAAGTGTGAGATGAAAGAGTGCCTCCCCTAACTTTTTGCAGTATTACGGGCTCAGGTTTAAAGTAAGTATGCAGCCAGGTACCCGTGTCCCATTTCACTCTGGGATATTGACATGCATGTGAAAACCCAAGCCTTTGAAACTGAGCCTTTCATATTTCGAACAAAAACCCAAAACGCACTCTGCCGCAAAGACCTGAAGGAGAGAGGAGGTAAGATGATAAAGGGGAAGCCTTTACACACGGAACATTTCTGAATTCTCCTGCCACGGGCCGTAACTCGAGTCCGCTAATGCAGAGCTTCGTTCAGATAACTGACGTGCTTTGTTTGCTTTTCCTCGATACCAAGGCTCACCTGCCTTGTAAAGATTCCAAAAAGTCAGTGATGTGTTGCCAAAGCAAGGAAAATTATTTATTTAACGGAAGCAGCCTTCCTTAAGATCAATTCAATTGTAGTCCTCGAGCGCCACCCCACCCCACCCAACAGCAGGGAAGAGCTCACATATTAGACTCAAGCTTCGCTAACCCTTTGCCAATGATCTCTTTATGTTTTCCTACAATATTCCAAAAGGAAAATGTCTCTTCCCTGTCCTTTAAAATTTTAGTAGTATTGTATTTTTGACCTAGAGGTTAACGGTACTGAGCCGTATAGCTCATCCTCTGGTTTAATCAACAGGTACATATACAGGAAACAGAGGGCTACAGACAGAGGATGTCTCAACTTCCTATAAATTGTTTTAAGCAAGGTCCCAAATTCTACCCAGTCATCACCTTCAGGTTAAGGTACAGGAAGGGTTAAGGGTTACATCACAAAGGGCAGTTGAACTCCTTGTAAACAGGGATGAAAGGCGATCTGCTAAATATCTGATGATGTAAAACCGTAGTAAGACACAAAAATGCCCTAATATTTTTAAAACCTTGAAAACATCTCCAGCCCCAGGTCCTTCCTTGGCATCCAGCCAGGCTCTGGTCCCCTTTACCAGGAACAGAGCCTGGGGATGCATTACCCTTCCTAATTCTTCACAGTCTGCTTCATTTGGCAAAGGACCTAAACCTAACCACAACAGTTAAAAAGAAAGGCTTACATTCTACTATAAAATACACAAATCATGAAATGTATACAACTAACAAAAACAGCTTCAGTACTACTTGATGAGAGGAATTGTGTGTGTGTGTGTGTGTTGTTTTTTTTAATTCAGCATTCCAGTAATGTGAAACCACTGTTTAAGGTAGAAAATCATTTTTCAATCTCAGGAAACATCGTTACTAGCTGCCAAAAGTCGATCCATATAATAAGAACTATTTGCTAATGCTGAACACCTGCACTTTTATAGATAGCCTCTCAGGACAGCTGGAGCTGACTCTTCGGGTCTACTGATACAGGAGCCAAGCGAAAACACAAAACTGCAGATAAGGATGCTCGCTGAATTAGCCATGCATGCATCCACACGAAGTCTAGTATATTTATTGGTGGACTCTGATAGTCATTAGACACAATAAAGAGCACACAAAATACGTCCGGGATAAGGATCCCAGCTGCTAGAAGCTTACATCTTGAGGTGGTAGGATACACAAATCAAAACACACTAAAGGTATAAACATATATTATGCTTATGGAAGCCATGTGTAAATATTTATCTCACTTCCCATGGTTAGTTTTAGCTTTGGGGGCTTCATTGTTTGATTTTTCTGACTTAGTGGGTTTAATGGGAAAAGACAGCCGCCAGAAGTTGGAAGGAAGGGTTCATCAAGAAGGCGCAAGCATTGTTTTCTACTCCTCTGAAATGAAGAGTTTCCAGCAAGCATCTTAAGGAGAGTTTACACATTCTCACATACGTATTCAAACACAGGGAGGCTGACTCTTAACAGCTTTTCCACTGCAGTGGTCCCCTCTAACCAACCCAACAAGAACCAGAGAAAGAAGTTCTTAATATCATTACTACACATAATAAAAACATTTATTGAGCACCTACTGAGAGCCAGGAACTGAATGAAATCCTTCATAAACACTAACTTCAATGCTTACAGCATCTATGTCATGCTTCTTCTTTGGCCAGCGTTTAATTAGCACTGACTTTCTGCCAGGCATTGTACCGGAAACATAGCATTTAGTGCGGGAGACGTGGTCCTGCCCTCACAGGTTTCAGTCTAGCCAGGAAGACATACATCCAAGGAGTACTAACAAGTAAAACTTGCATTACTAACAAGCAGAATAGAACGCTAGGGAACACAAGCTAGACCTGGCCAAATAGAACAAATTCTGAAGACTGCACAAAAATACCTGCTGAAGAATCACATCCATCCCCCAAACTTTGTCATCCCACTCCTCACCCAATCCAATCTTGATATCTTGATATTCCTATTTAAAACAAGATATCACCCCATCAGTTTTCTTTGGTTGACTGTGATTCCAGCAGATTAGTAAGATGAGAGGGACTGGAAGAGCTCTTAAACGCAAATAAAAGATGACATACTTTTCTTCCCTTAGAAAAATTCCAAGTTTTTCTAATGCCCTCCTCTCTAGTACACATATCCTACCTCTGTCTTCAAAACACTTCATTACTCCCAGCCGTGACCCTTTAATCTCCATCACCCTTCCCCAAAGTTCTTTGCCATTCTAGGCCCTGCATCCCTACTCCATCCTTTCCCTAATGCACACTCCTCTCCCCTCCTCCCTCACTGACCCCTACAGCATCTTTGCACACTAGGATTGAACAACCTCCAAAGGCAGAAAGTACAAATCCATGTCATTCTCAGATCCTAGGGCCTTTTCTCACTCAGAGCAGAACTTTTCTGGAAGCAATCTAATGCAGCTTTCTCCACCTTGAGACATGTGCTTGGTCACTTTGGTCTTGAGATTTTTCAAAAGCAGACACAAGAAAAGTGCCAAGATTAGCACAAAGTACCAAATTATCCAGAACTCTTCAGTATGCACACGATGAATGATCACATGGGAGTGATCTATCTAGTTATGGCCTCTTCTCCTCTCTTCCACCAAGAAAGAATTTCAGAATGGAAGCAAGAATAATGTTCTTAAAAGGAAAACCTGGAATCTGTTCTAATTTTTTTGACTAAACCACTCTAAAATTTTACTTAACTAGTAGTGAGCAATTATCTACACTCAAAACACACCTCACAACCGAGGCATCGCGGTTATAAACCTGCCACCCAGAATAAGTGCAAGATGTTTGAAGACGATGGCTGACTACCTTGCCTTCTTCTAAAGGCAATTGACTCTCACTTTTAAGGGAATTTCCTGTTCAATAGAGATAAACTACTAAAACAGGGACCCACATGAGCTTTTCTGTGGCATGTTATCTGATGGCATGAATAGGTCTATAAAATTCAACACATATGTGCAAGGCTTTACCCCATAGCATTTTTTGAGAAGTTCAAGCAGCATCACCAGAGATAACAATACTGCTGTCAAATACTCCCAAATACTCTGAAAGAGTCAGAAGGAGAAACACCAGGATAGCAAGCCCAAAGCTGTTCTTTCCACATTGGCTGATTACGTTAAATTTTACATCTACTAAACTGTGCCTTTGAAAGAATCTTCCGATCAGTGTACCACGTTCGCAAAGGAGTACATTTAGTACTGTTAGCATAATAATCAGTTAGTTAGCAGGGGGATGTTATCAGTGTCATAAAACTATGGAAACCATGGAGGTAAATATATTTGAACATTTGTCGGGATCCTCAATTAGTGGCAAAACAGGAAGAAACCACGCTCTGGCATTCCTTATAAAGGACCATCACATAGAAATGGGGCTAGCCACTTTTCTAAGACTAGAGAGCCATGTTAGAGAATGAACACAAATATACCAGAAAGACATTTTTCTTTCTGGGAAAGGCCCAGGGTCTGAAGCCACACAAATGATCCCAGGGCTGAGTAACCCCACCATTCATTATTAAACACTTCTTTCTCTATTACCTTTCGGAGATGCTGGCTCCGCTGTCTCAGCCACACTCCTCCTCGATACCAGATATTGAATTCAAATGTTTCGGTGGAAGTTCCAGGTGTGGCAAGACCATAAAGGTTCTGGGTCTGCTGCTCCCTAGGTGGTCAGCCTGAACACACTTCTCACCAGGTCCCAGTGTAACTCTGTGAGTCATTGAGGGTATCTGCCTCTTCCTGCCCGTGATGAATAGAAAGAGGAAGCTGGGTTTAGAAACTGAAAATCTCCATTATAACTTCCCTTCTAGTGAGTTTTCCCTGGAGTGAAACAAAATTTCACTCATCAAACATAAATGGAAAACGTTTGCTCCATCAGTCATCCTTATGGTATAATTAGCTCCCCTGTTGGGTCGCTCAGCAAATAAAATTGGAAATAGCTTATTGCAAATTTTTCTAGACCTTATAGCCCAGTGCTAGCAAAAGTCAGCACTCCTTTCATTAGTAATATTTGCCTTTACCTTTACCTTTACCTTTGTGAAAGGTAATATGCCTTTACCTTTAGGAAATCCCTACTAAGACGGGGAAGAGTTAGGAATCCATATCTTGCATGAACACTTTTGGAACATACATGTATCGAGAAGGAATATTTTAAATACTTTAAGATGAAAATAGTTAGCCATTGATTAATCAGAATGTGTTGTGGTGGTAAAATATACGTAACATAAAATGTACCCTTTTAACCATTTTAAGTGTACAATTTGGCATTCACAATGATCTGCAACCACTACTGCTATCATTTCCAGAACTTTTTCACCATCCCAGAAAGAAACTGTACCCATTAAACAATAACTCTCCATTCTTCCCTGCCTCCAGCCCTGGTAACCTCTGTTTTGTCTCTCTCTGAGTTTGCCTACTCTATGCATAATGTACATACAAGGACCATAGGGTTTTAATGTCTGTAATTCTTTGAGAGTCTGATTGCTCTTCCCTTGAATATGGGTCTGCCTGAGCGACTCACTTCTAATGAACAGAATGAGGATAAAGTGGCCCTGGGTGACTTCAGCACTAGGTCACAAAGATGATACAGCTACCATTCCACCTGGCTTCCTCTCTCATAATTTTTCATTTATTCCTTTTCTTTCCTTCCTTCTTTCTTTCCTTCCTTTCTCTCTTTCTTTCTCTCTCCTTCTTTCTTCCTAAATATTTGATAAAACGTACTCAATTCTATTTCCCATTTCATTAACTATTGCCTCTACTGTATCAAATCTATTATTTACTTTCTTGATTAGACATTTTTTCAATTTTTAATCTATATGAAAAATTCACGTGTAAGACTTCTAATGGGTTCTTAGCTGCATTCATTAGTACTAGTTTCAATTTTTTTTTTCACTTTTTACTCCTCTTACTGCTTAATTTGGATACTAGTTCCTTGTACTCTTTCAAAAATACATAAAATATTTTATTGAAATCATTTGACAAATGCTTGATTATTTCTAGCGTCTCAAATGTAATTTCTCCCACTTGTTGGATATTCTTGCTCTTCCATCGTCTTGAATTTCCACATAGTCTTAAATTTGGGCTTTGTGAATTCTTGTTGCCAATGAAATCTCGTTTGTTTGGGTTTTTTGTTTTGTTTTGTATTTATCTCTTTCTAAACTCACCTCCATAGAGTGTGGACAGTTTCACAATTGCCTCAGCCTGACCTGAGAGTCCACAGCTCAGAACTAGGTCTTATTCTAGGAGTCTGGGACACTGCCCAGCGAGGAGCCGACAGTTCCAGTCTGCATTGTGGCAAACGGACTCATTATTGGAAAATCCACCTCTCCCTGCCAGGTTGTTTCTAAATCAGCCTCTGACATCTGAGAGGGCACAGGCCGTTGTGACTCACCATGCTGGGTACACTTAGTTCCTCCCGGGGCTGGGACTACTGCTCCCACTTTCCAGTTTTAGAGCTGGGTACTTCAGCTCCTGCTCACCATGTGGATTTTCATTCTGTTTTTGTTCATTAGATAGTTTCATTTTAAATTCTGCTTTTAGTGAAACTCTACTTTAAAAAAAAAAAAAAGTTTTTTTTTTTTTCAATTTTCCCTGTTCCAAGTGGATAGGGAGGTACACCCACTCTGCCATCTTGACCACAGAAGAAAAAACTCGAAATAAAAGGAATGCTTTCTTGTCCTCAATTTTGAAGGAAAATTTCTATAATTTTCATACTTAAAAATTTCGTCTTTATTATGAAGAGAAGGTAAAGTGAGCCGACAGCTGCATAAAATGATGTATTTGCTCTAATAAAGAGCTGATAATAATACTATGAAACAAGTGTTCTGGAGAATGCAGGGGCCTGAGGAATATTGGATTCGGTACTAGTACTGCCAAAAGAATGCAACTTTTAAACATATGAGTATATTTATGTACAAGCAGAAGGTATGCAGAAAATCACACATGTTACATCTTCAGATGGGAAATGGACTTTTTGCAAATCTTTGCAACTCTGTTTAGGAGCCTTTACATCTTTTAAATGACTGAATTTTGCTTTAGATTCAGAGCATCAACAAGCTCCCAGGCCAGTGAGAACCGGCTCTTCAGCTCTTCTAATGTTCAAAGACAAGTTCCGATTGCCTGAGTTTGCACCAAGCACCTGCTAAAAGGTACCGTTTTCCCAGCTGGAGGTGCAGATAACTTGACAGACACACTGACAATAGACTTCATATAAACACTTGTCTACATGTCGGCTCATTGCGAGCAAACTGTAATATGTTCAAAAACCCTGAATTGAGTCAGCCCATTTTAGGGTACGCTTGTCTTTCTGCAAACAGGTCAGTTTCTACATATGGTATGTACCATCTATAGAAAGTTTATTTTCTTAAAAAAAAAAAAAAAAGGACAGATGCTCTTTAAATCCTTAATATTAAGTATTAAATAGATTTAAAAGAAAAAATGCAGATACTTTTGATTTTGACTTTATTAAAGCATGTCTATACAGGAACCCAGAGGCAAAGTTACTGAGTACCTTCACCAGGTGATATGAAGACGGAGTAAGGCACACACAATTGCTCCTCTAGCTGATTTTATAATATTTATAAATAGTTGTTTTATAATATGTGATGAAACCCTTCTACGTCAGTCTCTCTCTCTCTCTCTCTCTCTGTCTCTCTACCTCTGTCTCTGTCTCTCTCTGTCATGGTTTTTGAAGATATTCTCCTACAGATACACTTTTTTTTAATTAGCTGAAGAGAACTCTCTTTACAATGCAGGCTGTAGCCAGACTTGTGAACTATGCAGGTTACTGACAGTAACTTTGGTGTAATTTAGAAATACTGTCATCCTGAAATTTCAAGAGAATTCATAAGCTAGTCATTATTGCTTAATATTTCTACAGGAGAGATTCTAAATCTATTTTTTAAGGATGCAGAGAGAAATAAATCATATTTTCAAAAATGTATGTGTGGATGACACATAGTCAACTCTCCTCAAATGTTTTTTAAATGAATTAATATAATTTTACACACTCTGTGTGGGAACAACTATGTAACTTATTTTCCTTGTTGCTCAGGCATAGAAGGGCAAGAAAGTCAAAAGGAAGGAGGTGGTGGCACAGCTCCACAGTTCTTTTTCATGTCTGCCTAGTTTATCTTTATGCTGACGGAGGGTGACTAGGATGTGAAAAGTGAGATGTGGCACATATACTAAAATTGGAACGAAACCGAGAAAATAAGCATGACCCTCTGTAAGGATGACATGCAAATTTGTGAAGCGTTCCATATTTTTCTACATAGTGGAATATTACTCAGCCATAAAAAGAATAAAATGCCATTTTCAGCAACATGGATGGACCTAGAGGTTATCATACTAAGTGAAGTAAGTCAGACAAAGATGAATATTATATGATATCCCTTATATGTGTAATCTAAAAAAAAAGAAACAAATGAACTTATTTACAAACCAGAAAAAATAGATTCACAGACACAGAAAACAAACTTCTGGTTACCAAAGCAGGGATGGGGGAGGGACAAATTAGGAGTTTGGGATTGGCAGATACAAACTGTATATAAAACAGATAAGCAACAAGGACCTGTTGTATAGCAAAGGGAACTACATTCAATATCTTGTAATAACCTCTAATGGAAAGAATCTGAAAAAGAATTTATTATATATATATAGGTATGTATAACTGAATCACCTTGTTGTACACATGAAACTAACACAACACTATAAATCAACTCTATTTCAAATGAAGAAAAAGAAAGAAAGTTAAGTGTACAAGGATGAATGCCTGATCTGCAAAACCCATGACAACCACAGAACACTTAATATGCAGAAGATATTCAAATGACCAACAAGTACATGAAAAGGTACTCAACATCACTGGTTATTAGAGAAATGCAAATCAATCACAATGATAGATCACCTCACATCTGTTAGAATGACCATCATCAAAACAAAAACAAAAATAACCCCCAAAAAACAACAGATAACAAATGCTGGTGAGAATATGGGGGAAAGGGAACCCTTGTGCACTGTTTTTAGTAAACTGATATAATCACTACAGAAAACAGTATGGAAGTTCCTCAAAAAATTAAAAATAGAACTACCACATGATCCATCAATTCCACTTTGAGTATATATTCAAAAATAACAAAACCACTGTCCCAAAGATACTTGCACCCCCACATTCACTGCAGTATTATTTACAATAGCCAAGACATGAGAACTACCTAAGAGTCCATCAGTGAATAAGTGGATAAAGAACATGTCAATACTAAAAAGCAGGAAGTTCTGCCATTTGAGACAACATGGATGGAACTTGAAGGCGTTATGCTAAGTGAAACAAGCTAGACAGACAAAGACAAAGTAGGATCTCCCTTATATGTGGAATCTAAAAAACCAAACTTGTAGAAAAAGAGATCAGAGTTGGGGTTGCCAGGAGTGGGAGGTGGTGGATGAGGGTATTGGGTCAAGGTGGCAAAAGTCACAAACTTCCAACTATAAGATTGTATTTTTGAAAGTTGCTAAGACACTAGATCTTAAAAGTTCCCATTGCAAAGGAAAAAAAATAATTATGTGAGGTGATGGATGTTAACTAAACCTGTGGCAATCACTTCATGATATATATTTATATATGTATCAAATCGTTATGCTGTATACCTTAAACTAATATAATGTTGGATATTAATCAGTTCTCAATAAAACTGGGGAAAATTCAAAAAATAAAAAAAGGCTTTGCTATGATGCTGACCCACGGTCAAGAATGGAGTTGGACTTCCGTCCCAGGAGGAAAACAATTTCAGGCAAGGATGGGTCATCCTGAGCACTTCATGGTACCAAAATCATTCCACACATACTTCTACAAAGCATTGTACTAGGTCACTGGATACTGTGATGAAGGAAGTCCTCTTCTGTGGGGCTGGCATTCTAGTAAAATAGTCAGAAAGGGCTCTGGGCCTGTCAGCATATGTAGGCAGTAAATTCAGAGTTCAAAGAAAGAATCCAGTGACTTCAAAAACCACGCTGGGGTAAAAGCCAAAGGTGGGTGCAAATGCTGGGGTGACTCCAAGTTTTAAAAGAAAAGAATTGAAACCCATGTAGCAATAAGGCAGATCTCTATTTCCCTAGAGAAGAGACACGGCCTTGTCCCTGAGGAAGGGAATCTCAACTCAGTGGCCCTCTCCTATGTCTGTCACACTCTACCAGGGTGTGGAGATGGGGCTGGTCTTGGGTCTCAGGAGTGATGGACATCTACAAAAAGGATCTCACCCAAGAGATCTGTGGTATTACCTTCCTGATTACAAAAAAGAAAATGTCTAAAAACTAACCACTTCATCCCTGCCACAGTTGCCCAGATCTAAGTCAGGCCCTGTGTTTCACATCACAAAAGGGCTCCTTCAGCAACATGTAGGCCGACTGCTGATTTGGTTCTTTGATGAGTAAAAACAACCTCTTGAATGCTCAACTTGTAAAACTAAGTCTAAACAGCTGGTGACAGGGACAACAAACGTCCCACGGTAATCTTAACTCTCGACCAGGGTGTGCACGACGTTCAAAATCTGTAACATACGTACACAGCCAAAGTCAGGAAGGAAAGGTGTTATGAAATATAGATCAGGAGTGTGCCTGTTTGAAGGTTAAGTGGTTTCTTGTTACATAGAAATAGTGCTGAGAGAAACCCAGAGTCACTCAAAGTAAAGCTGTGTGATCCATCTATGTTACAACACAGGGCTCGTGATAACAAATACTGTTTCCTGTTTTTATCCCGTTAAACACGAGGTTATAAAGACAAGGAGGCAGTGGGGTGAAATAAAACGACTTTGGACTTTGGAGTCAGACAGATTTAGGTGTGAATGTCAAGTTAACCACTTACTAGATAACCTGGATCAAATTACACCACCTCTCTGGGCCTCAATGTTCTAATCTATAAAAGAGAGATATTAATAACTATCTCATAGGAGTTTCATATGAAATAAACGAGACTCTCCTCTCTCCTCCAACACACACCCACACCCACCCACACATCCACACATCCAGACCCCAAATAGTTAATCACTTCCCATCCTGTTAGCTCAGAATCTTGTCAGTACTCTATTACATAACTTTTAAAAGATTTGTTATAAATTTGGAACTCTTTGGAGACAGAACACATATCTCATTATCTTTCTGTCACAAGGATTCAGAGAGGTCTTAGCATAGAGTAGGTACTTTTAAAAAAAAATTTCTTTTTTGGCTTTGTTTTTCTAACATCCACTGTGTTCATGTCGCCAGAGCCCTCTTCTCTATTTAAGATACGAAATGAGAACAAGAGAAAGACAGGACTTAAGTTCCAAGATTACAGTTGTGCCTATGCAAAAGCTTTTTACTACAAGTGGTGTGACAGTAGGAGATCTGTTGTTTCCGGTTTCTGCTTGTCCTTGTCTTGTGGTTACTCTTCCCCTAAGAATTAGTATCTTGGTTCTCAGATATTGGGTCGAGCAATAGTGAACAGAAGGGCGGGGAGGGTGTAGCTCACTGGTAGAGCACGTGCTTAGCATGCATGAGGTCCTGGGTTCAAGCCCCCATATCTCCGTTAAGAAAATAAATAAATACATTTAGAATATGATGGCAAATGCGTGTATATTCATGTATGATCAAAAAATTGTGCTGTACACCAGAAATGGACACAACATTGTAAACTGACTATAACTCAAAAAACAAAAGAAATACTGAACAGATAGCAGATATTTTATCATGTGCATTGAAGACACAGCAGATAGAGAAGACAAAGATCTCCTTCCCCGTTTCCTGGGATCCAACACGGAGCAGGACTTCAGTGTGAGCTGACTGGTCGCTGGCATCAGAGGACTCCGGGTGTGAGCTAAGGAGTGGCCACTGGAGGAGCAAAGGGGAAGACGAGGTGAAGTGGGGGAGCTCTCGACAGTTCAGCAAGGAGAAGCGGGTCGGGGAAGTGCTGGCAAGCACAAAGTGTAGGACTGAGCTGGCTCACTGAGAAGGAAGTTAGAGGTGTTCTTTGCCTAAGTGTAGGTTTAAATCGAAAAGCAGGAAGCTGGAAGTCAGGGGGACACAGGCAGGATACCCCTGAAACCTTTCTCCCCTGAAGCTGATAGTTTATTTCCCCCACTGTAACTGGCCTCAAAAATTTAGACATGTTTTTCTTCAAACTCTGTAGCTTCTCATTCTAAGCTCTGCAGTTTACACAGTGGAGCTCTGCTCGTGGATTGGCAGATCTTTCAAAGGACTGTGAATATTTTCCTCCCTTGATATGTTACATGTAAGGTCAACTTTATATTTGGATAAAATATAATCCAGATTCACAAGATTGATATTTCATGAGATGCATAATCTGACAGATAAGGAGTCTTTAGCTCTGATCCCTAGTTCTGAACCATAACTTTCCTGGCTCTTTCTCCAATAAAATAACTTGATTTTCCACTCAGTTAACAGACTATGTGACTGTGGACAACACACCCTCCCTTATCAAGGTCCTCCAAATTGACCCCTTTCTCCCACCACATGCCCATCCCCTATTCCAGCCACACAGGATCGATGGACGTCCACAAACATCATGACCATAGAGCTTCAAAGTCTCTCTGCCTCTTGACAAAGTGAGTCTACCTTCAAGGCTATTCTCAAAGGTCTCAACCACTCTAACGACCCTCCGGAAGAGAAGAGAGAATCTTCTCTCTGCCCTTGGTTTATTACTTACTCTCTAATTGCCTTTTGTTTGTTTGTTTTTAGAGGGCAGGTAATTAGGTTTATTTATCTATCTACTTTAATGGAGGTACCGGGGATTGAACCCAGGACCTTGCACATGCTAGGCATGCCCTCTACCACTGAGCTAAACCCTCCCCGCATCACTTACTCTCTCTGTGAGGGACATGTCCTGAAGGGTGGCACACAGGTTTCTTTTCTTTCTAGATAAATCTATCATTCACTGATTTAAACTACATAAATCACACTTAGTGAGCGTCAGGCTGTGTGCTTGGCTGGGCTTAAGCAAAGATGAAAAAGACCTAGTTCCTGCGCTTATGGAGACCACAGTTAGTAGAAGATGAGTAAACAGATGAGTAAATGGAAAATGAGAATATGAGGATGCAAGCCCTACGACACAGACACGCAAAGGATGCTAAGACAGGGTATGGAAGGAATGAGTGCCAGGCAGAGGAGTCTGGAAGAAAGGAGGAGGTGGTCCCAGGTGAGGACACCTGGGGTGGAGGGGGCAGTGAGCTGGCAACCCCTGGGAAATGGATGGAGAGCGCACACTCGGGGACCAGATGCATTTCAGTAGGGGCACAGCACAGGCGGTGAGAGGACAGCGAGGACAACAGAGGAGCAAGAGGAAGGCTTTAGGTTTTGTTCTGAAAAACTGAAAGCAGGTGACTCCATTCCATGGGTAGGTGGAGGCTGTAAGGGGGTGAGCAGAAACGGATGCTCTGAGGATGCTATAAAACGTGTGAGAAATGATGAAGGCCTAAAGGAGGCAGTGGTGGTGAGACTGAGGAAGGGAGGGCCAGTTCAGGGAAACTGCTTTCAAAGTTTTCTCTGTCTGTCTTACTGATGGGTTGAATGTGGGGGCTGAGAGCAAGCCGGATCAGGAACGGCCTCTTCATTTCTGTCCCGATTGCCTGCTATGGTTGAGATAGAGAAAGAAGGGCAGATTCAGTGGGTGAGAGAGGGAAAGATTCTGAGTTTAGTTTGGGACATGTTTGAGGTCCTATGGGGCACCCCAGGATGACAGAGGACTATGTGTGTCTGTCACAGAGTAGAGACAAAGGGACTGAAGACAAGAATACTGGAATTGCTGGCATATATGTAGTTGCTAAGCTGTTTAGAAGCACAAGAAGGACATACGGAATGAGAAGTAGGTTGTGTACGTTACGACTGTGATGGAAATCCACTAAGAGAGATTCAGAAGCCAGAATCCTAAACTTTGCCTTGCCACCGAGTTCCCAAGCTCTACCCTTTACCCTCAAACTCTCATCACAAACTCCTCAAGGAAATACACGCTCAGAGGTCAAAAACTAAGACCAGGTTGAAGTGTCTGCTTTCCCACTATAATGCTTCCCCACTGTACCCTCACCCCCGTAGGAAGCCCCTCGGTGAGTGAGACTGGACCATCCACACCCTAATACCAGAGGCAGATACAAGGATCTACAGCAGTGAAACTAGCAGGCTGCTTAGTCCATTTGCCCTGAACTGAAACACAAGTCTCAGGCCTCTGTATCTGACTCTCCAACGTCAAGGAAAACGGTGTCAAAGGAAAGGCAAACTGAGGTCAACCAGAGGACAGAGCAAGGGCTTTTGCCGTAGTCTAGAGCAAAGACTTCAATCCAGACACCAAGGTATTCTCAGGATAAGGTATTTTCCTGGCAGCCAAGGCTCCAAACCCATATTGCTCCCAGTTTCATGGGAGGAAGAGAGGGATTGTCTAAGGGTAATAATCAAGAGATAGATAGAGGGTGAGAGAATCCCCTGCACCTGGTTCCAATAAATGTCACTGCCCTTGATCCCACTTAATCAGCCCTCTTCCTCAGGGATGAACTTAGGAGTCAGAAGTTACTAAGACTTGCCAAGAGCTCCCATTGAACCCCAAAGGCCAAACAAAGGACTCTGACAAATACCTAAATTTTAGGGATGGACAAAACAAGGGGAAATTTAAGGAGGTGCCTGAGAAGGAAGACTAAAAGGGTAGAAAGAAAAGCAGAAGAGAGTGTGCATTTCTAGAAATTACAGGAGGGTAGAGTTTAGAAAGGGCAAGTAGTCAAGAGTGTAAAATGCAATTGGATATGACAACTAGCAGGGCTGTAAGTGGCCTCAGTGAAACTGGTTTCCAGTGGAGGAGAACAGGACCAGAACCCCTGACAGTGGTGTACAGGCATGCTCACGATTCTTATTCACGCTACGATCTGCATGGGTGAGAGCACGAATTGAGGATTCCACTTTTGCGTGACAGCTAGCCGGCAGTCCTTGGAACTGGCTAATGGCCAACTCACAACAGAATTCTCAGCTAAGGAAGAAGGTACCTCAATAACACGGTCTTTGCTTAGTTACTGCCCAGATGGCTCACTTGAGTATCTGACCAGCAGATGGTGAAGCATCACAAGAGTGTTCCAGTTTTCCATGAGCTGTGAACCTGTACATTCTCCTTCCTTGCTTACCATTTGGACAAATGTGGGTTAGTATTTCTTTTGGAGCTGGAGATGAATACACTTTTTATCTTAAACTTCACTGGAAAACGAAGATGAGAAGATAAAAGAATGCCTTGTAGGATGTCAGACTCAGTGTGTCCAAAACTGAACAAACACACACACACACACACGCACGCACGCACACACCAGCAGAGAGGCAGAAAGAGACAGAGAAAGAATGAACTACGCCATCTGTATTAGGTTAAAACAAAACCCCTACACTAAAGTTACACTAATATTAATATTTTGGGGTGATTTGAGTCCTCAATTCAAGCCCCAGCTGTGCCACTTACCAGCTATGGACCTTAGGCAAGTTACTTCATCTCTTCTGTTTTCATTTCCCTTTGTGGTGAAATGGGATGGTAACAATGATACCTAACTCATGGAATTGTAAGAGCTAAATACTAAGAACACATACACTTAAGGACAGCTATCTTTTTAATTCTGCATATGTGTGTTCTGTAATTTGCAGAGTAGGAAATAGATCTTGTACAATGGCAAAGAATTTTCTCTTAGAAGTTGGTCTTTCATTTTAAAAGTCTTTTCCATAGGGGAAATAATGAACTGAAATAGTAAGCAATTTGGGGATTAGATCAGAATTAAAATTTAAAATGGTGGTAGTTAACATCCAATCTCTTTGATGAGTATTCATTATTTTTTTAGAGGACTGAAACTGGTTGTATCTGTGGCTTCGGTATTCAGTTTCATTAAATAAAAGTTGTATAAATTAAAACAAGAACACATACATACAGCATGACTTCTGGTGCAAACTAAGGGCTCAATAAATGTTATCTACTCTAATTATTATGGCCCTTCAGAATTTGTGAGGGCCTCCAATTGATCATTATGGATCTCAAAACTAACTATAGCATATTTACTATTCAAGATCATTTGCATTCACAAAACACACATAACATAAACACCCATACATATGCATACACATATGTGTAACAAGACAGTTTCTCCAAAAAGGCAGTCTCCACATTATAAAGAGCTTCAAGCTAAAAATATATCAATAAGAATGTTCTTTGACCCTAGAAATGTTTCTTCCCCTTCACAGAAACAATGAGTATAATAAAGTACTCACAGAATTCTAGGACCCAAATTCTCTTTATGAAGGCTGACACTTAGGAAAATGTAATTAAATGAAGTGAAAATATTCAAGCTTCAAGGGAATTAGTGGATGCTGAGAATATACTGGCCCAAGAGCTGTTTTAGTTTCTAGTTAGCAAGAGACTGGAGAGTTAAAATTGGAGGGGCGGGGGGAATCCAAGACTAGGGTTCCAGGCAAGACTTAGTTCTTAGTTTCCACCAATCAGATGAACTTATGTGAAATGTTGATTTGACTCATGAGTCACGTGGAGAGAGAAGCAGAGGGTGGGGCATGCTGGCTGCCAGAAGCTGGCTGGTTTCTGAATCTGGTTCTTCCTGGCTTAGCAGTCACTGCTGCTTTCCAGAGGGCAGCAGAGGAAGTGGACCTCTGGGAGCAACAGCTCCCTTATCATCAGCTTCCTACAGAGGTGGCAGTTTTCTTGACTGAGCACAGCAGAAAGGTTCTGGGAGCCTGTCTCTAGATCAGCCTTCCATTCCAGCTCTTCCAACAATTTTGAAGTCCTAGCCCACTGCATCAAATCTCTGTCTACTTAAACTAGCTATAACCGATTCTGCTGTCTGCAGTGGAACCCTCCCTGAACAAGAGAGACGAGCAGAGAAAATACAGCTTTGGACCAGGGTCCAGTCACTGCCTAGGCAAATCACACCTGCTGAGATCCCTGACTAAGAGTGATCTGTGCTAGTTCTCATTGTTGAACCCCGTCCACATCAGAGCCTGGTTAAACCCAAGGAAACTTGCAAACAATTTTCTATCAAGAAACCACATGGGATTGGGGAGGAGGGGAAAGGGAGAAGGTAGAAGAACAGAGATATTTCAGAGGTAGACAAGGAGTAATGTGTATGTATTGATGGTCTGTAATATAGTCACTTGAAAGGTAGGCACTATCTTCAATGGAAATACTCACGAAGAAGCTTTTGAAAAGCCATGCTTCTTGGATTCCATCCCAAGTTAACTCAATCAGAACCCAGTGGGGGAGGTGGGGGTGCACCTAGCAATCTGGCCATTGTGATGGGTAATGAGGTTTGAGGGCCAATGCCTTATGGTAAGTATGCTTCGACAGAGAGAGAACTTCAAAGCTGTTACTATGGTTCATTTTCAGAAACAATTTAGAAGCTGAAAGGAGGACAATCACTTTATCTTAGACACATGTTTCCTTTTAGCTTGCAGTTACTGATGTTAAGAAAGAGCAGGATTTGCTGTCAGATGAAATCTCTCCATTCAAGAAGATAGGAATTCTTGCGGGTGCCCCAGCCTGATCCTGAGAGCCCGAGGGCGACGGATGTGTCACCTGACAGCAGCCACCAATTTAAGGAGAAATTAATTGGTGTACTCTGGTGACCGGATCACATCTGCCTGATCAGTGGCTCTAGAGAAGCACAGTCTGGATGTTTTGCATTCATTGTTATTGAGAGAAGATATCTATCAAGTCATTGGGTTGGTACTAAGCACCCAGCCTCGCTGTGGTCAATGAGCCTTGCACTGGAATGAGCCCGTGTAAATGACAAAACACAGTCAATGTGGATAGACAAGTCACTCAGTGCAGTAACTGCTGAGAACAAACAAATCCGAAATCTAAAAGTCAGTAAACTGCTGCGTTCAAATGAAACTTAGTGGGTGTGAGTGCCGTGCTCACCCTCTGACACATGGAGAGGACTGGCCCACCACCAAGCCCTGCAGAGGACTTTCATCTCACGGGGCTGGAATCGCCCTCCTTTCTTGTCTACACGCTTTTCAGTCATCACCAAAAAATAGGAGCGGGCTAACAGGCCTCTTCTTCCTCTTGGCATTTAGAAATACCTCTCTTTTCATTTCTCATTAAAGAAAAATGTATATAAAGAGCTGAGGAAATCTGAAAAATAGAACATATGCATCACATCACCTTCCTTCCACTTCCAATTTGAAACCACTTGATATTTTAAACAAATACGAAGTAAATAGGCTGATAGGAGGATTTCAACTAGAAATATAAAGGGAAAGAAACTGATCCTTCTTGAGCATTTTCGGAATGCCAAGCACTGTGGTCAGGAGTAGGTATCGCTGTTCATGTTACACGGAACGCAGGCTAAGGGAAGATAAGCAACTGGCCATGGGACACACAAAGAATGCAGACCCAGGATGAGACCCGTGACTGTCTAGTCTCTTTCCCGACAAGCTCTCATTATTGTTAAAAAGGAAAAAAAAAAAAAAAGAATGTTTACTTAGCACATTTCATTTAGAAATACAGATATCTAAATATACAGTGAAGATGACTTGCAGATTAAGCTCGGTTCTTTACTGGAGACTGGAAAAAGCACATATTCCCAGAAGGGAGCTGAAAATAGTTGCATCCTTCAAACTCTGTGAGAGTCTCCCAGGAGGCAGGGAAATGCACAGACTCCGAGGGACTGCCCGAGGGGAGCAAAGATGCCCGGAGATGGACCGCAACGTTCAGGGAAAGAAGTGTTCTTCTGACCACTAGGTAGTTGAACAGCGTAATAGTGGAGTGAAGAGGCTGAATTGTCGGTGCCGGGCCCAAGCAGGCCCCATTACTTTCTCATTCTTGTGACCTCTGGGCAACTCTTCCATTAGTTAAAAGAAAACACAAATGTGTATTTCACAGAAATTCCAGTTAAATCAAAAATGTGAAGGGCTTAGCACAATGTCTGATGCTGGGGATCTATTTAATAATTTTTTAATCACTCTTAATATTAATTGTTCAGGAAAAAGACAGATTGTTTACCTACCCTTCACAAAGGCCCCTGACTCTTCTCCAGCAAGGGTGGACACTGGCCTCCAGTTTGGGGCCACTGATCAGCCTGGTTGTCCCTACAACAGAGCTGTACCATGTACATGTACTTGGGGAGGGTGAGGGGGGACTCAGCTCAACAGCTTACACCAGGGCTTCTCCTGGAGAGACAACTGTCTCTGTTTAGAAAAATATCCTAGTAAGTAGCTCGGGGTAGAAAAGATAAGGTTCTGGGAGACGTGATGAAGGAGGAGGCAGCAAACAAAGCCTGGCTGAAGAAATGCAGAGGGATTCTGAACTGTGGGATGGCATGAAAAAAAGAAGAGGGGAGGATGGGGGAGGAGGGGACGAGGGGCTGAGAGTAAGAGGGCCTGGACCTGGGCTGGCAGAGGAATGCAGCTAGAAAGAACTCCCTTGGTGGCAAAGTGGCCTAAGAACGTGTAAGAGCAAGGATGCCTAATATTCTCCTTAAATGTTTTGCTGGGATATAAACCTCTCCTGCTGCCTGTAAGTCTTCATTATGGAACAGTTCCACGTGGGAGTGAATCAGGGATGAAGCAGGGATGCTAGTTAAGGGAAAGAAGATGGAGTTCCCCTTGGGGTCAGCTTGGAGCACAGAGAACAAGGCAGCTGGGGGTGGATAAGATGCAGCGAGGTCAAGAGTTTACCAGGAAAAACTGCCCATGAGAATAGGTTCAGGAACGTGCAGAAATCTGGGGTATGGCATTGCAACCTTCCATGAGATATGAAATGGGGGATCGAGACAATTTTATTTAAATCTCAAAGGACAGGATGACCTCAGAGACAAGGGTGACCTCAGCTAACATCTGAGTCACATTAGCATTTCCAGATCAGGGAGGGGAAGATAAGCAAGCCCGACGATAAGTGGGATTGTAGACAGCAGTGATTTTCAAAGCTTGTTTGTATTTTACAGAGAAACTCTTTCTTCAAATAAAACATTACTTGGAAGTCCAGCGTGAAAACAAACACAAGATTATCTGTTCAGCTTGGTGTGTGTGTGCACATGCATGTGGGGTGTGTGTGTGTGCGTGTGTGTGTGTAAGAGAAAGAGAGGATAGCGGGGAGAGACAGTCATATGTACCTGCTTCCTCCACTGTCCGCTTTCCTCCCACCCACAGAGAAGTCCTTCTCATGATTGGGGTCTAACATCATGGTTTTAAAACCATGTATAAAGGCGCACCTGGCTATTTTTCAAAGAAGGAGCACAGGAGGTAAGCTCATAGGTCTCAAATCAGATTGCCTGCAACTCCTTATGTGAGTCTAGGCAAAATATCTTAACACTTCTTTGTTCTTTATACATCGACTGGGTCTGTAAAAGACCTCATAGGATTATTGTGAGGATTAAATGCAAAATTCATATGAAGAACGGTAAGAAGTAAAGTATTATAAAGGCACCGAGTAAATAATACATTGTAACCATTACTGTTACTTTGATGCACTTCTTTGCAAAAGAATAATAAACAGTTAATCAAACAATTCCAAGTTGGCAATTACCCAAAAGAGGTCTTGGTGAAGAGAGGAGAGGAAAAGGAAGTTCCTAGGGAGACACAGAGGGACGAGGGACTCTGGAGCAGCCTCAGACTGAGAGAAGAGTAAGGGAGGCACTGGGGGAAGGAAGGGTCTCCATCCCAGAAGAGTAACCACCGAGACCTTTCCAAGCCAGAAGGTGCCTAACCTAAGTTACTCCACTAACTGTTCAACTTAAGTCCATTTGACTGATTTACCATGAACCACATGGTACTCCTCTTAGCATTTTGGCCCAAGGACCCTTAATTATCATCAGCTGAAATGAACTAAGGTATCAAAACCCCCTGTCCAGTGGGACATGGTATCTTGAAACAGAAAGCAGAACAGAATACTGGTAGGAAACTATATATTCATAAGTCTACTGTTCTAGCCTTATTCTAAAATGAGGAGATCGCAATTATCAGGAATCCAAAAGTTCCCTACAAAATATAATTTCCTCTTATGCCATCCCACAAAATTCTTGACTACACACTGAGATGTGTGCGTGTGTGTTCCCAAAACTTAAAAGACTCATACTATCTGAGTAAATCATCTTCTAACAAAGTCCAAAAGCTAAAACAGTGCATGTTTTCTACCCCCCCCCAAAAAATTCTTGGAATTGTATTGCTTTTAATAAAATTTATTAACTTAATCATTTTCTATAAAAGGAGATGTTAAAAAGTAGAGGGAGTATAAAAATGATTTGTGGAGGCTCATAAAACAATAAATTGTACTTTGTAGAATGCAAGAAAATGGGAGAGAAATTTAGCTCTCTTCTCTTTCCAGTAGCCATGTGAAATCCAGGGCAGAGTCCAGCTCTGCACCTGTTCACGCTGCCTGGGCAGTTTGGTTTTGTGGGGTATGCTAAGAGAGTCTGGACCCCTGGGGAGGGCTGAAATGGAGTAGCACTGCTGATGTGCTTTAGGAAAGAGAAGTAAGAAAGTAGCTTCAAGACTGGGAAAAGAGCCACAGTAAGACTCCGGAGTCCCTGGCACGGGGAGGTGGGCAAATGGGGAAAGACAGTCAAATTCCTGAAGAATAATGAAGTGTAGCCTTCCCTCGTGGAACCAAGGAGTGGTTCCATATGTCTTTATTGGCAGGGAGATTTCTAGAAAATCCTGTTATCAAGCATCAGAGAGTTTGGATGGAGATCAAATGAATTGCCCAAGGTCACACGCTGTGTCAGGGCAGACCCAGAGTTAGAACTCATAGCCCTGAAGTTTCCAATCTATTGCTTGGCTCCCTAAACCACAAATGCTTGTCAAGGAAAAAAAAGTCTCCCTAGAGCTGAGGCAATACAGCTGGAGAATATTAACCCCAAGGTTTAAAACAGAGAGGATTTCACTGGATCACAGACCCATAACCTCCTTGGGTGGAGACACAGGGAACGCTGGAGGGCAAGGCTAGGGTGGAGGGTGGGTGGTGGCAGGAATGGCTAAGAAGACAAGGAAGCTAAACTAGTGATCGGATGCCCCACCCCAACAAACCATCATCCTTCAAACACACACACACACACACACACACACACACACACACACACACACACACACTCCATTAAACGCTGCTGGTTGACAAAATTGAAAATACTTGTCTGAGAGAAGAATCATTGCTTTAGAATAAGTCATTGGTGTGTGTGCAAGAGTGTGTAGGAGTGTGTGTGTGTGAATGTGTGTGTGTGCATCTGTGTGTGTTTTCCTCAAAGCCAGAAAAGAGACCCCTATTAGGTCAATAAAGAGCTCTGATTAATTACAAGATAAAAACAAACGAAACAAAACATAAGGGCAGTTAAGTCTAAGATCATTGAAAAAAGTACCTTTCATCTTCTGGATGATCTCCTTGTATTTTTGGTCTTTAAGCCTTGGGTTTGTAACCTTTCTTGGCCATTAACTCCATTGAGAACTTGATTAAAGTTTATGGACCCATACTGACAAATTTAATATAAAAATTTCAGGAGTTCAAAGACTCCATAAGTCAAACTACCCGTGTATGAGAAGCCCTGTTGAGAGAGGCTCTGCAATGCTCAGCAGAAGATGTGAATGACATTGATTGGTCCATTGGTTTCCAAAAACCTGTCTGTGAGCCAGCAGCCTCATGATCACATAGGTCACTTGTTAAATATACAGAGATCTGAACATGGTCCTAATGAATCTGAATGTGGGGAGCTACAGGGGTAGGGCAGGTCCCACGGGAACCAGTATTTTAACAAATGTTCCAGATTATTCTGACAATCAGACTCGAGAACCCCTGCTTCGGGCAGCTGCTTAATGATGCTGTTAACTGCTTGGAAACTGAATGGGATAAAGGTAACAGGAGTTAGAAGAGGGGGAGGTGTAAGAATAGTGATCGTATCTTTTGATTCTGATTTGGGACCGATGGTCTAACAATGGCAAAAAAATATTTGCAATCTGGCCCATCCTAGGAAATCTGGGACATATGGTCATCATGATATAAGATGAAAAATGTCTGAGAAATCACTGCTTTCAAGATAAGATGACCAGATGGTCTACATTAAGACAGAAAGTTCCATCATTTGATTTCACATCCTGCATCTCTGATTTTCTCTTGCCTTCTCCTCAAGCAATCGAAGCACCCTCTTCCTTTTATCACCAGATTTCTCCAACTGCTCCAGATGTCAGGAAACCTCACTCTAGCCGCTTCTGATCAGCCTCAGGGCTGCTTCACAGGCCAAGAGCAGCCTTCCCTGCTCTCCTTTGCTTTCTAAGCAAAAGCCCCAGAGATTTAACCTAGTTCCTTCTCCTTAGGTAGCTACTTGCGCCCACTCTCCAGGGGAGACTCTGTCCTCTCACATGAGGATCAAGGGAGCAAAATGCAGCTTAGCATTGCCAGCTGACTCTAAGAGGGTTCGCACCAGCCCCTTTTTTCTCACTGATCGTTACAAGGAGAAAGGCAGGACAAATGGAAACAACCAACGTGGAAAAGCTCCCTCGTTGACAGTGTTCTTACTGTTGTATTCACTGGGCTATAACTGCTGACTTCTGTATGTATTTTCAAAATCTTGTTTCCCATATATTTCTTTTTATTTTTCTAATTGAAGTATAGTCAGTTACAATGTGTCAGTTTCTGGTGTACTGCACAATGTTCCAGTCCCCATGTATTTCTTAACCTGCTACAATAATATATATTATCATAATAAATAAACATAAAATACCTACTGCATATATAATATAAAGAAATACAATAAAATTGTCTTAGAAGATAGAATGAATAAAAAGTGCTAGTACATACTCATAGAATTGTTTTACTCACTATTTCAGAAGTAGCAAAAGAAACTGGTTTGACAATACAAAACAAACTCCTCACTACACTTAACCATGGAGGTTTGCCATACGATACCTGCTGAAAATTGCTGCTGAATTCAACCAAAAAAGATAAAAGACGAATAAGAGAAAGAGCTCACCGAGGCTAAGTCCACTTAAAAATAGAAGTTTCTCCTGGTGTTTTGCAACCTTACTCCGCTTGTTACTTAGCTAACAGTGAGTGAGGCAGTCCTGCAAATTCATGTGTGCAACCAATTTGAGATTGAAATGATCATTTTTATCATTATCATTACTATTACAGCCATTCATTATGTCTATGTTAAGTCTTGCAATCTATGTTATCTCACGTAATTTTTTTCAAAAATTTTGTGAAGTAGGTACCAGCTTCCCACATTTTAGAGAAATGGAAAAGGAGACCCAGAGAGGTTAAACATTTTGAGCAAAGTCACATAGATTAAGTCTGCTCGAACCAGTGTTGTGCTGGTAAATGTTTACCAACCAGCTCTCTGGGGTCAGGGGAGAGTTCCGATTTGTAATATTTGCTGAGTCCCATGGTGTAAATACTCTTCAGCAAGGGATTTCAAGCCGCCGAGGTGATGTCACTGAACACGACGGAGCTGGAGAAAGATGTGCACAGTCCCATCCTGTCAGCTAGGACATCAGCCCCAGCACACCATGGCCTGAATCCAGGCCAACCTCACTAGAAAAGTGGAATATTCATCCACTGCAGCATGCCTGTGATCACATGAGTTTGGAAACTGGACACCGGCCATGTCTCTATCCTGGTGGGACCAAACAATTTGTAGAAAACAGCATCTTTTTTTCATTCATTGAAAAGGTGAAATATAGAGAAAGCCACCAAATTATTCTGTTGTCATTGTGTAAAGTCAGAATCAAAACTGAAAACTCTCTGAAAGTGGAATTGGAAGAAATATAGCAAAGAAACATCATATGAAGTGGGATGAGGCTACTGATGGAAAATATCAGCATTCTTCCCATTTTTTTCAAAATCAAATGTTATAATCCAATAAAGGTCACACCACCCAGTCCTCAACTGTAACACCCAGGGTTATTTTTTTCTCTTTTTCTTTCATCTGTGCTACCACACTGTGCTAAAATCATTCAAATGTCTTTTACTGGTTACTTTCCAAAATGCCCTAATATTCGTCTTCTAGGGCAAAAGTTATAAACCAAGCCAGTGTCTACAATCCCTGTCTAACTCATGACTACTAATGAACGGGAAAGGAGAAAAGCGTATCTACATTTTGAAAGACGAGCCTAAGTCATTCATAAGTAATTTTGCCCAAAAGGAAGAGAGAGAGAGAGTGGTAGATGAAAAGGAAATCTCCAACATTTACTTTAAAACCAACCATCACCCTGGTGATACATCACAAATGAATTTTAGGGAGAGGGATTTTAAAAAGCCTTTGCTTGGCTGACAAAATCTGTGAGGTAAAAGGTAAGACTTCCTTTACATATGACTATAAAACTAAAATAAATCTTCTTTCTAGATCAAATTTTAAAAACCGTATCATGAAAATGTGTTCTTTTATATGCTAAAAATTTCACAACAAAAATCATAAACCTGATGGAAAGACCATTTATTATTAATGTATAAAGACTAGCAAATGCAAAAACAATAAATCATAAAATTGTCGAAATGATTTGCTTTGAGATTTTCATATAAAAGGTGTAAGTACTCTGAATGAAGAAAAGAAATAAGAAAAATTAATAGATATCATTTGGCAATGTAAAATACAGGATTTATTTGCCAACTGTTTGTCAGGAAAGTTCTTTCATTTTAAATTTACTGGCCAACTGTAGGATGAAAAAAAACAATACAAATAACCTTTAATGAAAAAGAATGTGAAAATGAATATATGTATGTATGTGCATGACTGGGACATTATGCTGTGCACCAGAAATGGACACACTGTAACTGAGTGTACTTCAATTTTAAAAAAGAAGAAAATAATACAAATATTAAATGTTAAAAATAAATAGACAAGATGGAAAGGTTTATGATTAATCATTCAGCAGTTTTAATAATTTAATCAAAATCTAGTGGTTTCAATAACTTAATCAAAATCTAGTAGTTTCAATAATAATAAAAAGTAGCTCTATTAAAATGAGAATGTAAGAGGCTCACAGCATTATTTCTGACATGTGGGTTTTTATAGAAATAAATATGCCCGTGGGCCTTTATAAATGACAGAAACTCATCTCTGAAAGGATATGTGGAAGGCATTCCAAAGAGCCACCGAGTCAATGTGTTACCTCCCTGGTATGCCTGGCCAGGGAGGAAGAGGTGATGGAGGTGGCAGGGGTTCTGGGGAAGTGAGAGGACAAGTCTGCCCCAACACCAGCTCTGATGGAAAACCTGACATCTCTGCGACACAGTCTAATATTAAGCATTAATTGTGAGAGTGTCTATCTTTGTTCAGTGAGAATCTCTGGCTGTAAGTTTAGACCACTGGTCCTAATTACGCCTCCTAGAAGACAGAAGAAAAGCGATGGAAAGAGTATGATACTTAGAAACAGAAAAGTCAGGTTGAAATTCTGATGTCATCACCGTGAGTAAGGTTAGATCAAATTATTGAGCTGAGCCTCAGTTTCTCCATCTGCAGAGCAATGATATAAACGGCTATCTAGCAAGACGATGAAGATCAAATGAGATGGTTACATAAAGTGTTTTATAAACTGTATGTCACTGTATAAATAACAATTACTTCTTACTATTTCCATCTATTTGATAGTCCCTAAATTATTCAAAAATAGCTACCACATGCCACCAAGGATATTTAAGGGAGGAGACAATTTTCCATATTCAAATCAAATCAGTATCAAAACATGCTAAGAGCCTAGCTGTTACCTCTTAAGTGTTCCAGGTTGTTAATGATGACAAAGTCATTTGGTCACGTACAATTCTGTGACAGTAATATGCTACCATCTCAGTGATACACATGGTTACAGCAGAGGTCCAGTTAGATTCTGATATATTTTGGCAACAAAGCATGTCTTGTTGAATTAGATGGGGAGTGTGAGAGAGTCAAGTGTGGGTTCAAGATTTTTGGCCTCAGCAACTGGAAAGATGAGTTGTCACTTAACAAAGATGAGGAAGACTGGGTAGAGCAGGTCTAGTGGGAAAATCAGTTAAAGCTGTTTATTAGACAACCAAGCGGAGATGTCAAATAGTAGTCTAACAAAATAAGAATAAAAAGACCAAAAAACAAGGCATTGGCGGTATACAATGTTGAAACCAACTCAAGAGTTCTTTGAAAATAATTCTTGAGTTGTTAGTTTTGCAATAGGCTTAGAAAACAATCGGTCGAAATTAAAACAGGAAATCAGTGGTAATCTCCAAGAACAATGCCTTCTACAAAAAGAATGAAACGGATTACAAGAAAAACACAGTGCAATTAAGGAGTAGAGTTATATAATAAAGAAGAAATATATTTTTTTCTCTCAAGTATATAAAAGAAAGGCATCTAAAAACAGGAAGAACAATATTATCTGAGATAGTCTGATGGAGTAAATACGAAAAACCTGAAGGAAGACATGGTTTTGAACAATTGTTACAATGTAAGAAATAATCATTTATTTGGCCTTTTTTTTTGAATAGCACAGAGGGCATACCACTGAAACCATCAAGAAGAAAATACAGTCATAGTTCTCCACTCAAAAAATAAGTATGTGGTTATTGGTTTTTAACATTTAGAAACAGTTTATAGGCAAAGATCTAAAGGTTACGAAATTTCTGAGATGTTTTGACTGAAGTCATCCGCGATTTTAAAACTTGACTCTTTATTGTCACTAAGGGTCATTTTTATACACGGTATCCTTAGCGAGGATCTATAGTTAATTTTTTTTTCAGTAGCCAGGTTTCTTTTTTCCTTGAAGAGCTGGTCAGTTAATAATAATTTTTTTAAAAGTTGAATTTATATCAGAATTTTACTGGACATCTGAGCTCTTTTACTATGAGAATCAAAACTTCTTTTAAAAATATGTCAAAAGCACATATTTCATGGGCAAACTTCAGATGGCATAGAAGCATAAAGCTTCAGGCTGATAGAAACCTTGGAAGAGATCTTACTCAAAGCCAAGGACTAGGCAACCTCACACAGCTTTCATCTGAGAGCATTCATTAAGACCCACGTGACAAAGGCATTCTAGACATTAAAATGGTGTTCATCCATCTTTTAAAGACATGATCCCAGTCTTTAAGAATGATTTCTTCAAAATAATAAGACATAGAGGCAAATGTATCTGGATTTTTTTCCCCCAAATATTAAGCAAGAAGTTAAAAGAAAAAGGTTGAAAAACAAACCATGAATTTTAAAACAAGCCATAATGTTCATTTGCCTTGTAACATGGTATGAAAAAAGTCATAACTAACCCCGACCTTTGATCCACTAAAGATATACTTTTCATATTTCAGTGGGAGCATTTGTTTATTGACTATCTGGATTCATTTATATGCAAATAGAAAATCTAGACTTTGCCATGACAACTGACATTAATCAAATAAAAATGTGTCGTCCCCAAGCCTACACCATTCAGAATGGAATGTCACCTGAAACTTTCAGCTCCTGTCAAGGTGAAAGGTGGAAGGGGGGGCCACACCCCACTTCTACTGAAGACCTTTGCTCAAGGAACATAAGGACCCTTAGCCCACCGCTATCTTCAGGGTCTTTCCTCTTCCTAATAACTGAATAATTATATAGTCCACTACATGCTTGAAATGGACTATTTATTCCCAAAGTCATTTTCTTTTTCTCTGAGGATAACTAGCTTTGTATTCTTATTCCATCATTTACTAAGCTCTTAGATCTTATGCAAATCACTTGAACTCTGGCCTTGACTTTCTCGAAACTAATTTATCAAACCTACTTCTTAGGTTTCTTCAAAGAATAAAGAAGGGAGCATATGTAACTGAGTAAATGGACTGTACAATATCTGGTACATAATAGGCATTTAATAAGTATTAACTGCATCTTGCAGTCATATGTTCATTATATTTTGGACATTTTAGATAGTGATCCTAGAATCAAAAGTATACAGAGATCTTTGCAGGAAAAGAAACCACTCATGTTTCCAAGAGTTAATCAAGTGAATTAATTAAGCCCTAATGATATTAAACATTTTAAATGGTGTGGGTGACTTTCAAGATTGAAAGCAAACTCTTCTGTAATCTCCAGCAATAATAATTTGCTTTACTTTCTGTGCAAAGAAGGGCCTCACTCTTTACATGGGAAAGCCTGTCATGTACAATCAATAGAATAAAGCCAAAGTGGTAAGGAAGACTCAATTTTTAAAAATAAACTTATACTTGGTCTTATTATTATACACAGCAATCTAAAAATAGTATTTGCCCCCAAATGACCTTTATACGTTCCCTGAACAATTAAGAACTGTACACAACCCACATTTCCATGCTCTAAGGAACCCAAGAGGTCATTCCTGGGTATTCTGCCCAGCCTCTTCTTTGAACAGATAAAAAGTCATAGCACAGGCAAATGAAGTTCACCTCACAAACAGGTGTTGGGTTCCCGCCCTGTTTCAGGAAGGATGCCCATGTAGGTCTGAACTTAACAAAATCAGCAAGACCTTCTGATTCTCTGTCTAGTATTCCTTGAAAGAACTCACATCTTGTGAGCCAAAAGTAAATTTATTCTCATCTAAGAATTAAAGGGCACAAATTAAAACAATGCCACAATAAAGCATCACATTTACTATATACTAGGATTGAGAGGTTCTGGAAAAAATGGTTTTCTGGGTAGCTAAGGATGTCCAGAAATATTTTTGCTTCAATCTCTATTATAAAAAACTATCAGAAATTTATTTACCTATATGGTACTGTCTTGCATTTGTAAAAAGAAGAAGGAGGAGGAGGAGTAAAAGGAGGGAGCACAGATGGAGGAGGGGGAAGAACATCTCTGAGGACTGAGGAGCTTGTGATACCCCAAGTGTGGTCCAGCACTCTGACTGTAGATAGAGTATGTATGTATTTGTGTACCATTAGAGTTCTGATGGATGCAGGATTCAGTATAAAATTATGTATTTTAGGTTAATTTTATTTTTTCTTTTTATGTCATTCTCCATTTTTTGTTAAATTTGATGCAGAGGAAAAACACTCTACTAAGTTCTGAATTCAAGATTTTCTTGTTTCGAATAAGCTGTGGCATGATATTGACTTAATCTTTAAAAGTAACAGCACAAGTACCGTGAAGCTGTGGCATCTTTGCCTATTTCCATCTATAAAAATGATGACTGGATAAACAAGCATCTCCCAAAGCATGGCCCTCAAACACTAACTGTGAGATGTTGCAAAAAATAAAGATGCAGTCAAATAAACACAGCTTATGATCATTTCCTCTTGAGACCGATGTGTATGCTGGGTTAGTAAAGGCTCTGAGAAGTCCAGTAGAAAAGAAGCCTGGTTATGTCATATATGCCAGTGCTTCCCAAACTAATGTAAAACAGTACACGTTTTTAGCAGAGCATCTATTAACATCCTCTGAACTGCCATTGTATGAAACAGACGGAGGAAGTAGGCTGTAGCCACATGGGAATGTGGCGTCTTCTTGAATGCGGAACTCAACAAAACTAAGGGAAAGCAAGAAAAATGAAGCAACATCCCTTAAGTCAACTGGATAATGGAGTGGGTTATGAAACAAACACTGCCTTGGGTTTGTTTATGGGGTTTTTTGTTTATCTTTTCCCCTCCTTTCCAGGATTATTCCCTGCAGGAAACTGTGGGCTTTCAGAGAGCAGAGACTGTAAAAATCCTAAGCATATGAATTAGCACAGATAAGATACTGAAAATCCAACAGAAATAACTTAAAATAAAATCGAAACTCTACCCCATAATGGCCACTACTATGCTCTTTAAAAATACTGGGTAATAGCAAGACTGGGGGAGAACCGCACATGTGCACGTTGGCTGTTGCAAGAAGCCTCCATCACTTGGCTTATCTTCCAAGAACAAAAAAATCAGAGACAAGGAAGTCCTGATGTCAAGAAGTCACTGCGTGTGCTCTTGGTCTCTCTCTTCTCCATCTATCCCAGGTCTGGAACATAGTCATGATGGAGCTAAGTGAACTCTGATGGGAATAAACTGCCTAACCACAATTTCTAAAGGCCCCAAATAATCGTAGCAACCATTCTGGCATTTTCATCCAGTGCCGCCACTATCTAATCCAGCTGTGTAAGCGGCTTCATTGTCTGCCCTCTAAAGGCCTGTGATAATAGCCCACACTCTGACTTTCAGTGTAAGACGGTCACACACACAGACTTTCAGAGCTCCCTCTGCTGTGGCTTATAGAGGTATCCATTCAATGAGGCTCCCAGGATTTACTCTGTGCCCCTAAAATTCAAAATACACTTGTGAATTACAAATGTAATTTTATTTGTAATAGCCATAATAATGTTAGCTAATCTTACTTGAATGCTGCCATATGCTGGGCACTATACAAAGAGCTTTAGATAGCTCTTTCTCCTTTCACCTTGTAGATATAATTATCCCCATTGTACACACAAGAAACCCAAAGCACAGAGAGTTTAGGTCCATTTCCCGAGATCGCACAGCTCTCAAGGCAGGAAGATGATATTCCCATCCAGGCAGGCTAACTCCAGATTGTGCCCCCTAACCCTGCTACCATGCTGCCTCTTACAAGTAAAGCAAAAGCTTCCGTTCTGATTGGCAAGTGAAGCAAGTAAAAACAAAAGAATAATTCATAAACATCCGGATTTTTCTTGCTTGTGTGATGGTTGAGTGTGGGCTCTGGAGCATGACTGCCTCAGTTCAAAGCCCTGCTCTGCTTCTTAACAGCCATGTGCCTGGGAGCAAGTATTCAACCTCACTAAACTCCCAGTCTCCTCATCTGTAACATGAGGATAATAACTAGCTTTCATCGAGCACTTATGCCATCCATTTTCTATACATCGCATGTATTAAAATAGTTAATTCTATGAAGTGGGAACTGTTACTATCTTTAATGATACCTAAGTAATGGTAGAATTAAATGTTTTCATGCATGTAAAGAACTTTGAATGACCCCTGCATAGCATACCAACAAACGTTAGCCATCAGACATTTCACACTTCAGCTTCATAACCCATTATCACAATCATGAGCATCATCACAATAGCATCATAGGAACGCTACTACAAATTAGTGGTACATTATTTTTTAAAAAGAGAGGGGGTGATCTAGGTTTCCAGCAATGCTTTAATGCAACATAAATGTATGAACTACTAGCAATAAGAAGGGACTAAGAAGGCAGATCTGTGATTGTGGTTAAAGCAGCAGCTCTGCGTACAAGCTGCCCAGATCAGAAGATCACCTTTGCTACTTAACAGCTGTGTGACTTTGGGCTACTGGCTTACCCTATCTGTGCCTCGGTGTTTTTCATCTGTACAATGAAGATAATAAAAATGCTGGCCCTTAGAGGGTTGTAAAGTGGAGGTAATAATAATGTTGTTTGTCTTCTAAGTTTATGTAGTTTAAATGAGATAATATATGTAACGTATTTATAAAAAAGCTTGGCAGATACTTGAAAAACAGCTAGCATTATTTTGTATTTATTTTTTATTTTTTAATCTTTTTTAATAAGGGGAGGTAATTAGGCTTGTTTGTTTGTTTGTTTGTTTGTTTTGCTTTTTTTTTTTTTAATGGAGGTACTAGGGATTGAACCCAGGTCTTCATGCGTGCTCAGCACGCACTCAGTCAGGCAGCAGTAGCGGTGCACACCACTACTACCACAGTGCAGCTCTGCTACATAACTCAGCATATTTTGTGATTGTTTTCCTCATAGGATCACTGCCCCAAGAGAAACAACAGGACACATAGGACGTAGGGATAGCATTAGTTTTAAAATAAAAGCAACACTCTGCATGAAGACCCAATAACTCGATTTCCTGAAGTTGGCGAAAGACATCCAGCATGTTTTGGTGCTCTTTCAATCACATCTCACCACCAGTGATCGAAAATGGAAAACTTCCTAGGGTATTATTTTTAATAAGTCATTACTAACCACCATGACACAGCATAGGGATATAAATGGCACTCTAAAGAAAATGGAATTTACTGATAAATTATGTTAACTGGTTTTATTTGAACAAGGGAATGACTGTTTACAGATTCACAGTCTAATAACCTTTTCATTTTCAATGTTGGAAAAAGGAATTATACTTCAAAGCGTATGGTCATTCTGGAAGTTTAATTATTAAATCTGATGTATCCTGACTGTATACACGTATGAGAGAGAAAAAATATTCAGCAAGGATACAGGAAGGCGCCCGCTGGTACTGTTAACAGTGGGGCGTCAAGTCCTTGTGGGGAACCATGCGTGCTTAGGGGAAATGTGGAAAATGCATGTCCTTCCCCAAAGTCTACCTCCTTCCCTGGCCTCCCCAGTTCTGGATCAGGGGAGGGGTGTCGATCCAGAAGGAAACTCTAACATGTACTCAGTTGCTTTGAGAATTACCATAATTAATCTTAAACTGACACAGAGCAGCACTAAGGCTCATGATGGAATTTGAAGCAATAAGCATGAATAAATCCCCTCGGCCCAAAGTGGAGCCACACATAATAAGCTGTTAAAAATCAGGATTATTGTTCAAACCGGCACTCTGATCCCAAGGGAAGTCCAGAAATCAGGGGGATTTGCTGGTCTTTTCTAAGAACACCCCATTTCCAAACACTCGGTTTGGAGTTTGCCAAAACAAATGCATTTTCAGAGAGAGACCAGATGAGGTGTAAATTGACCCATGTTTTTCTTACCCATTACGAGTCAAATGTCTGGTTCATTTGGGAACTAGATCTCTTCCAACAAAAGGTTTAACTAGATTTTTTCTCATGTATTTATTTATTTGTGTATTTATTTATTATACAAATACCCCCCCTTACTCAACAAAGTTTATGAGATCACTAATAAAAGACACATTTTAAAAATCAAGGCCAAGAAAAATAAAACCCAAGCTAAAATATCACAAGGTGAATGTAACTGGGCAACGGATTTGGTTTTAAGCTTCCTGATGGTCAGAGCAAGAAGAGAAAGGGTCTCCAAGAATTAAGCTAAAGGCACTGCAGCTATACCGCCAGACTTACATGATTTCAGGCTATTTCAGTGAGTACACGTGTCTACTTAAGACCCACAGATCAATGTTACATCAGTTGGTTCCTTCACACGTGATTTTTTTCAGAGCAACTTTCCCCTAGAGAGGCCTCCAGATGCTACAGAAGGACGGTCTCTACAAACAGTCTTTCAGTTTTTAAGATAAGGTCGATGTTTTCATTTTTAAACCAAGGAAATGGATCGTTACCAAGTAATGGCCACTGTATTGCCAACAGTGCACTCTTCTTTTACTAAAAGTGAAACAAACACAAAACAAAAACAAAATGAAAAACTCCCTGTTTTCTAACATAGACTTATCAGGAGATCAGTTCTCATTAGTTAGTCCAACGTATCTGCAGAGCAAAGGCTCAGTAAATGTGCTGCATCAAATTAGGTCCAATTCTTCAGGTATCAGATCTATAAGCCACAGCTGTTGTTTTCATGCTATTTATTAAGGGTTTTTAGTGCAATTTTAGAAGGATTCATGTTTATGTAAAAGAAAGGCATGAAAGAATAAAAGAATAAAATCATCATAATATATATTTTGAAAGAAGAAGAGAATTTAACATGCTAATTTAACAGGTAGTGAAAAATTACCCTATATCCCATTCTGGTCTCTGGTACTCACACACGTTATCTAATTTAATACTCACAATCCAGGCATACCTCGGAGATACTGTGTGTTCAATTTCTAACTACTACAATAAAGTGAATATTGCAATAAAGTGAGTCACAAATTTTTTTGGTTTCTCAACGCATAAAAAGTTTTATTTATACTACACTGTAGTCTATTAAGTGTGCAATTGTGTTATGTCTTTTAACATGTATATACCTTAATTTTAAAATACTTTATTGTTAAAAGATGCTAACCTGATGGAGCCTTTATCAAGCTGTTATCTTTTCTCTGGTGGAGGGTCTTGCTTCGATGTTGATGGCTGCTGATCAAAGAGGTGGTTGCTGAAGGCTGGGGTGGCTGTGGCAACTTCTTAAAATAAGACAACAATGGAGTTTGCTGCGTCAATTGACTCTTCTTTTCAGGAACAACTTCTCTGTAGCATGTGATGCTGTTTGACAGCATTTTACTCACAACAGAACTATTTTCAACATTGGAATCAGTCCTCTCAAACCCTGCCTCTGCTTTACCAACTAAGTTTACGTGGTATTCTAAATCTTTCATTGTCATTTCAACGTCTTCACAGCATCCTTACCAGGAATAGATTCTATCTCAAGAAATCACTTTCTTTGCTCATCCATAAGCAGCGACTCCTCATCCATCAAAGTTTTGTCATGAGATCGCAGCACTTCAGTCACACCTTCAGGCTCCACTTCTAATTCTAGCTCTCTTGCTATTTCACTACATCTGTAGTTATGTCCTCCACTGAAGCCTTGAACCCTTGAAAGTCATCCATGAGGGCTGGAATCAACTTCTTCCAGACTCCTGTTAATGTTGATATTCTGACCCCTTCTCATGAATCATGGGTGTTCTTAATGGCATCTAGAATGGTGAATCCTTTCCAGAAGGTTTTCAATTGACTTTGCCTGGATCTGTCAGAGGAATCATTATCTATGGCAGCCTTATGAAATGTGTTTCTTAAATAATAAGTCTTGAATTTATTCCTTGGTCCACAGGCTGCAGAATGGATATTCTGTGCTAAAGTTGGTATGAAAATAGCATTTTTAATCTCATTGACCATCTCCATCAGAGTTCTTGGGTGATCAGATGCATTGTCAACTGATCAGTAATATCTGAAAAAAAATCTTTTTTTTTCTGAGCAATAGATCTCAACAGTGGGCTTAAAATAGTCAGTAAAACATGTTATAAGCAGATGAGCTGTCATCCAGGCTTTCTTGTTCCATTTATAGAGCAAAGAGTAGATTTAGCACAATTCTTGAGGACCTTAGAATTTTCAGAATGTAAATGAACACTGGCTTCAACTTAAAGTCACCAACTACATTAGCCCCTAACAAAAGAGTCAGCCTGTCCTTTACAGCTTTGAAGCCAGCCACTGACTTGCCCTCTCTAGCCACGAAAGTCCTTGATGACATCTTCTTCCAATAATAAGGCTGTTTTGCCTGCACTGAAAATCTGTTGTTTAATGTGGCCTACCTTCATTGAGTAACTTAGCAAGATCTTCTGGAGAAATTGCTGTAGCTACCTTGTACTTTTATGTTGTGGAGTTGGCTTCTTTCCTTAAGCCTCATGAACCAGCCTCTGCTGTTTCTGTTTCAAACTTTTCTCCTGCAGCTTCCTCACGTCTCTCAGCCTTCACAGAGCTGAAGAGAGTTAGGGCCTTGTTCTGCATTAGGCTTTGGCTTAAGGGAAGGTTGTAGCTGGTTTGATCTTCTATCTAGACTACTAAAATCTTCGACATCTCAGCAATAATGTCGTTTCACTTTCTTAACATTCATGTGTTCACTGGAGTAGACATTTTGATTTCCTTCAAGAACCTTTCCTTTGCATTTACAACGTGGCTAACTGTTTGGTGCAAGCAGCCTAGCTTTCAGCCTGTCTCAGCTTCCGATGTGCCATCCCTGCTAAGCTTCATTATTTCTACCTTTTGATTTAAAGTGAGAGATATGAGACCCTTCCTTTCCCTTGAATGCTTAGAGGTCACCATAGGATTATTAACCAGCCTAATTTCAATATTTTTGTGTCTTGGGGAATAGGGAGGCCAGAGGGGAGGGAGAGAGACCAGGGGTTTGGTCAATTGGTGGAGCAGTCAGAACACACACAACATTTATCAATTAAGTTCACCATCCTATATGGGCCCTGTTCCTGGTGCCCCAAAACAAGTATAACAGTTACATCAAGGATCACCATAACAATATAATATAATGAAAAAGTTTGAAAAACTGTGAGAATTACCAAAATATGACACAGAGACACTAAGTGAACAAACGCTGTTCAAATAATGGTGCCAATAGCCTTGTTGGATGCAGGGTTTCCACAAATCTTCAATTTGTGAGAAATACAGTATCTGTGCGGCACAACAGAGTGTAGTGCAGTAAGAGGAGGTGTGCCTATGAGCCTGTCATGTAGACACCATCATTACCACTGTCACAAATAAGGCAACCAATGCTCAAAGAGATTAGATAATTCAGCCAAGATCTCAGAACCAGCAAGAGAATACGATTCCTTACATACGTAATTGTGAAGCTCCTGTTACTCCTAGCAATCTCAAAAGAGCTTTCACCTAGCAGGGAACGTGCTGGTAAGCCCATTTCTAAATGAAGAAACCAAAACTCAGAAAGTCAAACTGCCTTTCTAGTGCATACTAGAGAGCCAGAACTAGAATTTAGAGCTTTTCGGCCGCACCACAGTTGGTACAATCTGAAGAGAATGATTTGTAATAGTGATTTCATTGAAAGTCTGTGACATTCTGAAGACAGAGCTTAAATTAATAAATAAAAATAATGTATTTTCTTTCTTTCCTTTCTTTTTTTTTTTTTACCCTTTTTGGCTCATTGGTAAATAGACTATGTAAGTTTATTTTATTTGTGAATTCAACTATTGTACTAAAAGTACAAAGGGATATAATTGAGATAAACTAAAAACATAATAAATGAACTAAAAATATACCATTTTCACAAGGGAAACCACAGTTTTCTAGGCTGCATTCCCTAGAGCTAGAGAATATACTTCTAATGAGCTTTGAGTAATCACATAAATTGAAAACCTAACCTTGTAATGCCTGATAGTGATCTAAACTACTCAGCTATGTTTTGTATTATACCACAGAACAGTGGTTTGTTCACGAAATGTAACAGAATATCGTGTGTTACTCATACTTTGGCCTTAGGGTTACATGTGTTGAAACCATAATCCCCAACGTATTTCAGAGTATGTTTGGACAACCAAAGTTACTCTATGAAAATGACCCAAAAGGAAAACCCTATTCCATTAAAAACACAAATTGCTAAGAGTTAAATATTTAAGTATTGCCTAGAGTGTATAAAGAAGATTTAAAATATAGTGCTTATTTTTCCCACTTAAAAAAATGAAAAAGGAACATTCAGGAACCATACAGGAAAGCTGTAAATTAGCTATATCCTGATCTGCTTCATGTATGTTTCATTATGTAATGTGGAAGAAATGAGATACCACAGCCCAACAAAGAACTGTTTGATACCAAGAGCTTCAGAGTCAGAGAGACAGGGATTGCCCCGGTCACTAAGTATGGACGACTTGTCAGGGCAACGTCAAGGCAATGTCAGGGGTTAACATTAGACATCACTGTTTGGAGATTCTCAAGTCAAGATACCTGAAGGCCATCTTGGGAATGCTTATGGACATTATTTAGGCTGTAAATTCTCCAAGGACAGAGCTGTGGCAATTAAGAATGTGAACAGTGGAATCAGACAGAACCTACATTTGTACCCTAGTCCTGTAATTCACGAGGTCCATGACCTTAGGAAAATCACTTAACCTCTCTGAGCCTTCATTTCCTCACTTCTTAAATACTCAATACTCAATAGAGTCCATGATTTCCCACCTCCAGTTAGGTAAAGTCTAATTTGCTTAGTGTCCTTCCCAACCTGGCTCTAAACAACCACACTAGCCTCACCTCACTCCACTCTCTACTTCTTGGACTCCAGCCTCTCAAAAGACTCTGCCTTTCTTGAGTCACACCCCTACCATTCGTCCTGTCTACCACCTACTATCTGCTGTGTCCCGCTGTGTTCAACAGGCAAACACCAAACAGCTCTCAGTACTTACCTCTCCCATCCTATGGTGTATATCTTGACTTCTGCCCCTTTGTAGTGTTGTTATCCTGACTTTTGCATTTCCCAAACAACTTGCCCCTTTTTTATTGATGGCTTTTTATGTGGAGAGTCTAAAAGTCCCCCTCTAGACTGAGCTTCTCAAGATTCTAGGTGTCTCTTTTGTCCTCCATCTCCTGGTGCCCTACACAGCCCCGCACAGTCGCTGGTATATATAATGTTTGTTGAAACAAACAAACAAACACATGAAATTCAAATAAAATTTTAAGCCCTGACATTGGAATACTGATATTAGAAAGAAATATGTTAGACATAAGGAAAAGAGTTCAAACATGTCAAAATCTTCTACTCCCCCCAAATGTGCATTTGTTAAATAGAAGATGCGAGTTAACAGGTGATTTTCTGTGACTCCAGTTACTCTGAGCACAAAGACATACAACTTGGTGTACTGTGCCGTTGAACTGAATGCCATTAGAACAAGGTTGAAGCCACACTGGGCACAGAGAGGAAACGGGTGGCTAGCAGTTGAGCAGGGTAGAACACAAAACGAGTTCTTGTTTGTTCGCTCAGATTAGACTTGAAATTATGCTGAACAACGCAAGCCTCTGTTCTCACGACCATCACCCTGTACCAGCAGAGCATCACCCCTGAGAAGAAAATCTGCCCCTGTGTTGGCCAAAGCTTGACATTCCTTAGGCCAGGTGCTGCGGTGCGGCCGCAGGTGTTGCTCTGCCCAGCAGAGGGCGCACAGCCCCCAACACCGACTGAGGCGGGTCAACGAAACCCGCGGGGCTGGGGCGACGTTACTCAAGGAACCAAAGCCTCGGAATCCGGGTCAGCGCGCTGACCTCCTGTCCTCGCCCGCTTCCTGGCACTCTGTTATGTTCTTCCCACTCACAATGAGGTGTTAGTGAACTCCCAGATCGCAGGCACACCAGCTTTGGAGCAAATGGGAAAGAGGGCAAAGGGGAGGCTGTTCACTTAGGAGTGTGATAATTGCTTGGAAAAGGAAATTTAACTCATTCCTACTTAGCATTACAGCTACAGAAAGCATCCCAAACTGGCTGTGTCATACGTTCTGATTGCGCCCTAAGAGCGAGTAAGGGGATATAGAGGTGGAGGCTTTCAAAATGCCCCTCCCTCCAACCTGCAGGAAAATGATTTTCTGCTCTGAAAGATTTAATTTAGATATTTTAGGCATCAGAAGTGTGGCATTAAGGTCATCAGGCTATTCAAAGGCTGAATGAGGGTAAACTCCTTCCCCCAAATAACATTTACAAGTTATCAGGGGTAACTAGCAGAAGAGGGGGAAACGATGGGACATCCTCTTATATTCTAAAGACACAGGCTTCTGGTGTCCAACATAAGAGTAAGGGCCATTGATCTAGAAAGGCAAAACAAAAAATAAACCAGATTCACGTAGCTCTCAAGGCACCCACAAGGGCCCTCTCTGTGCTTTGTTTGAGAGGAACAAAGGAGCATCACAGTCCTGACAGAGGGAGCTCGTTTGTCTGCTCTGTTAACCCCAAAACCTGCTGAGAGGAAGCAGAGAGCAAGGGCTGCTCGTTAACAACACTCAGAAAGAGCACACAAAATAGTGTCTCATGCCTTCAAAATACACCGCAGGAGGAGATGAGAGGTCTTCAGGGCATCTTAACCTGCGTTGAGGAGCCCCACTCCCCTCCTGTGTGAGGTGCTAGGAGCAGAATGGGGGATATTGCTGGAAGGCTGGGGGTGCTTCCAGCTGCCTGGAGAACAGAGCGGGGAGCTGGGGGCAGTGGCATAACTCAGCTTTAATCGTGCTAAGGGGGTGTGATTTTAACCCGATGCCAAAAGAAGCCACTGAAAATCTTAAAACAGGAGGGTGACATGATTAGATTTGCATGTTGGGAAGATTCCTCTGGAAATAGCAAGAGAGTGAGGCAAGCGTGCCCGTATCAAATATGAAATGTTCAATTAGATGTCATTATTAATTGAACATTACTAATTAGGACAAGGCTTATTAGCAAGATCATGAATTTGTTTTGAAAAGCAAAACATACCAACTAAGAGTGGGGAGTTTTTCCATTTCTAGTACACTTGCTTTGCCCTAGGCCCAGGGCCCCATGCCTCGTACAAACCCAAGGGCCACCATTTATACAGACCGCCAGGCCTAGAACCGTCTAAACTCAGAATAAAATCTCAAGTGACCTGACTTGCAGCCCTACTTTCCAATTATAAAGCTATTATTTATTATACAGAAACTTAATTTAATTTCACAGATATTTTTGGTGCAGTTACTATGTTGAAGCCATTGTGCACGACTCTGCTGGGGACCCTGAGATTAATAAAACACAATCTCTGTCTTCTAGAAATTCACAGACTATTTCAAATCAAGTAAAGAGGAAAACACTTTTTTAATGGATTATCCTGGGCAAATAAAGACATCAATGAACGTGTACTTTTTGTTATTACCATTTGTAAAATATTTTCATATGTAGCTAAGCCCTTTTAGTCTCTAACACCCAATTCCCCAAGCATAAACATAGAGTTTGAATTTAGGAAAATCAAACTTAAATCAATGCTTTTTTCCTATATTCTTAGGTTGTATTTCTCCTAAAAATGGAGGCTGGTTATCCTAAAAGCACCTAACGCCAAGTTCGAGAATAACTGTAAATGAGAAATTTATCTAATTCCTCCTAGAATTCAAATTTCTCCTAGAAGTTAAAAAGCTTAGATGACAATTCTGGTCCCTCAGACCTATTTATGCTTAAAATGACGATGCCAGCCCACCTGCTCTGAAATCACATCACTACTGCCTGTCAGAAAAGCAGCCACCGGGAGCATTAGGGAGACTCCTGTCATTTCCAGGAAGCGAGTGGACAAATCCCAAGGCCATTGTTCTGTTGTGAAGGATGCTGGGGCTGCTATAAATAATGTCCAGGATGGCACGGCTAACCCCATGGAAGGGAGAGAGAGTGCACCTAGGAACAATTGAAGTAGATGATGAGAAGAATGAAGTATCTCAGAAAAGAAGGAAACAATTCTAGCAGGTTCTGCTGAGGCCACTATGACTTCCTACTGCTTCAGTGACTCAGGTTTTGGTTTGTTTGTTCGCTTGCTTGCTCTTTCCCATGCCTGGAGGACGTATAGACGCATAGCTTGAGGGTAGACCTACGATTCACTCCTATATGATAGCAGACAAGATTGGGGGAGAAAGGAAATCTATGAGATTATTTAAGGCAAAACCACGCTTAAAATCTTTTAAGTAGTGTCATATGAAGAGGCCTTCAAAATAATAACATAAATTAACATTTTTAGCTCCAGTACAAAATTGAAATTGTTTATAAAAGACCAAAGGAATGACTTTGAACTTGACATGCCAGATAGATGCTTAAAAATGAAAACTTTCAGGCAAAAGGCAATTCTGGATTTTTAAATACACTTTGAATTTGAACATTTGAATGTTTAGATCTTAATTTTGTGTTACATTTTACAGGCTTAGGCTCTCCTCGGCAGAGCTGCTGTCATCCAACACTGGAAGGGAGAGGAGTGAGGTTAGGTCTACTCCACATCGTGGAATTTTGTGTTAATGAACCACAATGTGAAGCCAGGGTTTTGTGTGGTGAACATTAATATTTCCATAACAGATGCAAAAACGTCAGAAAATGCTTCTAAGCAGTATCATTTTGTCACTCAGAAACCCATTACACTAGCACCACATGGATCTGTGGCAAAGACATTTGTGCTTGGTGGATACGGTCTGCAGGGAAGCCTGGTGTCTGCAGGTCCACAGTTCTCCCTGAGGTTCTTGATCAGATGAGCTAGGAGCTTCAGGTCAACACAAGACATAAGAGAAACTTGAATGACAGGAATTTTTAGACTGCACCTCCAGATGTCAAACACAGCATATTTCCGACTTGTGTTAACTATTACTCTAGAAGCTAGGTGCTTACTTTTGCATATCTATCTGCAGGACTCTACATGTGGCTTGACTGTGTTTGTTTCTCTACTACCAAGAGCAGTTCTAAGTGTCATGGAAATATATGACCTAAAAAACATAGCCCCTTTCTCCTCTTCCTTCCTAGAATCAGCTTCAGATTCACAGAGTTCCATCTATGTCACTATATCAGAATGTTTATACATCAGAATGACATACATGTACCATGACAGCAATACATGTCATGTTTCAACAACAACAAAAAAACTAGAACAGAGTATTAAACTCAAGTACTAAAAAATGCACTATTATACAAATCAAAGTAAAGATGGATTTTTTAAAAACTGTCTAATTAGAGAATTTTGAGCACCACCCTCACCCCCTGGACATACCTACTTCCTTTACACACATGAATGCTTACTCAATTGAATCTTATCCACAAGGCTCATGAGGAAAAACATTTCTACCTTGATTCTTTAGAAATTCTGAATGTGTATGTCCACTTAGCCACGGGGGAAAAAAGTGGTTTACTCTGATTTTAATGAATTCTATTTTTCCCCCAAGTATTTGAGGCTTGATTTTTTTGAATCACATAGGAAGTCTAGTATTAAGTGTCCTGTGTTTCCAGCTGGAGAAAAGGCAACAGGGATATTTTACTACTTTATCCCCTAAACTGATGTGAAAGCCCTGGAGATTAAACTGATGCATGGAGGTTCTCTCATACAACTTGTGACATTTACAAAATTAATACCTTGGATGACATTCTGCAAATGATGTGGTGACATCAGCCTTGATAACCCATTCATCTAGCAACAGTGACATGCTGGATTCTGATGGAGGGATTTTCAGCACATGCTCTTCAGCTGGGTTAAAAAAAGAAGAGACTCGCATGCAGTCACTTTTCTCAGATGTGCAGGGAGCCAGCCTGAGTCTAAATTAGGGTTTGCAAGCACCTGATGAAAGGATGGATAAGAACTCTGGTGTACATGCTTTTGGTGTTGGAAATTTTTGCTTGTATTTGTTTGCTGGGGGTGAGGGGTGGATTCCTGAAAATGAGTAATAAAATAGTTTTGCATACATTTCCAGGAAGGGACTGTGACAGGCAGAAAAGTCTCTAGTCTGTCGCAGGTACAGGTCCCAGAAAGAGGGGGTGCTTTCCTTAATGGGCACAAGGAATTTGCTCCAGGGCCCAAGAGACAAAGTCTAACTACAAAGAGGAAGAGAGACGTTCGCCTCACTGTGTGCAACCCAGCGTAGCTTCCCCACAATGAGATATGTGAGGATCCTGGCACCACGTTCACCGAGAAGAGCGAGCTTGAAGAGGTGGGTGCCAGCTTTTCTGATACAGACACCATGGCGGCCCCGGCACTGCCTCTAACTGACTTTCTGGCGTTTCGATCCCAACAAGGGGGTCGGAGCTAGAATGGGGAAAGTAAGAAAGGACTGCTTAAGAGTGGGACTAGAAACCCGGAATTACATAGTAAGCAGAGATGCTATTACAATTTAGTATGTATTATCCACGAGCCAGTAAGCCTAGGAAATCTTGGTTGAGAAATAAAAAACAACTGGATTTTCAGTTTGTTTCTAGAAGAAGTAAGAGAGTCTCAAAGAAGAAAATCAGACAGGCAGCTTAGGGGAAGAGAAAGAAGACTTGTAATCAATAAGGATACTTGTATTACTCAGAATCATGCTCCTACAGGAAATCTTGTAAAACAAACCCATCTGGAAGGGGCCGAACCGCCTTCTGGGGGACCAGCTTTGGTGCTGAAGTTAATATGAGCCCCAGAGCAACAGCAAGTAAACCACTGCAATTTGGTGCAAAAAGCATAGCTACCATCTAACCTCCCACGCTTCATTTCCTCCACTTTAAATAGAGACATTCCTAACTCTCCAATTTATAGTCAACAATCTAATTTCCTAATGAATGAGAATGCACAAGCTACCCACAGACTTCTCAGAAAATTCCCCCAAGACAGTCGTGTCCTGTGGCAAGGAGAACAAAACGGGTGGCAAGCAAATCTCGAGCACCAGTTTTGAAGGCTTCCCTGAAGAGTGCCACTTTCAACCTCCCTTTGTTGTGCCTGACCACAAAGCAGGGGTGCTTCCTGCAGCATCTGAAAGGCGTGGCAGGAACAAGAGACAGCCTTCTGCTCAGAAGGCAGCGAAGAGGACGGTGAGCCGCTTTCAGGCTCCCCTCACACACAACTCCCCATCTGTGGCTTCCATCATGTTCAGAGTGGTGGGTGGAAAAGGATACAGTCTTGGAGACGATGGAGATGTTCTCTTTAGGACTCGCTGTACCTTTGTTAGTATTTTTTTGGATGAATTTTGATAGACGTATACACCCATGAAACAAACCACCACCACAATCAAGGTAGCTAATATTCCCATCACCTCCCCAGAGGTGCAGTTCCTTTGTTAGCATTTTAAAAGTCCAATCTGCTCCCTCCCTCCAGCTCAGTCTAAAGAGAACATTCTCAGTTCTAGAAGTCATGGATCAGTGCGAGAGGTCTGGAAGCTGGCACCCTATATACAACGAAGCTGCGTTCGGGATGGCGGTTGTCATTTACTGGTCAAAGGTACCATCGTACATCACCTTCTTTACTGTCTTATTTTCCAAATAATATCCTACAGTTATTTCTCACTCCCTACACATCCGAATAAACTCCTTTCCAAGTGGATGTTTCATCAGATCCCCACCTGCTCCAACCATTCTCAAATCACTTTTTCCTCAACATTTTTAAGTCTACGCAAACAGTCACTTTTCCTATAGTGCCTTCCTCCAGTTTTCTACTAGGAAAAAAAACCAAATACTTTGAGGCTCAAATGAATGATCACTTTCTATGAAGCCCCACCTCTAGTCAGCTTTCACAAGATCTCCAACCTCTATAATAATGATATGGCGTGTCGATATCTGTCTTGGTGAGCAAGGATAAAGGCATTGATTTCCTCCCTTGCAGCAGCCAAGATTACAAAAATCTCTCTGATGAATCATGACTTAAATATGATCTACTGATAGACTAGGGTTTTGAGTACTCAGAAAGGGACCCACCATGGCCCAATAATTAGGAGCAAGGTGGGATTCCAATATACAGTTCACCCTTGAACAACATGGGTTTGAACTGCACAGGTCCACTTACACACAGATTTTTTTTCCAATAAATAGATTGAAAGATTTTTCAGAGGTTTCTGACTATGGAAAAAACTTGCAGACGAACTGCGTAGCTGAGAGGTATCAAAAAATTAAAGAAAAGTTGTCATGAATGCATAAAATATGTGTAGATGTTAATCTATCCTCACATAGGCATAAGGTAAGTCATATTCAATATAAAAATAATATGTTACTTTTCCCACTGTTCTATAACTTTACTTTCAAAGAATCACATTACAGTGTAGCTCTCTGTCACTCATAATTGCAGAAAACGCCCATCAGTCTCCCACCACAAAGAAGTGTTTTTTAATGTAACAATGTTTCCAATACTATATTATGAATATGACTGTAATATTGTATGCTGTAAAATTTTTATAACGATTCATTCATTAGTCTATAGTCTGGGATACCATGAAGCAATCCTACTGCTGCTTCATCATTTTCAATGCATGCATCATTCTACCTGTAAATAAATATGAATTTATTTTTCACATTATCTTTTCATTTTGGATGTCCAGTGTTAGAAATTCATACAACATCTACCATGTTTTATATCATATAAGACAACACTGATGCAGGTAATGAGAGACAATTTATCTTGTAAAAAGACAATGTCAACTAACTGTATTGATAAATACAGCCCAGTGCTGTAAATGTATTTTCTCTTCCTTGTGAATGTCCTAATAATATTTTCTTTTCTCTGGCTTATTTTATTGTAAATATACAGTATGTAATAGATATAACATACAAAATATATGTTAACTGACTAGTTTATGTAAGGTTTCTGGTCAACAGTAGGCTGCTAGTAGTTAAATATTGGGGGAATCAAAAGTTATAGGTAGATTTTGTACTGCACAGAAGGTGAGCACCCCTAACACTTGTGTTGTTCAAGGTCAGCTGTGAGTTCTGTGGCTCAGTTCCCCTTTCACACTGCTACACTCTGAGCAATGGCTAAGCATGCAAGTATGAATTTGAACAGCTGATACCCTGACATGTGGCATTACCATGCAGAAATCTGGACCAGCAAGAGTAGTTTCAATCTAGTGGACTAAAATGGGCACACGATATGGCAGAGATGGAGAAAAGACAGTAGGGGGTTGATAAGACTTCAGTATTTTTTCTGATAGCTTTGGATAAAATAAGACAGGACTGGTGGCGGGGGTGGTGGTCAAGCTGATGGAGAAGACAGATTACTACCTTTGAGATTATCTTATTTTTGGAAAAATAAGAAAACTATTTCTTATACCAGTCAGGATAGGCTAGATTATGCTACAGTTACAACTCCAAATCTTGATGGCTTAAATCAATGAAGATTCATTTCTTTCCCATGCTAAATGACAACTTTGGGTCAGTAGTGGACTTCCCTCCATTTAATCACTCTGGGACCAGGTTGACAGAGAGCGCTATCTCAAGCATTCACCAGTCCACCATGCCAAGGAGAGTGAGAACTCTGCAGTCTCAGATCAGATATTAATTGCTCTGGTCTGAAAATGACATACAGCCTCCGTTCACAACACTTTGGCCAGATCAAGTCACGCGGTCCCATCCCACTCTATGAAAGCCAGGAAGCATAAAGCTGGAGGCATAAAGCTGGAGATACTTGGTAAACAGCACTGACTACCCTCGACCTTATCTACACCACAGGCTTGTCAAGTAGGTCATGTGTGTTACAGTAAATTGAATTACATTTTACTGAAACAGGTTTTCCTGTTGATTTAGTTTGAATTAATAAAATGCACATTGTTCATCGATGTTATGGGAGTCTCTGTGTACAGTCTGAAAGATTCAAGAAAAGCCCATTTGAATCTGAAATGGCACAACTGCACAATTATACCTCTAAGAGCTTTTACTAAGGAAGCCAAGACAGACCAGTTCCTTGTTTGATAAATATGTTGGGAAAAATTAATTCAATCATTAACAACCATATATGTATAAGTTAATAATCTCCTTTCAAAGGAAGCAGAGTCTGTTGGAAAACAAAGATCGATTAGAAGAACAAAAAGATATGAGATCTAGTTCCTCGTCTTGTATCTACCTGCTGTTTAATTTAAAAGAGTCTCATAAGTTCATGTGCTTCAGTTTTCCTACCCAGAAATGGGTAGCATTAATTCATCCAATTATCAAATGTTCATGAACATCTATCTACTGGATGCAGGGCGCTTGGCTGAGATTAAGAAGAAAAATTGTAGGATCCTTGACCTCATGAATTTGATAATCAATTTACCACTAGTGATAGAAACTGGTTCTAAATAATGGACTGTGGTAATATAGGTATGAATAAACATAATATGAGAATTACTAAGACTGTCACTAATCTGTTCAATGCACTGGGATGTGAGCCCAATGCACTGGGATGTGAGCCCCTAAAGGGAGGTAATGAGGAAGATAAGTGAAAGGGGAGGAAAGCAATAGGAGAGGCAAATGAACACTTTAGTACCTAAATATAATAGCTCAGAAGATCTTCAACCATCCCTGACTAGCGGACCTCGAGCACACAATGAAACACATGTCCAAGTATTAAAAGACAAGTGAAGTTAAAGCTGTCAGCGTGTTTGCCCATTCACGGAGGAGAAGCCTGACGCCTTCTTGGCTAGCCCATAGGGTCTTAAAGGGTTCTCCTTTGACTTCCTCGGTATTTGACTTAGAATAATTTGCGCATCCAAATTTCCAAAGAATCCAGATTTCCTAAACAACATATGAAAATTTACACTGCAGCAGCAACACACAACACTACCAAAATGCCCTCTGTATATTCACAAAAGCAGTTGGAGAATTTCGCCTGTGCCTCTGCGGTCCTTTTAACATCAGTAGTATACCAACGTGGCTTCCAAGGACGTGGTGTACTCCCAGTGCCCACTGCAGTTTTATTTTTCAGCTATTTTTATTGGAAGGAGTGAGTAAACTATTAAAATACAAAGGATCCTTTTAAAGCTACAAAGGAAATGTGCAAAAAGCAATGAAAAGGATAAGAAATGATTTCTAAATTGAACGGTTTGCTTTATTAACAATAACAATAAAGTAAGTCACTCAGCTCATAAGTCCTCCCAGATGAGACATCTGGGGGATTCTCTGGTCTGAAAAGAGCCTTAGCTTATGAACATGTCAGCTATGTTCTGAATAAAATGTAGATTTCACACTACGGGGGTGTGTGGCTATTTGTTCTTCATCAGGTCCAGGATTCAGTGTTATATCAAGATGCTTTTCCTTCCAATTATTTGTCTTATTTTGGACATTTTTCCATCAACTTTAGGCAAGGGAAAGGTACCAGTAACTGCTTTTGATGACTATAAACTGTTTCAGCTACTAAGTTTAAGATCATAAGCTAAACCATTGGTACAAATTCTAAATCCTACCCAGCTCACAAGTATAAATAGTCTATGTTATATTGTAACCTTTGTTGGCAAAGACCATCTCTATATTCTGGTTTCCACATTTCACATGTAATGAGTTGCAGCAGCTGAGTGGTTCTGAAGAAAAGAGCAGTGATACAGTTGTAGCTAGTTTCTAACACTGCACTGAAAATGTACTGTATTCTTTTTACAGCAAGAAAAAGATAGAAAAAGGAGAGGGAGATTTTAGAAGTCCATGAGATACACAACATTCAGGGAGTTGCTGAAAGTCCCTAAGTTTCTCTTTTTCCATGCCCCTGTCCAAGAAGTACACTGAGGACTTGTCCTCTGCCTCTTAAATGTTGTCAGTCTTATCAATTTCAACTTGCCAATTAATTACACCCAGCTTTCTATGAAATGCTTTTCAAGGTTCACAGGCTCTACTCCACTCGCTTTTCTGCTCAAGGCATTAATGGATCATAATAACATATTATTATATTATAACAGAAATTAAAGAAGCACAATACACTTCCTGAAGCCTCCATGGATGGAAAGGCAGAATGGAAAGAATGCGGCCTTTAGCGTCAGACAGATCCATCACTTCATAGCATTATGACCTAGGCCAAATAACTTCACCTTTTATAGACGCCCGTTTTCATCAACTATAATATGGAAGATTACAGTCTCACCAGAGTGGAGGCAGATAATATATTTAAAAATTTGTTTAAAAGCACCCAGCACATAATAAACTTTAAAATTTTTTGGTTTTTTCCTTAAAATGTTAAGCACATGGAGAACAGTTTTTGTTTTGTTTTGTTTTTTTTCTCCATGACATCTGATAAAAAAAAATCCTGCTTTTTTCATTATCAATGCCAGTGGCTACTCTAAAGTGAAAATGATTCAACGATGAGAGAGAAAAAGGAGACTGTCCATAAAATTACTCCTAGGAGAAAAGATGCTTGAAAGATGTGATCTTCACTGCAAACCTAACAGAGTGGCCCAAGGAGCTGTTGAGGTGGACTGGGGAAGCCCAACCTGACAATACTTTGGATTTCTGACCCTACTTTAACCAATGTAGCTGTACTTTGTTCTGTTTTCTGCTGTCACTTATAAATGCAGGATTTAGGAAATGCACCAGGGATGGCCTTCTTAACAGTTTTCTTGCTGGTGCCACACACGACCTGACTGTAGTTCTGTGAAGAGAGAAGGAGCTTCCCAGAAAGGGGCAGCTGTTCTCACTATGAATAATCCCAAGGAAGTTTCATAGCCGGGCAGGCAGGTATGGGGCCAAGGATTGACCCAGACTCCCAGCCAGGAAGTCCTGAGTGGTGAAAGATGAGCCACCCCTCCCATGAGGGGGAGGCAGAGGGAGGTCAGCAGCTGGCCTGAGAAGAGTCTGGGCTCGATCTGGATTTGTGCTGCTGTTGGAAGTTATTCCCTGTGTGGTAGGCTCCCTCTGTTATCCCCAAGTCTTTTATCTGCTTCATTCAACAGGATAGAGTAGGCTCTGATGGATGAGGTGCTTTAGCTAAGGACCTGTGTCCACATTTGGAGAAAAACAGTACAACATCCTTCTTTGGAAACCAAAGTGTGGAGCGGCAGTCATTGTCACTGAAAGAAGGTACCCAGCCCTGCCTACTCTCCCAATGCAATCATCTGGTGACTTGAAGAGTCTGAGCTAGATAAACAGGGGGTAGAGGAGAAGAACGTGTTTATTCTTGAGCACCCGTGAGGCAGAAACAGAAAAAATATAAATGAGCTAACACTTAGACAGCATTATATGGTCCAGGCACTAAGTGCTTTATAACTATTTACTCATTCAGTCCTCACCAGAATTCTACTGGGTAGATATTGTCCCCATTTTAATGAGGCAGAAATTGAGGCAGGAGTGGGTTAACTAACTTGCCCAAGTGGGATAATTAAATCGTTTGAGAACATTTTGAGATAGGCAAATTCCCAGCAATTTGGCAAATGGAGGCTCCTGCCATAAGAACTGGGTATGAAAAGGAAGTGTGATTGTATTTTCATAATCATGGTAGAGGTGACTTGGTAGAGGGGACCAAAGGATTTTACATAATATTTTATTTGAAAAAATAGCACTGATATTTAAAAAAAAAAACTCAAAAATGTCCACTTTAAGATCATTTACTACTGTTTTAGAATAGTGTTTTAGAAGTTTCTTACCCATGAACCACTCAGGCTAGGTTTGCAGGCAACAAGTTTGTCTGTTCCCCTTTGCCAATGGCCATTTTCTGGTCACCATCAAAATCCCTCTAGTGGCTCTGATATCAGCATGAAGGGATAGTACACTTTGACTGCTCCTACCTCTCTGACATTGCTTGCCGGGCATTTGGGACTGTGTGGGTTTGGAGAGGCAGGGGAGAGAAATAGTTAAAGCAAGAAAAAAAGGGAGACAGGCTCCTGCTAGAATCTCATGATTCTGGGTCATTCAGCTCCTTCCCTGGTCTGTAGTCCAAGGCCACGTCAGCCCCTATGGAAGTTATATGTAGATTAGATATTTCATTATATATGTATTTGTACTACATTGGAACTATTTCCTAGCTAGCAAAAATATCAGTTTTCTCTGCAAACATATGCATTATACTACGCAGGATTCTAGAAAAGATGGCAAACAAATGACTGAACATTAAAAATCAAAGTAAAAAACAATAACATTTGTCCAGTGCCTTAAGGCCAGCAAAGTGTCTTTATAATCATTGCTTCAGAGTCCACATTAGGAAACGCAATCTATTCAAAGAATAATACATCCTGTAATTTACGCTTTCTCTAATAAGACTATTTTAAGATCAACCAGGATTATTTAAGTATTATTATATGTGATGTTAATAAAGCTTGAACCTGGAGAAATGCTAAAGGCAGAAAACCAAGAAAAATGCTTAAATCATAATCATTAATTAATCTTGTTTATAGTTCTTTATTAAGATTAATCACTCTTTAGGCATAAAACCCTAAGCATTAGAAAGGTTACCATGGGAAAGTTATTTAACTACTCTGTACATCACCTCTTCAATTATAAAATAGAGATAACCTCTTATCTCCTCCTAGACTACAGAGTGGGATGTAAAATATTTTGATGTCCCCTCTGCCTAAAAATTGTATGTTTCTATGGTTTTATGAACACACAACAAAATGAGTGAAGACAAAGTCATGTAAGCCTCTTAGATAATTAATTCTGCATGACAGTTTTCTTGGAAATATTAAAAGAGGAAATCAGCATATGCAAAAAGATATCCATTGTACTATTGTCTCATACAAGTGGTTTTATTGTAAAAACAAGAATTACATTTTGTGTCAGGAAATTTTAAAGTAAGCTTTCAGAGGGGCTGATGACTTCATATGGTAGTTATTTTTCACTTAAATAAAAGGAAAATGGGATAAATCATATGACATCTTACCATTCAGGCTTAATTAAAATATCTCTTCCTCTTCCACCTCCACCCTCTTTCCCATGCCGATGGCAAATAAACACCAAGTTGAATAAACATTCACTGTGTCAACTCAAGTTAAATACAAATTTAACTGCTTCAGACACACACACACACACACACACACACACACACGCTCACGTCTCTTTTAAGAGTGTTCAATTCCTACATCATTTTTCTGTTATATGTGTACATTTATATCATAAATATGAAGATAAGTTTAGACACAAAAATTTTTGAATTATTTATCTTTCAAAATAGCCTGAGTTAGAGTAACTAACCATATTCCCACCTGCCTTTTTGAAAATAAACTTGGATCTACTGTGAGCCTTTCTTTTTCATTCAAGTTTATCGAAGTGCAATTTACATAGAGTAAAAGTCTCCCTTTTTTAGGTCACAGTTCTGTGAGTTTTGACAAGTGCATAATTACGTAACCACCACTACAATCAAAATATAGAATATTTTCATCACCCCCCAAATTCTCTTGTTTCTCTGCAGTCAATCCCTGCCCTTCACCCCCAGCTCATGGCAGCTACTGATCTGCTTTCTGTCCCTTAAAATTTTACCTTTTCTGGGGTAACACATAAATGGAATCATACAGTATGTAGCCTCTTACATCTGGTTTCTTTCTCTCAGCACTATGCATTTGAGATTCATCCATGTTGTTACGTTTATTTCTAGTTCCGTTACTTTTTATATTGCTAAGTAGCATCCCATTGATCGAATATATTCCACTGTTTACCCATTTACCAGATGAAGGACTATTTTGCACTTGTAAGTCTTTCTTAACATGTCAGAACATGAGACACTACAGTCTCTTGGTTAAGAGCTTAGTTTTTAAGCTAGACGGACTTTAGTTCAAATCCCAGGCCTGCCATATATTAATTTGTACCCTTGGGGCAAATTACTTACATTTTCTGCATCACAGTATTGTGAAGATTAAAGTAGCATGTGACCTGTAGCACCAATAAATGGCTGCTCTTTTTACTGTTGTCTGTAGTTGTCAAACTCTGCTGTCCTTCAAGTCTTCAAATGGATCCCAAACATAACATCTTTAATCACCTTGGAGCTTCTGCTCTGTCCCTTCACTTAAAATATACTTCCCCTTCTTTCTGCTTCCCATCTTCAAGACCCAAGTGCACCTTGCTCCATGAGGAATTTCCCAATGCACGGTCCACATTTATCTTTCTATTCTCCACATTCTAGTAGCATGCATTATTCAATCTAGTAGCCACTACCCAAACATGTGGTTTTTTAAATTTTAAATTAATTACAGTTAAATAAAATTTAAATCCAATTCCTCAGTCACAGTAGCTATATATCAAGTGCTCAACAGGAAAATGTGGCTAGTGGCTGCCATACTGGTCAATGACGATCAAGAATATTTCGGTCCTCACAGGAATCTCCATTGGACAGCACTACTTAACACGTAAAACTACATGGTTTCCTTCAGAACTGAATTATTCGATACAGTCATATTCTCAGTTTTTCTGTGCACACAGTACTTATACTTCAGACAAAACTAATTAGCAGGCATGAGCATCTATTCTGTGCCAGACACTCTTCCAAGGACTGAGGATCTGAAGACCTGCCTTCCAAGACCTTATTGTAATACAGACATTGAGCAATGATGTGTCTTCTTTCAGGTGATCCTGAGCCACCTGGACAACAAATGCTAAAGGAATTTAAAAGAAGAAATGATTACCAAGGTCTAGCTGCTAGAGATGTGGATGATTGGAAGTTTAGGGCATATATGAAAAGGAATATTCCAGTTAGGAAAAAGAAGTACTTTTTTATATTCTTTCCAAAGAATCAAGCACAGAGCTAGACACAGAGGGTCATAAGCAATACACTGAGATGTGGAGGAACCAAATGAGAAGGAACATGAATAAACACAGATAGTCATATTACAGAGGGTAATATGTGATGGACAGTCATGTGATGAGGACCTGGAAAAACAGATACTCAAAGCAGATCAAATGAAGGGCAGATTGCCAAAGGAAGGTACAGAGCAAATCCAGAGCAGGGGCGAAGAAGCAATGTCAAGTCAAGTTGAACAAAATGAACAGATGAATTGAGAACAGTCAATCAAAGTGATACTGAGGTAAACACAGGCTTAGGTAGGAAGGCAGTGTGCAAGGGTTAGCACAATGCAGCCAGAAAGAACTCATCACCAGAGAGACTGAAGGAGGAGAGAACAGGTGTCCGTACAGGAGGCCAGGCTGGGGAGTGCAGCCCGAGTGGAAACGCCATTCCAGCCATCTTTTACAGCTGATAAACCCCGATGGTTCCACATGGGCTGGGTTGTCTTCCTGTCTCAAATGCTCAAATGGCATATGGAAGTCATATAAATCTTTTTGGATGGGATGAGTTTATTGGCTGAGGGCAAGATAGCTGAAGGTTTTATATTAATATTTGTAAATTAAGCATAAAGGTTAAAAATCTGCAGAAAGTCTACTCAAATGTAAGGTGAAAAGTAACATCTTTAGGTTCACTGGCTTTCTGCAAGGCCCCAACCATCCTCATGGTGTCCCTCCATTTTTCCATTTTTCCAAGTTAAGGACTTGTATTTAGCTTGAGTGACCTGCTCCAGAGACATGGTTACAGAGATATGGTTTCAATCGTTTGTTGGTGGGTTCCACATGTGTTTGGTCAAAAGACCAACAGAGTCACAAAACAGTGTTCTTCCCAGCTTTGTCTGAAGCTAGAGTATCAAAGAAAATGTAAGCTTTTTAAAGTCTAAACCTTGGATGAGAAATCCAATGTGTTTCTAGAGGAAAAGGCAATAAGACAACAATAAAACTAAAAACTTTGCAGCTGTAGCACAGTCAATCCTGAATGATCTGCCTGAAGGACATTGTATGCCTCAAGAATCAGTCCACACACTGCAACACCCACCCCTCAGGTACAAGGCCACTCACTGTCTGAAACCACCATGCTTATAGAATCTTCTAGACGTTCTAGAATAACCACACTTGATCTGAGTCAGCAAAGGACAGGATGCTCAGTAAGAATTCCCAGGAGAAGTTACCTACAACACCCAGGAACTGATGCCCAGAGCCTTCCAATCACATCAACTCAGGGAGGATGGGAGCTGCGGGAGGGTGACTCGAAAGGCAAACCATCAAAGTTAGTTTACATGCTATGACGGGATTAGGCTATGGCATTATCGTGTGCAGTGCACTCGCATTAGAAGACCCTGGGTTTCAAATTTCCCACTTGGATAAGAATGTCAGCAGTCCCTCCCGAGAGGGAGCAGAATGCCACACTACCCTGGGAAGCCAGGGTCATTGCTGTTACATCAGAGCACTGTATCGGAGCACTATAATGGCAGGAGAAAAGTATCCAGCGTAAATGATCTGCCACAGACTTGTGGCATTGTAAAAAGAACACAAGATTTAGATCAAGATCCTTATTCGGATCCTAACTCTGTCACTTCTTAGCTGAGTGACCTTAGTATAATCCCTTAATTTCTCCTGTCATCAGCTTATTCATCTGTAAAATGGGATAACACACTCCTTAACTACTTTGGTGGGGTTTTGTGACAATCAAATGAGATCGTGGCTGGGAAAACGCTTTGTAATCTGTAGATCGCTGTGCTCGGGAGCCATTATCTGGTCTTTTTCCCTAAAATATTGTTCCTTGGAACTCACTTAGCCTGGGGTTTTCCAACTGCACTTCGAAAAGAACATTTTTGGAGCTACTCAAATGAAGACTTACACAAAATATGAGTATCTGTTTTCTGCTTCTTTTTCTCTGATCCAAGGAACTTGCTTCCTTTCACAGATTTAGCTCTTTATGTCATTAACTAAATTTAAATCATGCCTAAAGACTTACTTCTTTGGCAGCACAGTTTCATATCCTGTTTGGTTTAATTTTTAAAATTCTTTTGTAAAGCACTCCAAGATGTTTGCGTGAAGATCACTCAACAAACGGAAGCCTCTCTTGAATACACACACAAGGACACACCCACATCAATGGGAAGAAACATAATACGGATTTTTGTTAACATGGTAAAACAAGTCTACAGAAAACAGTTCCTAAAATTACATTTACTGCAACACTGTATGGCCATTTCTTGGCTGAGAGATCCTTAACCCCCTCAAAACCAAATGGGAAGGCTAATGTGATCGTCTAGAACCCAAGTCCACTGACTCATACAGAGCGAAGATTTAAGGGTACAGTTCAACATCGACACAGTTTTTTCCATGAAGCAGGCATCCTGGCAAGAGAATATTCCCTAGGGTTTCACCATTTGTCAGGAGACTAACCATCAGGTCCTGAACCGTGTTACATAAGCACAATGCCCTTATTGTTAGCAGCTGTTCACTGGTCAGCGTTGCACAACTGACCAGGTGCGTGGCAGGATGGAACTTTGTCTTTATCCAAAGAGTCAGGGTAGATGGGCTCAGGACTTGTCCAATGACGGCAAAACACTGGTTGCAAGCCATCAGGATTATTATAGCCCTAAGGTACTTTGCCAATTTACCCATACATGGTAGGAATTAAAGATGCTACAGATACAAAACGAGTCGTTGGTTTAATTTGGAAACATTCTTTTTGATTTTGTATGTTTAAGAACTGACCTGAAGCTTCACTGTCTGGATGTGAAGGTAAAATCACGGACTCAGTGTCCCTAGAGATCATCAGACAATTCCAGGGAAGATATATTTTGGAAGAAACACTTTGAATTATCAATAGCAAGGATATTTGATTTTAAATGATCATTTTAAGATAAATATATAATGCCAAAATGTATTAGAAGAAGCAAAAAAAAATCTCCATGTAGGATAGAATAGTTTAAGAATATAAAAAAAAAAAAACTATCTCCTTCTATAGTCAAGAAAAAAATTTCTTTCTCTTTAAATTAACCATTAAAGTTCAGACTTTTATATTGTGACAGGAATTTATAGGTCATTTTTTTCATCTTTTTTCTTTCCTTTGTTTTAAGTCTTTCAAAGTGTATCTTTCTTTACTGATATCCCTCTTCATTTAATGAATTTGTTTTCAAAAGTTTCAGATAAGCAGGTAACTGTTACTTAAGGGTAATCAGTTGTAAAGCAAGTTATTGAATTGTCAACTCTTGTGTTCAATAAATCAGATTTTCCTAGTGAGTCAGTTTTTTTTGTTTTTGTGTCAGTTTAGTTTTTAAGGAAGTTATACCAAATAGAGCTAACCTAAGGTTCTTTGTGGGGAAAAAAATGACAATATTTAGGAAAGATTAATAATATTAGCATTACTATTATTATAGAAAATGCCATAGATTGACATCATTAAATCACTGTTTTCCTAACCTTTCTGGAGAAAGAGCTAACAGATGCTGAGTGTGTGCTCTGTGGCAGGCGCAGAACTAGGATTCCGCCCAATGCAAGAGCTCCTGTCAAAGTCAAGCTTCCCCAATGCAGAAATGAGGAAACTGAGGCAAAGGGGCTAGAAAAAGCTGGAGTCCAGAGCACTTGCTCTGACCCAGCAACCTTTCATTTTGTGGCAATAACTGTCAGGGGAGGAACAGGCCTTCCATAGATGTTCTTCGCTAGAGCAGTATAAACAAATTCTATCTCAACATTTGTACTACAGTGTGTCTTCAGGACAGATGAAAAACTAGTATCCCCAAAGAGAACTATCAAGTATGCAAATTATGAATTCTGTTTACAGCACTTTTATTCATGAAAAACACCCTTGAGACCCTCTGGCTTGATTATATTGTTTAGTGGCAAATAGTGACTAAACCTTAGTTCCGGTTGTGAAATGTAGTAACAGAATTCAGATACATCATGGTTGAGAGACAATAAAACCCTAAAACCATTACACAATGTCTTAATACGCCCTCAATTAGGAAATAACATTTAGATTGTATCAGTGAAGGGTACCCCTCGCAACCCTGCCAGTGTGGCCGTTCTGAAGAGGATGACTCCACTTTCCGACTGGACTGTAGGTGTACGTGGATAGTCTGTGATGACCTATTTTCCACGTAAGGAGAATAAAGATGTTTGTTTTTATGTCTGCTTATTGTTTCCGGAAGGCATCTCTTCTAGTGACTTCTCCCTCTTATTCTTACAAAGAATGGCGTGTGTTTAACCCCAGAGACAGTTCAAAAATAAATGTTAATGACTCAAAAAAAAATGGTGTGTGTTTGCCTAGGTTTGGAATTTACGATAGATTCCGAGAGAGTGTGTGTGTATTCAATACTTTCAGTTATCAAAGTGTAAAGAACAAAGATGATGCTTCCTGAAGTTCTGTTACCCAGATTAGTCATGTAGGAGAAGGGACATGTACTTCTGTGCCCGATGGTTCCCTGTCTTCAGTTTCATAGACTAGTGTTCACAAACATGGAGTTGATTTGGGACCCTTCAATACTCTCTCTGCTTACTTTCCAGGTGACCCTTTCCTTCCCCTGCTATGGATGGCAGTTTGAGCAGAACCTCCCTAAATTAGGTCTTATTTGTACCACATCTTGCAGAAATTATTCACATATTCTAGCCTGTAGGTTTTCCTATTTCTATTTCCTGTGCAAATCTCATCTTTTACCTGATAGGTATCAAGAAAAAAATTACACACACACACACACACATCATTTGGGAGGCAGGGTATTAAATGTGTGGGCTAAAAATCGCAATTCGAAAACAAAAATAAAGTAGTCCCCTTTTAGGCTTCCTCCACAATTACCATATTTTAGGGGGAAAATTAATTTCTATATCTTTTTCCAAGAATTTGATAAAAACTAAAGTTACTGTCCACCTTCTTCCTTCAGTTTTGAAAGTAGATTATAAAGTAGGAGAGGTTCGCAGATTTTCTGGGAACTCTGAAATGTAAAGCACTCTTTGACTCGCTGACTCCTTGAGACTTAACTGTCACTTGGCTGCCTCATCCCCCATTTAAATTATATCCCCACAGCAATCTCTCCTGGCATTCTCTTCAATCAAGCAAGACCATACCTGTAATTATAAAGTTTTTAATGCCCTGCCTCCTCCACTTCATTGTAAATTAAAAAAAAAATTTAACCATTATATACCCAGTGCCCATCACAATATCTAGCACATAATAAATATATATTGAATTAATGATTAAATAAATAGCAAAACAGACAAGGTTTTTGTTTGTTTTTATGAAGGAGTTTAAAGAAATAAAGAGTCTTAAAACAATTGCCCTATCCTTTGCTGGTGTGAGTACATTTTCACACAAATCTACAATTATAGATTAATCAAGAAATGTCCTGTGCCTTCCTCCTGACCCACCACATCTGAATGCCTTTGCTTTGTGGAGTCATGGTGGGCTGATTTCTGACTTAAGCTGTAAACAAAGCGCAGAGCAGGATTAGATACACCACCTGGGATGTTTTAGGATTCTGGTCTGGCCTTTAACAGGTTGGCTTGGAAATTTGGGCCACCTAGCAATTCAAAAGACAATGTGATGAGGTAGATGTTATGCCTAGACCCTCTACAAGTCTTTTAGCACTTTCACTAAACACTTTTTCACTAAAAAATTAATATTTTAAATGTTTAAAGGGCATATTTTTAAGTAAAACAGGCACCACCTTTTGGCAAACCAAGGGTCTGTCATCTCATTTAGACACATAAGCCAATAGACAAATATACTGCATACACTAACATGGAAAAACACACCTTGTTCAAACTCAGGTTTCAAACAACTAATGGATTTCTCTCAATTAGTCTGTATTACAATGTTCTAGACTAAGCCTTTCTAATGGCTTAAGAATTAAAGATGTAATAAATCTAGGTAAGCTAGTCAAAGTTGAGATTTATCTCCTTATGGCGTCTACAGTGACTATAAGATCATTTCAGATGGCTGACTAAGTTACCACATATAAGTTAAATAGGAAAGTATCCCTTTCATCTTGGCCCAGATAGGTGAATTATCTCAGAAGGAAAGGTATGCTGATTCCACCCAAGACCTGAACCATCCTGCTCCAGTCCAGGCAGGGTTCCCTAAGATCAGCAAGAAGCACCTACTTGCTTTGGCTCTGTGTTGGCTGAAGTCTCTTAGACTTTGCATGTGGCTTCACTCGGCCCATGACGCTCTGGTCCTGATCTACCAAGTGAGTTCCCCCTTCACTGAAATTTCTGCTGTTGAGATTCAGTCACTGTCTCCTGACTAAACCCTCCAGAATCTAGACACTCCGTGGGCCAGAACAACCCCCACACCATTTATGAGTGTTTCCATAAAAATGGATGAGTGTGCACTTGTTTATGTGTTTTCTCTGTGTGTGTTCTCAGGCTCTTTCATGTGTCTGTCTGGCTGAACTGAGGGACTGCAGAGTACTTCCTGCAGCCTGACCACAGCAGGAAGGCTGGGCTCTGGTCTTGGACCACCAGGAGGGTCCCACCAAGGACTGCAGTGCGGGGAGGAAGTTGCACTGTCTCACAGCTCCCTGATAGCACCGCGCTGCAAGGGGAGGCAGAAGAAACCACACAGCCCTGAAACCACAGTTCAGGTCATTATAAGGCAGGGTTGAAATGTCATTTCAGTTTCTATAAATCACTGAGTCCCTTTAACCGTGTAAATGTGTTGCTGATAACTACAAGGAAAAGAAGAGATGCTAGCGGCAGTCTCTATGTGGAGAAATGTTTCCCCTTTGTTTAACCATTTATTTTTCTGAGGTTCTAATGGAATAATACAAATGTCAAAAAAAAAAAAAAAAGGTGGGGGTGGAGTCCACTAGACTGTGAGCTCTATGAAGGCAAAGAGTACTACTTTTTTTTTTTTTTTGGGGTTCTGTTGTTACTATTATTATTCACTACTGTACTGCCCCTGGGTCCTGACGCAGAGCTTGGCACATTGCAGGCATAAATTAATATTCAACAAGTGCTTACATGTTCTAGAATCTGTTCTGGGATCTGGGGATACAGCGATAAACAAGACAGAACTCTTGCTTTCCTGAAGCTTGCATTCTATCGGGGGGAGGAAGCAGAAAATAGACAAACAGAATTAAACAAAGAAAAAAATATTAGAAAGTAATACATGTATTAGAAAGTATCAGAGTGAGGGTCTGAGGAGCGAATTTAAACCGAGTGGAGAGGATGGGTAGTTTTCACTGAATCTTCTTCACGATCACAGTATGTCTCAATTGTGGCTGCCCTGGGAGAATCACCTGGGGAGTTAAGGACTCAGAGACTCTGACTTCACTGGGCTTAGGTGGCAGGGGGCTGGGCGCTGGTATTGTTTAAAGGTTCCCAAGCCAATTCTAATGGACAACCAGGAATGGGAACCCCTGAAGAGGAAGTACATTCCAGGCAAAAAAGTAGCTACTACAACAGCCTTCCCATGGGACTGAGGCTTGTAATTAGAGCAATGATTAATAAGCCTCTGATTAGGATCACCTAGAGAGCTTTTAAACATCCAGATGCCATTACCACACCCTCAACCCATTAAATAAAGACTGGGATGGGAAGAGCCAAGCATTAGTGTTTGGGAAATTTTCTCAGGAGATGCCAATGTACAACTAAGCGTGTTGGAGTTAGGGTGACCAGTTACCCTGGTTTGTTCGGGGACTGGGGGGTTTCCAGGGACATAGGACTTTTCTTGCTAAAACTGGAGACGTCCCTGGTAAACCAGAACAGTTGACCACCCCGGTTAGACAAGTGATTCTCAAAGAATGGTCCGACTGAGTCAGAAATGCTGGGGGGCAGGCAACAATCTGTGTTTTAAGAGACCCTCCACGCGATTCTGATGTAGGCTACAGTTTGAGAACCACTATGTTAGCAAAAAAGAAAACTCTGTGTCTATAAGACAGATAAGGTTAAAGAAGTAGACACTGGCCAGAAGAGTGAATAAAGGATGAATGAATAATGAACGCACCGGGATATCTTCTAATGATGCCTCTACTATGGGGTGAATGTTAGTCTCTTAGGATTATATGAACATGTAAGCCAGTTGAAAGACACACTGTGTTCAAGCAATTAAACAAATGTTTACAGTTTTTAAACAATAAGAAGCAAGAAAAAAGTCAGCATGAGGCTCAACTGCTGTGAAACTCCTAAGAATAGAATACCTTGTTAATATAACGCCAAAAGAAAACTTCTCACCGTCCAAAAATATGTACTTGTCACAATCTCCTGAAAACTAAAAACTGATGAGTGCTCTGTCTCGCCATCAAGGCTGCCTTAGTGCTAGAAATGAAGTGGCTTAATCCACCTCTCTCCCCCTCCATTCCCAGCTCCGTTCCGACTCAGGCACTTGACTTGGGCCAAGCAGGTGGTGAGGCCGACAGGCACTCAAGCAGGATGCAGGGGATGTCATACTACGGATACATGAAAGGGACTGTTCCCCTGTGGACCCTCTTGCTTCCCTGGCGATCAAAAAAGGAGAGTCTCTGGACTTGGTTTCTGAAAAGCTGGGCCTCCTGGTATTCTTGGAGCCCAAGATACTGGCGAGTAGTGAACAGGTAGGCTGAGTGCTCTCCCACTGAGGCTGGCAGACAGTGTGGAAATCAGGGGACAGAGAGGCTTTCTGATTCCGGACGTGAAACTCACCATCTGCTTGTTGCTGCACTGAGGTCAAACACAACCTGCCCTCCACCATCCCCATGACCACAGCCCCACTCGTGGCACCCTAACCAGAGGATTAAGAAACAAAACCCAAAACCACCATAATCTTTAAATTTAAAAATTTGTTATGTAACTGAAGGAGAGGTTGGTCTCTGTTGAGAGTCAAGTGTGTAGCCTAGAAAATCAGAGAAAATATGCAAAGACAGAAATTATGAGACAAAGACAAGTCAACTAAAGATAAACCCAAGGGCCCTTAACATCTGAACAATGGGAATTCTGGGGGGTGGGGAGGGCGGACAGTAAAGAGGAAGAGTAACAGAGGAAAAATAATTACTAAACATCAACCAAAAAAATCTTCCAAGAGGAAGAAAGCCTTGAAAGAGTCCACTGTGTTCTAAATGAAGTTGATGATAAAATACATTTAGACATACACAATTTAAAAATTCTTTAAATCCAATTTAAAAACAAAATCTTACAATCTTCCAGATTGAAAGAACTGTTTCTTTAAGAAAAGATGAAAGAATCAGACATGGATCAGATTTCTCAAACTTGGAAGTTGGAAGACATCAAAGTAATATTTATAGATTACCTAAAGTAAAGTAATAAATTACAACCTAAGAACCTCCACTTATTATTAGGCTTGAAAAAAAACTCACATCTTTAGGTCTGCAACTATTCAAGTAACAAATGACCCATATATCCAACTAAAGAAAATACTCAAAAAAATCTATTAAAACAGTAAATATGAACAGAAGCCTCAAGAAAAGAGAAGATTAAGAAAGGAGGAAACATTAATGAGAAAGTAAGTATGCACACACATATATACTTACGCATCTATAATTAAATCTATGGATAATGATGCACTGACAGACTGTCTAAAATTGTATAAAACACATGCTAAATGAGGGCTCCTGACTAGGGATGTAATGTACAATATGATAAATACAATGAACACTGCTGTATGTTATTCATGAAAGTTGTTAAGAGAGTAAATCCCAAGAGTTCTCATCACAAGGAAAAAAATTTTTTTTCTTTTCCTTTTATTTTATATCTACATGAGAATGATGGATGTCCACTAAACTTACTGTGGTCATTATTTCATGGTGTACATAAGTCAAACCATTATGCTGTACATCTTAAACTTCCACAGGGCTGTATGTCAATTATATCTCAATAAAACTGGAAGGGATAAATAAATAAATACTCCTGAGATAAGAGATATACCAGGCGAGATATTTTAATAAAGTTCAGAACTTAAAATATTATTTTGGTACAACCTAGAGTTTAGAATAAGGATATATGGAAAGGAGACTTAGAGAGCAAAGGTTTTCTATAGGATTCATTCATTGGTTTGTTGGTAAAAGAAACTTTGGTATCTTGACTTCATGTGATAACAGAGAAATACATATGAGATTATGATCATTTCTATGATTAGATGTTAAGATTACTTCTTTCACTGGAAAGTGAAGACAACCATTAGTGGAATAGAAAACTAATTTTGAAAGGGAAATAAAGTAAATAAATCACCATATCAGAAAATTAGCATTTTTTTCCAGAGAGGGAAACAAATCTTAAATGCAAAGTAAAGTAGAAGGGAAAAAACTACTAAATATGTCAGCAGCAAGGGGGTGGAGGGTGGGAAGAGATAGACTGGGATTTCAAAATTGTAGAACAGATAAACAAGATTATACTGTATAGGCACAGGGAAATATATACAAGATCTTACGGTAGCTCACAGAGAAAGGAATGTGACAATGAATATATACATATGTTCATATATAATTGAAAAATTGTGCTCTACACTGGAATTTGACACAACATTGTAAAATGATTATAAATCAATAAAAATGTTAAAAATAAAATAAAATAAAATATTCACCTCAAAAAATAAAGAGTCAGTGGCAAGATAAATGTGAATGGCCATGATTCTCCCATTTTAAATGAGACTGACAGGTCAAATTTTTAAAAATTAAAACAAAATAATAAAGATGTAATATAAATAAATGAACAAAAAGATAGGCAAATGCAAATAAAAAGAAGGTAGAAGTACCAATATTAATATAAAAATTATGGTGAAGTTTAAGGACAAACCCTAAAAGGTTAAGGAGATACATGATGATAAAGGCATAACTTAGTTTTAAAAATATACAAATACCAATCATGGACCTGGATACATATGAAACCACAACACATCTAAATATTTAAAGCAAAATACAGAATCAAGTAAACAAACAAAAAATGGTCTAATTCACGAGAGGAGGATTAAACGTCCATAGAAAACTTACAGTCTGTCTTACTGGCCTGAAGAGCCAAGGACAGAACTCAAGGAAACCACTGGCTCCTGGACAGTGAAGAGGAAACCCTGAAAGGAGAGAGTCAGAAAGGGGGAGTCCACCACAAACTCGGCCCCAGCTCTGATGACCCCTGAACTGTGTGTACGGCACTGACAGCTGTGACTCAGAACTGAACCAAGAGTGGAGATGCAAAGGAGACAGGGTCTGCAGTTTGAATCCAGCAAAATTCAGTGCCTGCTTTCAAAAATCAGCTCTCATCGGGGGAGTATGCCAAAACACAGGGTCTCTACCACAGATCATTCACGATGATCAGAAAACAATCTAAATGTACTCAATGCACACCTCCTCCCACAGCCCCCTCCAAAAATTCAGGAAAATGTAACATTTTTAAGAGAAAAAAAACCGGAAATCAGAATTAACATTCTGAGACATTTCCACTCAATCTTCCTTCCCTCCCTCCTTCACTCAGGGTAGATGTGCATGAGTTTGGTCAGGTCTCCCAGCCTTTGCCAGCTCCAGCTCCTTTCCCTCTCACAGGCGTTTCATCTGCTGGAAGCACTGGAAGTTCAGACTCATGTTGGGGTCTGCTTCTCTGAGGACCCAGTTACACAACTGGTCTGAGAAATCTAAACATCTGAACCAGCGCTCTAATAACGGTTCTCAAACTTTGGTGGTCTCGACCCTTGCAGGTCTTGTTAGAACACAGACTTTTAGGCCCCACCCAAGACATTTTGACACTAAATTTGCATGTCGAATAAGGTCCCAAGTGAACCTGATGCTACTGGCCTAGGGAAATGCTTTGAGAACCACTAGACTGAGTTTCACTCTCCTTGGCCCCAGAACAACAGGATATGGGAATCGCACCAATGATATTTCCAAATGTGGTAGTATGGGGTCCAAACTGCGCCCTGGAGAAACCTGATGCTGGAGGGTCTGCTATAAGAGGAAAGGTGAAGCTTAGGCAGCTGGAGTCCAGGCCCTCTCCCTCACGTCAACCAAAACAACTCTTCGAATCAGTTTTACATGCTGATATTTCATTTGATAAAAGAGTTCAAATGATGAGAAATATATTTGAAAACAATGGATCTCACAAAACTCAGGCAAGCCTTCGTCTAAAAAATGAGGACAATACTGACAACTCCTTCCTTCTGTTCTGCCTGACCAAATGGACCACGCTGTCCAGTAGCTATTTTGAAGAGCCTTCCCCTACGGCCTCATTCTAACTTTCTCATACTAGGTCTGCAATCACACTCAGGTCTCCAAGAGCCTTCTGATTTCCCTGATTCACAGGTTCTCTGCTCTCAACAGACTGGAAGTGCCTTTCTCAGAAGCTTTTTAACCATATCTAAGAAGCATTTTCCTCCAGTGAAGGAAGACCCCTTTATCTTCATTCTCTCTTGTCTTTTCAAAACTTGTCACTCTTATTTGACAGCTTCAAGGCAGAAGACGAAATACAGTTAATAACTGAAAGCTACAAAGCTGTAGCCAACATTTAACCTTCAAGCTGCTGGTCTAGCACTTTTCAGAACATTTCATTTTAGAGCTGAGTTGCTCAAAAAGCTAAATGAACTCTCTGATCCTTATTTTTTATCTTTATTTAAATCAAAAGAGCCCGTCTTTTACTACTGAGTACTAATTGACAAATGCCAGATAAAAGCAATAGTGAATTATAAAAGTCTGGTTTCTACAGCTCAGCAATACTGTCTAGTGCTCATAACACAGGACAAGCATTACACTTGACGTAACTATCCAGGTCCAAGTGATTCAATTTGAGGAAACCTAGGAGATTTTTAATCTTTCATTTTATAGGCTAAGGCTTGCCTGAGTTTTGTTAGAGCCATTGTTTTCAAATATATTTCTTGTCATTTGAGCTCTCTTTGTCTTTACCATTCTATATATGGCCACTTAAAGAGCCAATAGGACTTCTGAGATTAAAAGACTGAAAAAAAGTTGAAGTTTATGTTTGATATTAATTAGTATTTACACGCAAGAGTGATGGATCACTGCTCACTAGAGAAGGGTTTCCATTTTAAGATCAAAAAAGAAGTGAGTCTCCCAAATGAACTAAGGGAGAATCTGCTAAAGAACTAAGTTCTTCACATGAGTTAAAAATAGATTGTGACAAAGAATTTAGTAGGAAGAAGCTTCTGGACAACTTCTACATTTTGAACCAACTAGTAATTTAAATGTCATCCCATCTTCTGCACTAACCTCAGATAATTAAGAGCTATCTTCCAGGGGTTAGAATACTGAACTCATTCTTGTTGAAGTATAAGGCATCCTGAAACGAGTGCTTCATGAAATAAGAATGGATGTAATGGGGGGAAAAATTCTTGAACACTGATTCCAACGATTGAGTTTGAATTTCCGATCCGGTCACTCAATAAACCTCAGGCAAGATGTGTACCCTCTGTGTTTTGGTTTCTGTACCTATACATAGAATACAACAACGCAGCTCCCCAGGATGGCTGTGAGGACTGGTGTCTGTAGGAGCAGCTCCTATGGTTATTCGTAATACTAGGTGCTCAGTAAATGTCGGTTCATTGAAAGTCAAAACTGATTCACCAACAACCTGTGGGGAGATTGAATTAACAGGACCTCCTTCAAGATGCCATACATGTTTAGAAACAAAATTAGGAGTACAAGTTAAAGGGGTTTAAAATTAATTAGACGTTTGTTCCGTAAAGAATTCCGTTTTCTGTATTATGGAATGGGGGATAAAGAGAGAGAAGAAAATGAATAAATTAATAAATATGAGAGAATGTAAAGAGCGCTCATAGTCACACACACATCATGTTGCTAGAATGTCAGGGTTTGGGGCTGGGGGATTGTCCAGGGAAGGCTTTACTTGGCACGGAGACTTGCAGAGGACTTGAGCCTTGGTTACAAGGCTGAGTTCTTCAGATAGGGGTGGTGAGGGAAGTGGAGAGAAAGCAGTGAACATCCCACACAGACAGAAATTACGTGTTCAGGTAACATATGATTTCAGAATTATATAACTGCATAAATTCACCGTGAAAAACAAGAAGGAAACACCACAGATGAATAAAACAAGCCCGTTTATAATGTATAATTTTAAGTGGAGAAAAATAGGGGAAGCAAGAGATATGAATAAAGCTGTCAAATCATGTGCTCAAGGAGAAAGAACACCAGGAGTTCAATGGCCTGATTCAAGCCCAGCCCTAACAGCCACTACCTGTGTGATTTGGGGGGTAAATCTGCTTAAACTCCAAGCCTCAGTTTTCTCATTTCTGAAAACCAAGAGTTGGCTTAGCAGATCATTAAAGTATCTGTCATCTCTAAAAACCCTAGGATACAATGAATATTGAAGCTCCATTTTTATGTACCTATTAATAAAAACAGATCAGTGAAGTATTTAGCTCTTATTTAAAAAAAAAAAAAGCAAGCCACCGTTTTGAAAACTCACTTCACAATATAAAAAAAATACACATTAATTTGATGTATGTATACATACATGTGTGTGTTACAGCTTATTACTTAGGGAAAAATAGACTAGATTAAGTCACACCTGGTTAAGGTGGGAGGGGTGGGAAAGAAGGGAAGGAAAAGGAATTTGAAATGCCTGCAGAGCTCGTTAATGCCCTGATACCAAATGATTCAGGGACATCTTTGGATCTGATTCAAACAGTTGTTCTGTTCAGAGTAACATGACGACAACCCAAAGATCCACAGCTGGACTCTGAAAAACCCTGTCTTGATTTTTCTGTAATAAAAGTAACAAATTTGCTGTACCGTTTATATGACACAGGACCATTGCAGAATGAATCCTGTCAAAGCCCCGGGGCCCTGAGGACCTGCTTTATGCAATTTTGGTAAAAGATATGATTTGTTTTTAAGTTGCTTGGGTATTAGGAAAGGCTGAGCCAGCAGTTCTGAGAGGTCACGGCTCAAGTTAAAACAAAAAGTGAGCATTTGTGCTCACACATCCTGATGGGATACGTTTTTGCTGCTCTGGTCTCCTTCCTCAGTCCTGGGGCTTCGCGGCCCACACTCCAAACTACACAGAGGGCGGATCTCTTCGTCAAGATCAATCACTTACTCACATGGCTGATATCTAGTCTCCCTTGTTTCACAGAATTTCGATGCTATAGGGGATGCTATCAATGACACCGTGTGATTTACACATAAGGGGACATGCCAGGTCTTTCTCAGACACACCCATTGCTCTTCATTAATCACAGCATCACTGAAATCTAAAGCCAGCAGGGACCTCACACATCATCAATTTAGCCGCTTAGTCTTAAGGAAGAGTTAATAGTTTAAACACCACACAGTACAATGATGAGATTAAAATCATAAATTTCTTCCAGAAGTGTTAAAGTTTTTCCCCAGATGCATTTTTCCACAGCTGCTCTTTAAAGATAATCCCCATTAAGTTTAGGCACAGATTAATCCAATAAACAATTTCCACGACTTCCTCGTGATCTTCAAGGATTGTTATAACACAAATGTACCAGCCATCCTTACAAGGCCTTCCACCCTCCTCATCTTTTGCCTTCTTGACTCCCACAAAGCTCTCCAGAATCATCTGACCACTGATGAATGGACCCCCCATTTGAGAGCCAGTGATTCCCCAATATTTCTAGGAATAGATTTGTCTCTTTTCAAATGTAGACTACAAACCTTAAGGATCTTTTCCTCAGGGAGGCAACAGAAATATTCTAACTGCTGCCAAACCAATAAATTTTCTACAACCCACCCCCAACAACCCTGAATTTTTACAGGCAATTTTCTACACTAAAATTTGCATGCACAGTGTAAATTTTCGGGAGCCCTCCTCCTGGAAAGCTGATTTCTCATACACCTTCCAGCAAACACTGACCACATCCTGACCAAAAGTAAGGACTGTGTAATGCTAAGCAGACCTGGGTCGGCAGGAAATAAGACGCCACAGTCAGGACAGCTGTCAGCACCTGCCCAGCACCCTGCCTTCCACTCGTCCCTCCCCTGCAATTAGCCTGGAGGGAGGTTTGGAGGTAAGCAGACAGTTTCTGATCCCCAAACGGAAAGAAAAGTCACTTGATGGCTGTTCTGCAAATACTTTGCTGAGGCTGACCACTGTCTGAAACTACTTTATTTCTATGTAAGTGTTGCTTACTAACCCATTTCTCCTGAGACAACTAAAGACTGTCTTACACATTCCTACATAATCCCAGAGAATTCTAGAATACCACAAATTCACACTTTAAGAAAAGAGTGCCTGACAAAAGCTTTTCTGAAGACCGAAGAACAGTTGGATGATGCCTCCTGATGAATTCAGCCAAAGTCCAGATTCAAGCCAATGGATTTGATTCATTTATGCATTCATTCCATAAACGTTTTCTTGATCACCTAGTTTGAGCAAACTACTGTGGCAAATGCTGCAGTTGATAATGAAAATAGAAGAAACAGCTTCTCCCCTCGAAGAGTTAATAGTTGTGTGTCCGTATATAACACTGTGCACCCCTGTGTGCAGAAAGTTCAGTCTAGAATTTTGGAATAGGAAAATAATTGCATGCATTTCCAAAATGCAGAACTCATGAGACGTGGAACTCAAAACTGTAATTTTCACCTGAGTTCATTTTCTCGTAATGCAATTTGTAGTCAGATGAAGAAAAGCGTAACAGAGCAGATGATTTATAATTAAATATTGATCCTCATTTAGACAATGATTTTCAACACTTCAATTGTTTAGTTTCTTGTAGTCAATATTAATGCATTGGTAGGGGGAGCTGTTATTTAATGAAGTAGTTAACACTTCCAGATAATTAAGATGTGGCAAGCTTAAGTATGGGCAGCACAACAAAATGCAATTAATTTCTAAAGATCTTTTATAAAATCAGTCCAGATCAAATTGCAAGCTTAAAGGGCACTGATGCGGTGTTTTGATCATTAGCCAGCTTTTATACATGAGGAAACCGAGGTCCGGAAGGAATAAAGATTTGGCCCAGAGGAGACTGTCTCTGCTCCAAATTCATGACGTTTTTACTCTCACTTGAGACGATGCTAATTAATTAGTCTGGTCATCTGATTCTTCAACCCAACAGAAAGCAAATTAGAAAGAAAAGACAGAGTTACTAGAATCAGGTGCAATAACTGCTGCAAAGTCAAAGAATTAACAACAATGAAGGAAGGAGCGAGAGGCAACGGCACCAGAACATCACCAAACAAAAACATCACACACAACGTAAAACGTACATGGCCTGGTGATGTTAAATTAAGGACAGTAGCTCTACGCAGCCTTTAGAGCCCCTCAAGGTCCAACTGCATTCCAGTCTAGCATTTTTGGTCTCTTGTTCCATTCCGCTCCTCTCTCACTAAGCTCTAGCCACACTCTACTGCAGTTCTGCCAGCTTGTAAGGGTCTAGCCCACTTGAGGGCTTCGTTCACGGTGTTCTCTCTGCTTGGAACTCTCTCCTCCCCATTATTCACATGTCTACATCCTCTTTCGTGAAGACTCGGTTTATACAGTAACTGCCATCGAATGGGCACTCAACAAATATGTGCTGAATAAATAAGTGAAAGAATAAATATCAATAATGTTAACCCTGTGCCTTTCAGGAAAAGCTATCTTCAGTATACTGTAGCTAAAAAGCAAAGAGTGAAATGCACACCACATATTCACCAAAAATGTTTAAAATGAATCAGTCTTAAGAAGAAAAGCAGCAGCAACTTCAGGTAACTAAAAAAATTCTCATTTTCTGATATATATTACAATCACCACTGAGCGACTATCCCAAGGTAGCCATTTCTCTTGAAATCTACATTTTCCTTATGATGCAAGCAAGGTTTACTTAATTACTATGCAAACCACGTAGTGATGAAGCCTTTGATTTTATGGATTTTTCAATCTGATGGCATGTTACATGTCATCAACTCTGGATACTATATATCATATTTTGGTGGGAAAATAACTGCATAAATTTCTGCCTAATTAATTTTTCCAAATAATTAAATAGAAAACAATATTAACCTTACCATTTAGGTTAAGATTAAAGGCTTAATAAAACTAAAAGCTTTTTAATGCTATGTTCTGTTCAGACTAGACCACAGGTCAAAGGGATCAGATGGTCTGACTGCTTTTTGTAACATAACTCTCAACTATCAACAAATGAATGCAAAGTTCATTTTTTTCTGATCCTTCAAGATTCAGATAATTGAGATCTTCCAGAAGAAATGCAAACCCACATTTGTGTCTTCTCAGTGATCTGTCAATCCAAGTTGCTCAGTTCACAAGTCTAAGGAAGATTCCTCTCTGCCCCAGCTGTGCCAGTTCCACTGGGAATGGGAAACATTGAGTTCTGACACCCTTAAGAGCGACCAAGATTTTGTGATGGAAACGAAGCTGACAGTTCTGTCAAGGATGTGTGAGAATCAGAATCAGATCCAGCTCAATCCTGCAGAGATGTGCTGGCTCTAAGGAGCCGAAGATAATAAAAGCAAGTTTGGTGGGTAAAATGAGCAGATAGAAGTCAAAGACACAAGGGAAGAGATATTGAGCAAAAGGATGATTTTTCACACAATACTGATCCGGTGAACAGTGCCTTCACCAAAGTTTCTGCAACCACTGGAGGAAAGGAGGGGCTTAAGCGTCTCCTCAGGATTCTGCTGTTCATTACAATCTAAAGTTCCTGCTCCCTAAATCTTGTCTCCCTTATTTGGTATTTCAGGTAATGGAGTTACATGTCCCCATAAAAGTCCTCCGAAGAGGCTTTTCAGGAGCCAAGCTCCCAATCCTCACATAAATTAAATACCTGATTTTTTTAAAAGCCATCTTGGGCCAATATATATATTCCCAACAAACTTTTAAATAACCTTCGAAGTAGATGCTGTTGTTTATGTTTTGCAGATGAGAAAAACTGAGGATCAAAGAGAAAAGTTAACTTACCCAAGATCACACAGCCAGTAAGTAGCAGAGCCAGGACTGAAACCCACGTCCTTCAGAATTACGCTACCCTCTGGCCTTCTACTGTTGCTGGCAGAATGCCCTCACTGAGGAAGTTAAGTGTTTCCTGCTAAAGGAAGACATTTTCCTTTCCTAAAATGGAAATTTAAGAACATCTCCGCAAACATATGTAAGGCATTTCTTTTATCTTGACGTTGCCCAAGAGCCTTAACCTGTCCGCAGTGCCATCTTCCAGCCCGTGTCTGAACAAGCCATGCCTCGTGCTGACCTTCCTCAAAGGTGGTGTTGCCGCCAAGGGCTGCAGGGAAGCACCAACTTCTGGGAGCCGAGAAGCAAGCTCTCTTTAAAAGAGTTTTTGAGGCAATCGCTAAAATAGATCTTTTGTTTTCTTTACAGTTTGTTCAAGAAAGATCTGTAAGGTAAGGAGTGAATCCTTTACCAAAAAAATCTTATAGATTTCTAGTTTGTGGGATTGCATTTGCTTTTGTCCCTTGACCTTGAGATGTGTGTGTGTGTGTGTGTGTGTGTGTGTGTGTGTGTGTGTAAGACTGATAAGATAAATAAATATATTTACTAGCAGACAAACATTCCTATCACTGTCACACACATGCTTATTGTGTACCCAGATGATGAATTTGAAAATTAAGAAATGTGGTCCAGCATCACAAAATAGCCATTTGACTGACTTCCCACTGAATTGAACATCTGTTTGCCCACTATATCCAGACAGATATAGTCTTTCTGCTTGTGAAATAAAAGAAACACAGAATTTAGGGTCCTACCTCCCCACTCATCCTCTCTCAGAGACTGCATCGTCATTTGCAACAATGAAGATACCTAAAACACCTACTTCAGAAAGTTATACTGAGGTGCAAATACAATCATCCACCTGAGGAGCTTTTGTACATGGCGAAGTCCAGTAAGTCCTCATGTTAGCCAATGTCGTATCTAATTCAGAACCCATCTTTTGAAACTATCATGAAAGAATCCATTTAGCAACCATCCCTGTAACTTCAAAAGGTTGTAGCACTGCTGAAGTTGATATTTCTTTTGATATTTTAAATTAGGGGATATGTTTGTCCCCATGAGTCAACACGATTCTGATCTGAAGACACAAATAATTAGAAGAAACCTACTTGCAGGTGGGTTGACTTCTATGCTCCTGCACAAGGGTGAGAAGCTGACCTCGTGGTGTATTCAAATGTCGGCCAAGAGAGACAAGAGTGTGAGGAGGACTTTGAAAGCACAACAGACTTCAGCTGGACTGATGCTCCTTGAGTCACTTCCTTGAAGGCTCTCATGTTAAGGTCAGTTGGACAAAAGGTCTAAAGACCAGGAAGAGGAAGTATGGTGTCCATACTTAAATGCCCAGAGTGCGGGAGGAAAACCCTATTCATGTTGCATTAATATTTTCAGTAACTTTTCAGATAATATCTAGGCTTTTAATGATTACAGTGTGGTTAGGAAATGAGCAGTAATGAACAGTGTTGAATCATTTCATCTTCTAAGAAAAAAAATCAAGAACAAAGTCTAATGATTATGCCTAGCAAGTAAAATATTGCAGACCGCAAAACGGTTTGCCATTCTAATCCATTTCAAGCATAAACAAACACATCCTTGCACGTACACACATGTACCCCTACTCGGAAACCATAGCCAGAAGCTGAAAGAGTTACTTTAGGCCTTGGAGACAACCCGCTTGAAGCACTGGTTCAAAAGCTCTTAAATAGAAAAATCAATACACTTTTATCAGACTTCAGTGTTTATAGAAGCAATACAAAACAGGATTTTGTTAAATGTATATATTACGCCAGATCAGACTGTAAGTTAAAACATCTGTGTCCAAGTTAATCTCAGATACAGCATGGAGATTATTTGAATTGTGTGTTTCCTTTTGTGACCTTTTTAGATGTGGCTTTTGGTGGGGGACAGACAGGGAATAATTTTCTTAAGCTTTTAGTTGCCTGCAACAGTGCCAACAGTTGAACATACCAGCAATATATTTTTTTTAAGTTACCCAGATGAATAACAAAAAAAGAAAGAAAACCCCTTTAGTAATTTCAAAATAGTGTTGTATGGGGAATCTTAAAAAATAAATTATAGACACATAAATATAGGTATGTGCATCTAAGATTGCTATAGGCTATCCATGACATAAAATTTTCAATTAAAACCACTTTTATGAGCAATAATCACATTCTGAAAAGGCATACACAACTTGCTAGTGGATTATACTACTTCCCTGATGAAACGAACCTTAAAACATAGGCAAATATAATGTACTTTGTTTAACATGCACCAATGTTTTTAATACAATAAAGTCTTATAGAAAATGTCTTATAGAAAGTCCTTAGTTCTTGTTTGGAGGAGAGACGAAAACAAGAACTGAAGTTGATGGAAGCTTTCTTTTTTTAGATCTGTTTTTAAGGGATCAGACATCTGTAAATCAAATCCATTTTGATTGAAACAATAAATTTGATTCAATTCTGAAATTTCATTTCAAAAGTGTAAGAGAGAAATTCATGGGACCCCTCAAAGTAAATGACAAGTCTGGTCTCTGAAATATGTCAGGAACACATTAACACCATGTAAAAATAACAGCAGAGCCAAACCAAAGTCACAACGGCCAAATATCCTGAAAACAAGGCTCTAGGAAAGGAACTTATGGATCTATTATGAGCTGTATCTTTGGTAAGTAACTGAGACTTCTTAGGATTGAATTCCCTTAATAAGTATCTTTGGTAAAATAATGCTATTCCTTCTTTGTTTCGTTGGGCAAGAGACACAAACCCAAGATTAAGAAGATGGGACTCTGGATGCTCCAGGTGAAGCAGAGTCTTTCGACAATCTACAGATATTGATTGAATATATATTGTATTCTGTCCAGGCTCTCTTTTAGGTGCTAAGAATATTAATAATGAACAAAATAAAACACCTGACTTTATGGAGTTATTATAGTCTAGTGGAGCGAAAGGCCAGGTGACACAGTATATACAATACCAAGTAATGATGAGTGCTATGAAAAGATGAAGCAAGGAAAGAGAACAGAAAATAAAGGACCCCTGCCAGGTCAGGTGAAGCCTTTCTGTTGAGGTGACATTTGAGCAGAGCCCCTAATAAAATGACGGACTAAGCCCCATGGACGTCTATAAAAAGAGTATTCCATACAGATGGAACAGCAAATACAAGATTCCTAAAAAGGAGCTTGCTTAGTCCGCTTGAGGAACACCAAGCGGGTCAGTGGGGCTGGAGCAGGACAAAGCTGGAGAGACGTAGGAAATAAGGTGAAAGAAGTAACATGGGCGAGAACATGTTCAACCTTGGAAATCCCACTGACTGTGACGGGAAGCCATCGGTGGATCTGAGCAGAGAAGGGGCCTGATGACTAGGGCAGGTCACATCAGCTTCCTCCTAAAGCAGAATCATGAAATCCTGAGCACAATACTTAAAACAGTGCCCAGCATATAACAGATGTTCAATAAAGATTTGTTGAATGAAAGAAAAAAATGAAGAAATATAAGATACCATGCAACACTTTATGCCCCAATAAAAACTTATCCACCAATAGACCTTTATTCCTTTCATCAAAATCATGTCCCCTTTTACACTGCAGAATATACCTAAGTAATATCACAATTTTTTCACTTTAAGTCATCAGTGTGTTTCATGAATTAATTCACTAACAGATTCTGCCCAATGTGACAATAAGCAGAGGGCAGGTTTTGTAAACATGTGGATGCTAAAAGATCTAAGGGATAAGAATTGCACATTAGATTCTTAAGAGTGGATGAGTAAAATAAAGAATTCGGCAAATGCTATTAAAAGGGGAAGTGGGAAGATAATGACTATGAATTCTGCCTGTTTTTCAACTGCCCCCAAACCAGCCCTGAAAATGGTATCTGCCTACATCTACAATATATTTCCAGTGCCCACTCTACTTCTTCAGAATCCAGTTTTTCTAGCTGAAGGGCTTGGTTAACTATGCCGGGTCACCATTCTTCCGAGGGTACAGGAAATTAGGCATGGTTCTTCTTCTAAGAGAACACAGTTAGCAAGTGCTTTTTATCTAAACCAGACTAATATTGAGACTTTTGGAGGTTGGAAAATTGCCTTCATGGTCAGCACACCAAAAGTCTGTTCTGCATTAATAAATATGTCTCTTGGAGTGTCTAGTTGACTAGGAAAAACAAAAATTAACTATTAAGGAGATATGATTCATCCCATCCTTGGGTACAGGAAGTCAGCCCCAGCCCCTCCTATGAGAGGCCATGTTAACAAGAACCACTGGCCGGGGGTTAGTAATATTAAGGCCTTTTTACGTTATGCAATTATCTTCATTTTCAAGATGTTAAATGATAGTCTAAAGGAAAGGACATATCTTTAGTAGGAGAAAAAAAAAAAGATTCTGATTCATACCATAAGGTGAATAAATGAAATAAATGGAAATGAATTCTTATATAGAAGAATTTCAAGCAAATTCCTTCATCCTACATACATAAATTAGTGTTCTTTTATTTTAAACATGGTTCTATATTATATATATAATATATATATATTATGTTTTATACACACACACACACACATATAACCAATGATACTGCGTACATAATCGTTGATTCTCTGGCTTGTTCCATAAAGGGCTTGGGGTGACCATGCAGTGGACATTTGTTATTGCTTTAATTGTTATTTATAGCACAGAGTAGGACCCATGTCTCATAGGCAAACATTCTGATTCATTACTTTAGATAGGCTTGTGTTTGATGAGTTTCTCTGCAAAAATCTGTGACGTAGATTGACTACCATATGGCCAAAGTGGAAATGTGGTAAACCCTACCACCTCTATCTCTCCTCTAACTCAGGGGCTAGCAAACTGAGGTCCTGGGATCAAATCCAGCTGCCACCTGTCTTTGTAAACAAAGTTTTACTGGAGCACAGTCACAACCGTTTGTTTCGTATTGTCTATAAGAATGCTTTTGTTCTACAACAACAGAATTAAGTTGCAAAAGAATGACTGCAACAGAGACTGTAAGGCCTGCAATGCCTAAAATACGTACAATCTGGCTGACCCCTTACAGAAAAAGTTTGCTGACCATTCCCTTCTCCCAATCTAATTTCCAGAAGAAAAATACTATGTATGTATTCAACTATCCCTTCTTCTTTTTCTTCTTCCACTGTTATGTTTTTAATTGTCACAGCATGAGTTTCCAAACCAATGAGTCCAATTTAAATTATTAAAGGTTTAGAAACATACCACAGTTTTCTTTTGTTTTGTTTTGCATTTTGCTTTATCTATCCTCAGTTGCAAGGTAGTGTCTTCAAGGTGCCGATAGGTAAGAGAGACGGTAGGTAAAGGCAGCCTAGTGGAAATAGTTTTGATTTGGGAATAATCTAGGAAAGCCTATCGAGTGTACCCACGTTCCTACTGTGAATTTTTGAAGGACTGATACCACTAAGTCTATCTCTTCAGCATCCTGGAGAGACCACTTTTATTTGCTCTAACTACCTGCCAGCAGCTGTCCACAACTCTGCTTTTCAGATCATGGTCTAAAAGTAACTGTCAGTTCTTTAATTATCAAAATTGATTCCATAGAGGGAGTGCTGCTTCCACTTAGAATGTAGGAAGCCATGAGAGGCCTTTACCCTCATAATGAGAAAGAGCCAAAAAAATAAATTTACCATGACATTTCTCAAGCACATCCTGGAGCTAAAGTATCAAGGCAACCAGATGAACCAATCTCCAAAGAACTGACAAGCCCTTCCGAGGAGAAATGGGTCACAGGAACTATTTCTCCTTTGGCAGAGCACGGGATGAAGGGGTAACTGCCATAAACACAGCTAGGAAGAAAACAGCTCAAATTTTAACAAATCCTTTAAGTCTGAGGACAAGATGGAAGCTGCAGATAAGGACAAGAGGCTGGAGAGAGCCTGTTCAGGGGCACGTGCATGCAAGTGGTGACCAGTTGCTAGCAGGCGGCAAGCATTAAACCCCGCTCACTGCCCTGGATCCTTCCCTCACAGTAAGTAAAAGCCTTAAGCCACCAAGACAGGGGAAGTAAATGCTTTGGCTACCACAGCCAAGGCAGAGATCCATACTTCCAATACATTCCACTCCAACCTCAAATTCAACAAGTCCGAAACAGAACTCATTTTTTCTCTCAAAGCCTCTATTATTTCCCCTAAGAACCCATGGTGCTGTGAGCCACACAGTGAGCCCACCGCAAGCTTTGGAGGTCATCATAACTCCCCCTCTCTGACCTTCATGCCTTCCAGTGAAATTCGTTCTTCTTCCTAAATATCTCTCAGACCTAAACAGGACAGCCTTTTAATTCCCACTGTGATGATTTAGTTCCAGCCCTCACTATCCTCTCCAAGGCCATTAAAATAGCTTCCTAATTAATACTGGGGGCTTCTGTCTCTTCACTTGCCGCTCATACAACATTGATCGATTTCTGTCCCATCTTGAAATTTTTCAGTCTCTCCACATCCTACAAGATGAAGTGTGAACTCCTCAGCATGGCAGAAAACACACCCACCTACATTTCCCTATGCATTTCCCCTCAGGGCCCATCCTGAAACCTATGTCCAGCCACACTGAATGAACCACCATCACACCAAAATCCTGCTCCCTGCTACACCTCGGGGCATTACATGGGTCAGTCGCTCATCCTGAAATGTCCTTTCCTGTCTTTTCTACCTGGTAACCTTACATTCACCTTTCAAGCTTTGGCATCGACTCCTCTGTGAACTCCTCCCAGAGCACCTCCCCCAGCCTGGGTGTGCTACCTGTTTGTTATTCCCCCTGCTAAGCTCTGATGCCCTCAAAGCAGAGCAAAGGATGCCATGGCGTCTTACTCTTGTCAGTAACTTCAGCTTCTAAGCACGATGCCTGGTACAGAGCAGATGTTCAGTATGTCTGAAGGCTAAATTTTAAGCCTAAACTGAAGACACAGCCATGACGACTCTTTCCATATCTCGCTTTCAATAAAAGAGTAACTGTTACTGATTAGTCTTACCCATGAGGGGCAACCAAGCTCTCCAATATCAGATGAAATACATTCTTCTGTTTCTGCTGAGAAGTTCGGAAGGAGATTTTAGGGAAAGGGAGCTGAATTTTTTCATTCCATTGACAGAAGAGCAGACCCTAATAAAGGCTTTTACAGATGGTTTTTGCCACTCCAGCCTTTGGTAAAATAGATGCGCTTCATTATGGCATCACGGCATTGCTAGAACTCTGCAGCAAGCTGCCTTTATTTAGGCAAAAAGGCTCGTATCTAGGTTTCACCCAGTTGTGAGCCATTTCTGAAGGATATGTATTCAGTGATAATATTCCCAACTGAGTCCAAATACAAGCGATGCTTTAAAGAAAGGACACTGTGGTGATAATCACAATTTCAAGTGTTGCATATTTGTTTCAACAAATTTCAAAACATTTCCCAAGGGATTTTAAAGAAAGCCACCAAGTATGTTTAACAAAACAACATATGGAATGCTAATTTTGTTGTGATGCTACACTCTAATACAGCAAGAAACAGATTTTTCGTAAAATCAGCAGATTTGCAAACACTAATTAAGAAACATTGGAAACTATCAAGGTCAATTTAAAAATCCATTTGAAAACAAATATTCCTAGTCTTGTTAGTTCTAGTAACTTCCCACTAGGGATTCACTGCACATCAACAAACTTCTACCATGCAAGTTTTCCAGGGAAGGTAAACAAATAAAGGTCTACTTTCAACTGTCAATACAAAGCCCACCCATGAGGTTTGGAGGGTTGGGTGGCAATACCCAATTTGTCTCTATCAGTAGAATCTCTACTCAGGAATCTAAGATCCTTGGGGTATAGGATTTCCACTTAACTTGAGACATGTTGCTCCTAAGAGACTTTCCAGCAGTTCTGTGCTTGCCATCGGGAGCATGCTTTGATACTGCTAACTCTGTGTGAGAATGATTGTCTTGTGCGGAAAGAGCAAGCAACCCTAAGAAACCAGTTTTGCAAGTTACACCTCATTGCTGCCCTTTGCCCTGTGGCCATTCCTTTTTTCCAAGCCTCTGTCCATTGACCATGTCATTGTTTGTAAGATCCTCCACCCCTGAAGTGGAGGGAATGCATATATAAATATGCATATATGTATGCATGCACGTGCCATGTGTGCATGCATATATGTATATGTGTGCGTGTATCACTTTCCAAATGCTCAGATTTTAACCAGTGAGTATTGGCTAAGTACTCACATGGTCAGCCTAGCTGTACAGACCACTCATCTCTTGTCATTGCTAAGTCCATGCTCAAGGGATGGACAGATATATTATACTACAGTCTCCAAGGACAGATCCACCAGTAACATAGAGATGATTTAAACAGTAGAAGTTATAACAAACTACCCTTTCACCTAAGAAGCCTAGACCAACAACAGAAGAAAAGCTGATATGAATCCAAGTAGCAAATATAATATTATAGATCTAAAGGCCAAAACTTTTTGTATTCAATAGTTTGACATATTATTGTTCTGTCTTTTTTATACCTTGTCTTGTTCCAGAAAGGACTTAAGGTAGTTTTGTTTGAAATAAATGTGAGACCGGCTGAAGTTTGGGAAGTTGTTAAATGGAATTTGGCCTTTTGTTCCTGTTATATTCCTTTTGATGAAAAAAACTGTGATGTAAAATCACATATATTTGAGTGAGTCAGTCCTCTGTCCCACAGACCCCACCCCCCAACACTGCACTGCCCAAACGAAAGTCAAAAAGTCTTAAAATACAGATGTAAAAGCATGAGAAGCAAAGGCAAAAACAAGTCAGAGTAAATGTTCTAGAGATTAGTCAAAACGTCAACGGATTTCCTTGAGGGACACTATCTTAAACAAATGTACCTTCTCTCCCGCTTCCTTCTTTCATTTCACTTCACTATTTATGATAAAAACGAGACTATGGCGTGGGAAGGACCATCTTCAACAATGAGTGATTTAATTTATTCTTCTGTGATTTGATTTATTCTTATGTCTAGGGCTTTTGCCTATAGATTCAGAGAGGGTAGCAACTAAGACACAAGACATTGGAAGTTTTAAAACACTATTTACTTCTAAGCCTAAAACACTCAAACACCGCAGTACAGTGATTGCCAAATCTAAACTAGAGTTTGTGGGATTTTTAAAAGTTTCTCTTCGGGGGGAACATTTCAGCTCTATGGAGAGGTGTGTTACGTACGAAGATGGAGTATCTGGCTGGAGACCAATTTGCCTATGAGCCCAAACCAAGTGGACCCATATGGATAGCTTTTATAAAACCATAAACGGTAAAGCTGAAGAAAACTCTAGGCGCAGACTGCTTTACGGCATCAATAATTAAACAGGACTCACTGCACTCATGGGGTTATTGCTAATTCTGACTAAACCAAAAGCATTTTCAAATAATCTAATTATTCCCCTACTTATTCATGTTTGTCCACAGTGTTCTTTTGTTTCTTGGCTTTTAATTGGATGTTTATGACTTTACAACTATTCAGAAACTTTGTTTAAATGCCTATAGACAACTTCCATGAACTTCTTTCATGAGAGAGAAAGGAAACATTAGTGAGACAGATATCCCAGAGACAGAATAGGAATACCAAAGTGAAAGACTAGAAGGAATGCATTGTTTTATTCTGGTGAAATATATGTAACTTAAAATTTATCATTTTAACCAATTTTGTATACAATTGCATTAAGTACACTCACAATGTTGTACAATCATCACTGCTATCTCTTTCCAGCACTTTTTATCATTCCAAATAGAAACTCTGTACCCATCAAATAATAACTCCTCACTCTCCTTCCTCCCCTCATAAGCCCTACTCTTTCTGTCTCTATGAATTTGCCTGTTCTAGGTACCTCGTAAGTGGAAACGTACAATGCTTATATTTTTGTCTGATTTATTTCACTTAGCACAATGTTTTCAAAGTTCATTCATTCTGCAGCATGTATCAGAATTTCATTTCTTTTCTGGCTGAAGGATATTCTATCACATACAACATTTTATACATACATTCATCTGCTGATGGACACTTGGGTTATTTCCACCTTTTGGCTATCGTGAATAATGCTGCTGTGATCACTGCTGTGCAAATATCTGTCTGAGAGTTTGCTTTCAAATCTTTGGGCTATGTAAGTAGGAGTGGAATTACTGGATCACATGATAATTCTATGGTTGACTTTAAAAAAAGCAAAAACCATTAAACTGTTTTCCACAGCAGCAGCACCATTTTACACATTCCCACCTAGCATGAGGTTTCCAATTTCCAAGGTGGGTTTCACCAACACTTGCTATCGTCTGTTTTGTTTGTTTGTTTATAATAGTCATCCTAATGAGTGTGAAGTGGTATCTCATTGTGATTTTGATTTGCATTTCCCTGATGACTAATTATGTTGATCCTTTCATTTGCTTGTTGACAATTTGTATATCTTCTTCAGAAAAATGTCTATTCAAGTCTTTCGCCCATTTTTTGAATTGGGCTGTTTGTTGTTGAGTTGTAGGAGTTCTTTATATGCTATGGATATTAGTTCTGTATCAGATAGATGATTTTCAAGTATGTTCTCCCATTCTGTGGGCTTTCTTTTCACTCTTTTAATAGTGTGTTTTGATGTGTAAGTTTTCCATTTCAATGAAGTCCATTTTATCTATTTTTTTCTTTTGTTGCCTGTGCTACCAAAAGTATATCCAAGAAATCACTGCCAAATTCAAAATCATGGAGGTTTCCCCTATGTTTTCTTCTAAGAGTTTTATAGTTTTAGGTCTCACATTTAGGTTTTTGACCCATTTTGAGTTAATTTTTGTATATGGTACAAGGTAAGGCCCTAACTTCATGCTTTTGTTTGTGGATATCTAGAACTTTTGTTGAGAAGACGGTCCTTTCCCCAGTGAACTGTCACACCTGTCAAAAATCAATTGGTCACATATGTGAGGGTCTACATCCTGGCTCTCTATTCTATCCCATTGGTCTATGTCTGTCCTTATGCCAGTACCACACTGTTTTGGTTACTATAGCTTTGTAGTAAATTAAGAGATTGGGAAGTGGGAGTTCTCCAACTTTGTTGTTCTTTCTCAAGATTATTTTGCCTATTCAAAGACTTTAGGATAGTTTTTTCTATTTCTGCAAAAAAAAAATATTCCAATGGGACTTTGATAGGGATTACACTGCATCTGTAGATCACTTTGGGTAGCACTTTCATCTTAATAATATTGTCTTCCTATCAATCAATACAGTATGTCTTTTCATTTATTTATGTTTTCTTTAGTTTCTTTCAATGCATTTCTTTGATTTGTTTTTACAAGTACTTAATTAGCATTTACTCTATGCCACGAACCATTCTAAGTGCTTTACAAATATTAATTTATTTAATCCTCATAACCAACTCAATGAAGTACCATTTTAACTCCACTTTATGGATAGAGAAACTAAAGCACAAAGAGGGTAGACAACTTGCCCAGGTCTTACAGCCAGTAAGTGGTAGAACTGGGACTTAAACCCCGGCAGTCTGGCTCCAGAGTCCATGTTCTTAACTATGACACTGTACACCTTTTCCAGCACTCGTTCATTCAACAATCATTTATACAACATCTGCCAAGTGATTTATTAAGGAAGTGCTCCAATGAGAAACCCATTGAGGGAGTAAGAAAAACAGGATTCGCAAGGGGAAGAAACCAAACAAGGGACTGTTTTCAGGTGAGGCCCCTCCGCCTGACTCTGTGAGTGCTGTGGAGCTTCCAAGGCAAGGCAGCTGGGCTTTCGTAATGTTGCATCAGTCATTGACCGCAGGCCACTCTGCTGTGGATGTAAACTTCCAGACAATTCCAGCTCTCAACACATCTGAATGAATTCAAGACACATGCTCTAGTAACTCAAGTTTAGTTTTCTGAAGAAAGTTACAAGTTCAAGTTGGTAGGAACAAAGTATGCAGAAGCTGGATACACAGAGGTGGTAAAGTGGACTAGAGGGGATCTGGGTAGAGCACCAACAGAACCTACCATGTGTTAGGCACTCAACTGTCCTGAGCATGTGAAGAAGAAATGAGACTAATACATTTGCCTTCCAGGAGTTTATATGGTGGCAGCAAGGACATGCATTCTTTATACAGTATTGATGGTGGTAAATACTAGAAGAGGGCAGATAAGTTACTAAGGAATTGGAGAGAAGAGACTACACGACTGTTTTATGCCCTGGCTGAGGGAATCATAAAAGATCATTGAAGGGGTAGCATTTGACCTCTGTGTTACAAATGGCAAGACTTGGGGAAAGCCTTCAAGGTCAATCACACTACATGTGCAGCCACGCAGAGGAAGGAAGGTACCGAGCACTTCCATCATCTGATGGTGATCAACACCACTGTCCTTCCAAACAGAATGGGTTCCCCCAAAAATGTTAGAAATGCAAAATCTCAGGCCCCACCCCAGACCTACTTTATCAGACACTCAAGAATGGGGTCTCGCAGACCTGCAGCGAGCGACCCTCACGCATGCTCCTGTTGGGGAGACACTGCTCTCCCACCACCGACCACAGCCCAGGGAAAGCTCAACTGAACTGCACATGCACTAGGCCACCTGCGACCCTGCTGCATGCCCAAGCCACACCCTCCCACTCCCTCTCTGGGGTAAAGAAGAGCAAGTATGAAAGTGGAGCTGGGCTTAGATGAAGGGGCAGCCATGCCAAAGAGCAGCCTTTTGAAGCTTCAGGTCTAGGTGATGCAGAGTTCCATGAGGCCCACTCAGTGAGGGCAAAAAAAATCACAGAGAGGAACAATTTCATTGATTAGAGTGGAGAGGGTGGACCACCATGAGGATCGTCTTCCCCAACCATCTCCTGAACGTTTTAGAAGTCCTTGCTCTTCCTCCCTCCTTGAGGGGTAGGCCAGCTCCAGGGGCTCACAAATACTCACAACACTTCAGAAGATGATAGGCTAATGGTTTACAACATTAGGAGGAGGACGAGCAGCACCATCACAGTTTGAAATCGTGTATCCAGCACCACCTAGGACAGCCAGGTCTTTCATACAGACATGGAGAAGTGATTCATTAGAAGTGACCAGGAACAGACCGGGATTTCAAAATGCAGAATAGATAAACAAGATTATATACTGTATAGCACAGGGAAATATATACACAGCGAAAAAACAAATGTTGACGATGAATATATGTATGTTCATGTATAGCTGAAAAATTGTGCTCTACACTGGAATTTGACACAACATTGTAAAATGACTATAACTCAATAAAAAATGTTAAAAAAAAAAAAGCAGTGACCAGGAATATGTAATATTTAAAAGTATGCTTTATGAAAGAATAGCCTCGTTTAGTGGGACAGGACACACAGAAAGGAGTCGTGGAGCTATGATTTGGGGGGACAGGCATTCTAGGTCAGGATGGGAAACCATGAGTCCTGGAGTGAAATGAAGAGAACTGGAGCTTTAGTAAGTGTCTGAGCAAAACGAATTGAAGAGAAGAGATCTTGGAAGAAGAGAAATCTCTTAGGAGGCTCGGAAGTAGAACTACAGAAGGGTAGGAAAATATATGAGAAATTCTAGAGATTAAATTGACAAATATTTGGCTAAGGAAAGAAAAGGAACATTTTTCTGCAGACTGCAGTTATCAAAAAATGTGACAGACCGACAAAAGGCTGGTTTTTTGTTTTTTTTTTTTTAGCTGAAACAGAAAGTTCATTCTCAACCTCAAAACGATGGTCATTAAAATCATCCACACAGCAAAACATAGTCCAGAGAAGCTATAACCATACAAATGCTGATTAACTCCTATATTTATCATAGACGAGTTCTGAAACACGGACAAGCTAAATGATTCCAGGTGTCTTTATGACAAATACATGCAATCACACTTTTAGCTTAAATCTACAAATACGTGCATTCCCTCACAAAGTTGGCGGGTTATAAATCAACAAAATGCTACTTGACATGCACTAAACTCTCCAGATCTGCTGTTAGCACAGGTTTAGAGAAACCATTTACTCTCAGAGCTAGACATGGTCTTATTATCGGTTGGTTCATCATAAAAAGTTAACAACTGCATAGTTTTTATAATTTAATAATAATAGCAAATATTTATCAAGTGCTTACTATGTGCCAGGCACTATGTCTTTACATGCCTTACCTCATTTATTGCTGAGGCCCAGAGAATGAAATAAATTGCCCAAGGTAACATGGTTTTTATGTAGCAGAGCCAGGATTCAAATCCGCATCTACTGACTCCAGAACCAGATTTCAAAGCATTAACGTCTCTTCACACATGATTGCTTTTAACCTAATCTTAAAATCCCTTTATGGCAGTCATTACTATCACCATTTTACAAGTGACGAACATGAGACCTAGAAAAGGTAAGTGTCAAGTTCAACAAGAATCCCCGAGCAAGATCCAACCAGAGTTATCTGACTCCCAGGGCCCTCTGCTCCAATACCTGGTATGGGAGTTACTCTGACTGGAGGCGTCCTCAGTATTTCTACAACATACCAATATTTTCTGCGAGGAAAAAAAGAAAACATTTGAAATATAGCATGGCCAACAGCACTGAAGATGGGCGAGCACACAGATGCACAGAAATAATGTGGTGGCTTAATAAAGGTAATAGTGGCATGAGAAGTGTCTACACTTCAGCTTTCCACCATCAGGTAATGGTACATCACTCTGTGTAAATATGTATCTATGTATCTACATAAATACAGGTAAATATACAGCTACCTGCTTTCAGGAAGGAGGAATGAGTAATCACATGCACGGGCAGCTATTTCTGAAAATTCATGGAGGAATTACCATCTGTTATTATAAAACATAATTACTTTGATGAAGAAAACATTAAGCATTTAAAATGGCATTAAACAAGGACTGCATCACTAACCTCGACTTTCCCAGGCTATTCTAGGTGACGCAGTATCTCGGAGACAGCATCAGTCTAGAGAATAATCATATTAATTTTGCCAACTAAATACAGACCTTTTGTGTTATCTGAATGTTATTCTTTCAGGTTATTTACTTTTTTTGGTGGGGTAGGTAATTAGGTTTATTTATTTTGTTATTTTTTTAATGGAGGTACCAGGGATTGAACCTAGGACCTCGTGCATGCTAAGCACATGCTCTACCACTTGAGCTATACCTTCTCCCACTGAATGTTGTTTTTTTTTTTTTTGAAGAACCTTTCCTGTTAGTTAATTCCTAGTTCTTCCCTAACTTGAGGCCATACCCCCAATTCAGAGCTCCCTTTCTTTAAGGCATCAATATTCATTTTGAAGAGAGGAAGTATAGCATGACAAAAGTAAACTCAGAAACACTGCAAGGTATTTTTTAAAAATCTGGAACACAAGCCCAAAAAGGTATCACCTGTCCGATTACTTCCATAAACTATTTTTGCTATGATGAACACTGTCAATACTGTTTGAAACAAAGTGCATTCCAGAAGTAAATTATCTCTGCTCACAACACAGAGATAATGCACTCCCTACGCTGCAGGAGAATAGCCAGAACCATCTCAAACCGTTGAGTGTGGAATGACAGATGTGAGCTCAGGCAGGTACAAAGTTTGCAATCACAGCCACAGCTTCATATAAACAGAAATCAGTATTTCCCAAATCCTGTGATTAGGTCAGGAAATCTCAAATCCCTGAACCAATTGATTAATATGACTATGATGGGTTCAGGAAACAAAGCAGGGGGGCAGGTAGAGGAAAGGCTATACTTAAACGTAATTTGCCCTTTTCCTTCCGCGCCTTTGGGGAACGTGATGGAAGACATTGCCCAGATAGTAGTCTCTATGTTTGGGCAAAGTTCTAGGTTATCATTTATGTATCCCTTTCGTACTTTGATCTCAGTCATGCTGACAAAGAAAACCAGCGGAGCAAGCCGGGCAAACCCCCAGCGCGTGGTAATCGTGACGGATGAACACGGGGTTGAGCAGCTCCATCTGGCCTCACAGGCCAGCACCAGGCCCAGTGTGATCTATTAGCTGTGCGAGCCCAGGTGTGGGGACGCGGCACCAGGCTCGCAGAGTGCAGCCCTGGCCATGAACCGATCCAAGCATCGGGGAACTTACGAAAAAGCAGGCAAGGGGAATGTCAGTCAGGAAATGGTTACAAATTAGAAAAAGAAAGAGGAATCCAGGGCAGTGGGGCCTCATATGCCACAGTCATAAAAGCAACTTCCTCTTTTCCCTAATTTCAGAACCACAGAGTAGAATTCGCTCCATATGAAATTCCTTACAAGTCACATGCTGCCCTAAACCGCCGCCTGTCCCCTTCGATGTGTTCACAGGATAGTCACATAGAAACAGATGTTACCGCTTAGCCCTCATGCTGTTAAGGGAAAGTGTCAGTGTGACATGGGAAACAGCTACCTATGACCCCTCAAGAGCAATTCTCAAGCACCTCAAGGATGCTTTGGTCCTCCCGGCAATCTGCATCCTTGAAATTTGATTCAGCTCTGCCAGATCCTGTAGGTCAAGTGTAACGATTCTGAGAAAGTACATATTTGAGCTGAAAGTGGCCTCTCACACCGAGCACACCAGGTGTAATGCTGAGCTGTGACAACAGTCTTCCTGTCGTTCTGAGGCTGGCTGACTGAGCACTGCTCCAGTGAAGCCGCGCCCTGGGCTGGGTCACAATTATTCATTCTCTTGTCTGCATTCTCAAGATGATTTGTATGTGTCTGTATTATGGTATTCATCCTACTCCCTCGTAATCATCCATATTTATGTCTCCAGCTAGACTGTTACTTCTTGCAGGTGAAAAGTATGTCCTCTACTGCCTCGAATCCACAGAACCCAACACATGTGCTGTCCTGCTGACATATGATCACTGAATGAATGAACATACTTCAAGCTGAATTGTCGCCATACATTTATTTCTCTTTCTGTCTGTTTTAGATTGTATACTTCCTTGCGATTTAACTACACCCCTTTTCTGTTTACAAACCTTGTGAGACAGAGCTCAGGTATGTTTTAAAGCTATATGTGAGTACAGGTGGAATATGTGTACAGAGGTGACAGCATTCAGCCTGGAAGTCAGTCCTTTCCCTCCAAAGAGAGGGGATGTTCTGAGGGAAAATAATTAAGACTTTATATTCAGCAGAAACTGTGGGGAATAGGAGAGCAAGAAGGTTGTAATCCATAAAATCAAAAGCAGCGCAAGTGGACAATCAGGAGGGAGTGCAAGGAATATCCATTAGCCAAAGAGCACGGTCACTTGACTGTAGAGAGCCTGAGACGGCCGCAATGATGGCCTCCGGACAGCAAGTCACTGCCAAGACACCGGACACTGCAGCCTGATGAAAGGAGCAGCCTGCCTGCTACGGGAGGAGCAGGCGGGGGCAAGCGCAGGAGAGACAAGAAAAGGAAACAGGCAACACGAGTGAAAGAGAAAACAAGAGGAAGGGAAAGTGCTCCAGTGAGACTTTCTAGCCAGATCCGGAGAGCTCTAGCAACACAGCAAATAGATCCTGAGGAAACAAGGGTAAAATGTGTGGCAACCTTGCAAAACACCTAGAGCACCTTGCAGGACAGGAAGAGAGAGCATGAGGGTAACAAGGAAGGGGAAAAGAGCAATGACTTCTAAACAAGGATTTACTGTACAGCACGGAGAACTATATTCAATGTCTTGTATATATATTACTATATATATATATGTATATATGTGTGTGTTTATATATATACACACACATATATAAATGATCCACTTTGCTGTACACCTGAAACTAACATGATATTGTAAATCAACTATACTTCCATTTTTTTAAACAAAGGAACAAGGACTCTTCTGGCTAGGGAGAACTTTCTGAGTGAACTGAAATTGGGGGCCGAAGAGAACTATATTAGGATATCTGTATTTGTAATGTTCAAATAATCACTTAGTAAATTTTGTTAATGTTTTATCCATAAGGTAAGAGGATGTGGTTCTCAAATGAATCTTTATTGGTTGTAAGTCTCAGGATAAGACCCCTGTTAGGCTACTGTTATAACCAACGCCTCAGTGTGAGGGCAACAACAGCTGTCCTCCACCCAAGCAGGAATAAACACTTCCATTTGGATCTGCCCCTTCTCCTGCCTTCCTGTCCAAGAAGAGAAAAGGTGGAAATGAAGTAGAATTTGTCCCCCAAAGCAAATGTAACCTCATAAAAGACCAGGGGTTGAAGAGAAGATAAAATCCAGATTGTTAGATATTCAGGGATACCTAGCACCACTAGCCACAACTACAATACAAATACCCTCTTCTTATAAAAAGAGACACAACCAGGAGCAGAAGAGAAGATATAAGACACTGATATCCCATAAATTACTGGAAGGCTCAAAGCGACGGATAACATCCAGGGCAGTTTAAATTCAGTTAAAGTATCCTTTCATCAGGCAGTAGAGCCACTAATCTAAAAACCTTCTTTTTCCAGTTTTCTTGAAAAATAACTGACATACATCAGTACGTAAGTTTCAGGTGTAGAGCATGATTGATTTACATACATTGTGAAATGACCACAAAGGTTTAGTAAAATACCCATCATCTCACAGACACAATAAAAGGAAAAAGGTTTTCATGTGATAAGATCCCTTAAGAGCTACTCTCTGAGCAGCTTTCTTATACATCATGAAGCAATGTTAACTACAGCCATCAGGTTGTACATTACATCCATAGCACTCATTTACATTATAGCTAGGAAGTGTGTACATTTACCCACCTTTCTTCAATCTCCCCTCCCCCCATGCCTTGCCTCTGTCACCACAAATCTGATCTCTTTTTCTATGAGTTTTTGTTTTTTTAGGTTTCACATAAGTGAGATCATATAGTATTTGTCTCTCTCTGACATATTTCATTTAGCATAATGCCTTCAAGGTCCATCCATGTTGTCACACATGGTAGGAGTTCCTTATTTTTTATGGCTCAATAATATTCAGGTGTGTGTGTGTGTGTTGTCACACATGGTAGGAGTTCCTTATTTTTTATGGCTCAATAATATTCAGGTGTGTGTGTGTGTGTGTCTGTATACACCTCTCTATCCATTTATCCATCAATGGACACTTAGGTTGTTTCCATGAATTGGATACTATAAATAATGATGCTATGAACGTGGAGGTGTGTATATCTTTTCAAGTTACTGTTTTCGTTTCCTTTGGATGTAGTCTCACATGTAGAATTGCTGGATTGTATGGTAGTTCTATTTTTAATTTTTTGAGAATCCTCCACACAGTTTTCCACAGTGGCTGTACCAACTTACATTCCCACCAACAGTACAGAAGGGTTCCCTTTCCCTTTCTCCACATCCCTACCAGCATTTGTTATCTCTTGTCTTTTTAATGATGGCCATTCATACAGGTGTGAAGTGATATCTCATTGTGGTTTTAAGATTCATTTTCCAACGACAAGTGACGTTGAGCAAATTACTTGTTGGCCATTTGTATATATTCTTTGGGAAAACATCTATTCAGGCCCTCTGAGCATATTCAATTGGATTGGTTTTTGATATCAAGTTGTGTGAGTTCTTTATTTATTTTGGATATTAACTTTTTATCATACATATGGTTTGCAAATATTTCTTTCCCATTCTGTAGGTTCTCTTTTCAATTTGTGATTGTGGATAGTCATCCTGAACTATCGTTTGTAAAGACTCCCAACTGTTCTCTCACCTCCAGTGTCTAGTCCTTGCAATCTTTTGCGACAAAGTCACAGTAATTATCCTAAGAGATAACCCCATTGTGCCATCCTCTGCTTAAAATCCTCTCCTCATTGCCTGCCAACCCCTACAGAATGAATTCTGAGCTATTTAGGATGCCACTGAACATTCCTCTGAATTAGACTGCAGTCTACTTTTATCTTCTACCACTTTCGTCCTCCCTCATCCTTTTATGACACTAAGCTAGACTCTTCAACATTCCAGGAACACATAGGTATTTCCAGATATTCATACAGCCCATTTATCCCATCCTCACACTTATAATTCATTTTCCACAACTCACACACCAAAATCTGACGTATCTTTCAAGGTCTTGTTCAAATGTCTCTTTCTCAATAAACCTCTTCTCCATCTTTTTAGTCACAATAATTGTTCTTGCCTATATGTTTGAATCACATTATGTTAATGCCTAATTGCACCACCATCAGTTGCACGGGTCCACATTTCCAACTGGATGATAAACTCCTTCAGCAGAGGTACATTGATGATAATCTTTACATATTTGTCCTAAACAAAGTTTCAGCCAGATGCCTGCATTTCTTTAATGCTTGTTCAACTTTCATACTCAATTTAAATTTAGCAATCGTTCCAAGGCTTATTAGGGTTTATCCTCAGATATTATTTAAAAAAAGAGTCCCATTTTTAGAATGCAATATTTTCTATCCCTAATTCATTAATCAAGTCTATAGAAAGTCTAGATCAGACCAAATATCAAGTAAAAGCCCAAACAATAAAATGAGAGTGAGCATCATATTTACAAAGGGCAACATCCACATCATTAATTAAATGAAACCATTTCTTCACAAAAAAAAAAAAAAAATCACACCAGGGCAAGCATATGAGTGCCCCAAATAATTCTGTATCTATCATATATGACTTTGATTGTAAGTTATATGTTTACATGTAGACACAGTGTCTCTTGAGTTTCACTGCATTTCAAACATAACCATTGCAATAATCCACACAAAGAAAGTACTCAGTAACATGAGTCAATTGATAGAAAGATTGAGAACCTTACTGTTTACATTTAAATTGTCTTGTGAGTTATCAAACTTTCAAAGATAGGAATTACACAAGATAATGTCTTTATGTTTTAGACTATTAAACTGAAAACAGTCCAACAACCCACAATAAATTTACTAACAACTTCAAATCAATTACTATGTATCTGTTTATATCTACACAGAAAAATATAAAAGGTGATTCTTCCCTTCAAGAAGCTGATTAACTATTTGGAGGACTGAAATTCACATATGTGAAAAGGAGAATACAAGACAATATAGAACTGAGGTCACTAAATTAGAGGATTTGTTTTACAAAGTTGTAGAAAACATAATTAGAATTAGAAGGTGAAACTGAGGCAAAATAGTTCAGGGTTAATGCGATAAAGAAAATAGAACTTCACCTCTAAGAAGAGTTTTTTCTAAAAGGATAATTATACACGTGCATAAAGCTGCATGTACAAAGTTGTATCTCAGCATAGAATGGAAATAATGTTGGTGTCTGGGGCTGAATTAGTTAACAAATAATGAGACATCCATAGAACAAATACAGCTGACCTTTAAACAACTTGAAGGTCGGGCTGCCGGCCCACTTGCGGTGGAAAATCCACATATAACATCACAGTTGGCCCTCCGTATCTGAGGTTCCACATCCATGGATTCAAGTAACCGTGGATTGTAATAGTACTATAGCACACATTTACTGAAAAAAAATCTGCATGTAAGTGGACCTGTGCAGTTCAAACCTGTGTTGCTCAAGGGTCAACTGTACTATGGAATCATTAAAAATAATCCTTTCATAGGTAATGTATGTATAGGAATGGAAAATGATAATATATCAGAATGAGTATTATGTATAATATTTTATAAAACTAATTACACACATAAAAGCCTAAAAAGCTATAAAAGAGGTTACCTCTGAGCCTTGGGATCAGGAAAACATTTATTTCCTTCTTTTGTTTATCTCTATTATCTGCATTTTTATGATAAACATGTATCTCTTTTATAATAAGAAAAATAAACACTAAAAGAGCTTCTTAGTACCTCAGAGCAATCTGGCACTCGAAGTCAGCACTCCCTCTCCTTTCCCTGTCCAAGAGAAGCCCTAATAAGGTTAAGTCCATAAAAGAGTTTTGAAATGAATAAAATACTAAAAAATAAATAAATAAATAAAAAATAGAAGACATAGCCATTTTAACTTCTTAAGGAAGGTGTGAAAATTTTATGTGTCAACTAGACTGAGCCACGAGATGCCCAAATATTTGTTCAAACATTGATCTGAGTGTGTCTGTGAGGACGTTTTGGGTGATATTAACATATGACTCCACAGACCGAATAAAGCAGATGGCCCTCCCCAATGCAGGTGGCCCCCAACCAATCAATTGACACCTGAATAGAAAAACAAAAGGCTGAGTAGGTGGGAACTTCACCTGCCTGAGAAGCTTGAGCTGGGACACTGGTCTCCTCTTACCCTTGGACTGAAACTGACACCATGGTCTCTCTTGGTTCTCAGGCCTTCACACTCAGACTGAAACTGCATGACTGGCTTTCTTAGGTCCCCAGCTTGCCAACTGCAGATCTTGGGATTTTGCAGCCTCCAGAATCATGTGAGCCAGTTCCTTATTTTTTAATTTGTTTGTTTATTTATTTACATCTATCTGTCTATCTATCTCCTACTGCTTTCTGTCTCTCTGGAGAACCCTGACTAATTCAGAGAAGGGATACTTAATTTAAAATAAGCTTAAAGCAGTCTACTCTTATAGTTGTGTGCAGGACAGACTGGAGTTGGGGAAGGCCAGAGACTAAGAATCCAACCGCAAAAGATGCTGCAGAAAGTGGGCAAAGAGGATGAGAGCACGGCCAGGGACGAAGCTACTGAGAGAGGGAAGCCTCCAGCGCTCAGAGAAACAACAGGACTGAGTTCTGATTCTAGCTGGGCTATTACGCCCTGGAGTAAGCAAGTCACTTCCCCCTCTCTAAGCCTCCGATTCTTCATCTATAAAATGATCTGTTTAGACCAGAAACCCCCCAGGGTCCTTTTCTGTTCTACAAATCTAAGATTCTATTATGATAGGAAACAATATTTAGATGCTTTTATTCAAACTGCGAATACATTGGCTTAACTTTGTTCTTAAACTATACTGAATATTCCATCAGTTCTCAATAAATAATACATTAAGCAAGCTCTTTTGGACATCATGGTTTAATTGTAAGGCCTGGAAATGCCCTGCCTTTTGGCAAAATCTTTGCAATATCAATTCCTTTATTAACTTTGCAAGCATATAATGGAAAACTAGGCACATTACTTTGAAATAGGCCTGTTTTAATCTAAGCCTCCTCCTCAATCATGGAAAAAGCCAATTTATAAGAACAGCACATTTCATATCAGATAATTTATTTATAATGAAACATTAAGTCGTGTCAGGACTTGACACAATTTGAAGTTATTGCACGAGGGTTAAGTGAAGTTCCAGCAGACCAGACCGCCACGCCAGTTTGATGTGTGTGTGTGCCTTCCCTTCCCTAGGTTTGCTATACACAGTGCTCTCCTATATCTGAGTCTAAGCTAGCCTAGGAGGAAAAAGCCCTAACTTTATTCCAAATAGAAATCCCATGTGAAAGTTGAGAAGCACTTGAGTACTGTATCTGAAGATTAACTTCCTGGATGTTGAAATTCATGTGAACCACATTATACACGAATCTCTTTTATAGATACTCATGGCTAAGCCCATCCGATCAAATTAAGACAATCTCACAAACAAATCACTAGGCCACAGAAGACATGATAAACACACAGAGAGTGTACACAGCCTCACCCACGTTCACCAATGCCATCTTCATCCAAATCATACAATTCTCTGGTTATCTCCTGAGTCAGAAGTTTAAAAGAACACACCCATGATTTTTCTGTGCCTAGCACACTTAGTTATTCTCTGTATGCCTATAAAAATCAACAGGAAAAAAAAAAAAAAGGGAAAAAGGCTGACGAAACACTAAATCTCTTTTCAGCCTGTTGTCTGATCTCTTAGAACCTGGACACATGGACCAGCTCTTACTTTCATAAACTCCTTTTCCTTCCTTTGTCTTGCGTTCTTTTACAACTAAACCTGGATCTAACAGCATTTAATGTCCTGAAGCTTTCAGGTAAGGCCATATTTTAGATCATATTTTATTTCTGGTCTTGGCAGTAAACTTGGAATTAGCTATTAAGCCCGGATTTCTCATCTAGTCAACTCCAGGAAAAAGTACAATAGAGAAAGGAAGAAAGAGCCAGAGGCCTTGACCAACAGGAACTATATTAAAAGAGAAAAAAAAGTATTCTACTTGAGATCCAATAGAAAAGAAAAAAGAGAGGCTCAAAATTTCCATCATCAAATGAGGACTTCTTCCAGGGCAGGGGCTGCGTGGTAGACCTTCCCCTGACTTTTATCCAGGAATACTGAATATGTCATGACTCCTTTCAACCCTGCCTCCTCATTCCATGCTCTTAATTGAGGTTTATGAGCTCTGACCTATTATTTCTAAAGAGGGAGGAAAAGAAGAATCTCTTCCAAAAATATCTGGTTCTCCATCCCCACCTGCCTTCATTTATAAAACAAGCCATCTAAATCTCTCAGGCTATTTTTCCACCGGCTTGTTTATAATGTGGTAATGATTATGCTAATACCAGCTGGGAATACATCGATGTGGACATGCTGTGTGAGTGTGCTGGAGCTGGGGAGGGCTCTGTAAGTGCATGAGGAGAACGATTCAATAAAATTATAGTACATGTGTAGCCCTCTTTCCATATTTACTAGTTTGTTGTAAGCTCCTTCTCAAATGGGAAATAGACCATGTTTCCTTTGCAGGGGGATAGTTATGGAATAACGAAGACCATGTGTTCTGCTACATCTTATTCGTCTGCGTACTCTGCAGCTCTTTTCTAAACCAAATTACTAACAGTATACTAAACTTATTTCCCCAGTGAGAACTTCTGGCTACTAACACTGTCAGTATATGCACCTCACTGTCCCCAAGAGCACAGGTAATCACGATGTGACCAGTCCATGATGGCATCCGAGCGAGGAGAATGCAGCTTTCACGGTATGCAAGGGAAAATGACACCCTCTAATGAAATGATACTGTTTATACAAGCAATAGAGTATTACATCACTTTCTCTACAAAGAGAAGAGAATGTGAAATTTCAGAAAAGGCAGATAGCTATTTAATGTGTAACTTGTCACCACGGTCAGCTTCAGCATAATAAAATGCACATGGAAAAATCCCTTGCAGCAAGCCCCTTGCATAGCAGATTCTTCCTTCGTCTGGGTGGAAGGGTGTGTATGTGTCTGAAGGAAATGACATCTCTGCTTCGCTCACATAAGCACTTGCTGCACAATGAGCTTCAAACTGCATTTCTGAGATGAGTTTGCCCGGTGCTGGGGGCACAGAGGCAAGAGCTTGGCCGTGAGCCTCCTGCATGATTGGAGGAGAAGCAAGTATCTCCTTCGTGCAGATCAAAGAAATTCACATCCATGTGACAGCTAAACACTGGAGAACCTGATGTGTGTAAAAACTGCTCTTTTTCATTTTTACCCCCGAGAGCCAAGAAAACTGTAAGCAAAGACAATGCAATTCTGGTAGCAAACTGGTCTCAAAGGGGATTTCTAATTTTCCTATTATTTTATTCCAAATTACAGTACCTCCTTACCAAGTATGATTTTTGCCACATCAGTATAAGGGCATTTTTCTGCACCCATACTTGGAAGCAAATTGACTCCTGTTTCCTCAACAAAACTTTCAAGGAATGTTGCCAGTGATGGGAAGTTTTGTCACATGCTTATATTTCAAATAGGGTGCTTTTGTTTCCAATTCAATATATAGGCATATATACTTATTATTAAAATGCACTCTATAAAATCCCTATTGGAGGGATTTTAGTTCCATTCGGACATCACAACTCAAACATTCTATTCATTGCACGGTATGTTCACTCTCTCCAAGTAAAAATTCCTCCTGTTGTTTCTGACGTCAACTTAAAAAGTTAATTATAATTCACACGTAAAAAATCATTTTAACAGTTGGAATAAGAAGCAGTAAGAGTTAACAGTCTTGTCCAGCAGATAAACTTTTGCAGGTTTTCATCTGAAAGTCATAACATAACCTTTTATTCTGTGTGTCATTGGTATAGAAGGTTTTTCAAGGCAGAGTTCTTCAAACTGCAAGATGTTGAACAGATGTACTGTAGAGTCTTCCAGGTCTAAACTGTGAAGAGTCTGTTTTCAGTCTGTGTGTTGAGTCCTTCATTTGTTTTATTCTTTTATCAAGATCTTCAGGTCTGGGTATTTCTTTTGTTAAAATTATTTGTTGGTTATTGTTACTTAAGCTGCATAATTGTTTAGAATCAGATTTTAACACAAATTCTTTTTGAACAAAATAAGAAATATTAATTTGAATTTTGCCACTTTAAAGCAAGTTTTCAGCAGGAAAATCTCTGCTTCCTATAGCAGGTGCTGGAAGCCCAATTCCAGATGTTTGGATGTGTAAATAGCAAAGGAAGAATTTGAGAAATGGGTAGGGATGCAAGAAAGAGGAAGGCATAAATAAAAAACAGACCTTTTGAAAGTTCAGTTCACATGGGCTATCACTAAAAGCCCTTTCTAAACATTCTGGCTTTTGTCTTCCATTGCTGGACTTCTATTCCTCACGGTGTCTTACGCTGCAAATGTCACTTCCCAAAATGTGGGAGCAGCCATAGTCATTGGCCTGGCTATTCATTTCCAACAAATCAAATACATCCCTATTGGCCAGAATGATGTGTCCTACATTTCAGTTCAATAAACCAAGACACCGAACCCTACCTTATAGATGTGGTCATTTCTCCCATCTTTAACTGCATTGAAGTTTGGGGTTTAACAGTATCAAGGCGGCAGGATAAATGGGGTTCTCTAAAGCTTAAACCTCAGTCTTTGTAGTTGAAAGGCCAGTTTTGCCCTTTTGTTCTTACCCATTTGTTACTTGAAGGGATTTCAGAATGCATAGCTCTAACAGGGTTAAAAGGGTGCTTATAAATGTTTTCTCTTTATTTAGCTTGATGTTGGCAGAGCCTCTCCACCATTTCAATGAGAGACACATGAGCAGAAAGGCCTTTAAAATATAGGTAGGTCTTTAGAATATGGGCAGCTTCCTTCTCGAATATCCTCTTGCTATCAAACTAATCAGTAGTAAGGGATAATTAAAGCCATACAGAGCATAGGGCTGAGTTTTGACTACTTTAACCACTTCACTACCCAAGCCCCTGCAGCTACACTGACAGAGGAATAGAGAGCATGGCTTTGAAAGGGAGCCTAGCAGGGGAGTTAAGAGCCCAGGCTTCGGAGTATGTGTGCATAGGAGCAGTTACAGAGGAAAATGAGTGCTTTGCATTCTAGAATAAGTTGGATGTGGTCATCCTCTTCTTGCTAAAACCATGATTTCCCTTGGCCAGTTGAACTGAAAGTGGCAGAACCCCTCCACCACCTCGAATGCCAGAGTGAAGGGTAGGAAGAAGGTGCTAATGTGCTGATTCTCAAGTGGAGATTCTCCCATGACATCTCCAGTCAGTTCCCCTTGATCAGACGTGCAGCTGCCTTCTCGTCACAACTCACTTACAGGACCTAATGGAAAGTAGGCTGGCAGCTTCATCTTGGGAACCCCCAAAGCCTTGCTCTTAAATACAGGTATAAAAACCGGATAAGAAAATTGCCCTGTTTGCCAACATTAATTTGCCCTAGAGAGTAGATAGGTATTTACCCACTAGCCAGTACTTTCTATAACTTTTCTGATAAGGGCAGAGCAACAATGGTCTCACACCATTAATTAACTCCACCATCTTGCTTGATAAGTATCATGAAAGCTGCCAAGCCACACGGTGTGGTGACCAAGAATAAAGCCTCTGGAGTCGGACAGACCTGGTTAGAACTTTGACTCTGCCACATACTAGCTATGCTACTTTCTTCTTTCTTCTGCCATCAGTTTTCTCGTCGGCAAAATGTGAACAATGAGACCGGCTTTATAGGACTGTTGTAATAACCAAGTGAATGATACAGTTGTTGATAAATGGTAGCTATTTTATTATGCCTATTATTTCCCCAACCTGTTCTACCTTATCAAGAGGTAAGTAATAGGTGAAAGTATGCTACTAACAAATGAAATAAGTATTGGGAAGAAATGTCTACACATGTAATAGATGAGTAAGTGGGAGGTTCTCCTTGCAAAATTGAACTGTACTTGCTGTAATGGGAAAATATACTATTTTAAGAAAGAAAGAGTTGGTTCTATGTGAATCCCAACTATACCACTCCCATGCTGTGTAAGCTTAAGCAAGTAAGTCCCTTGACCTCAAACCAGTATGCAGACTGCTGTCAATAGGGATAATATTATCTACTCCACAGACACACTGTAAAAATCTGATGTGATAATAAATGGGAAAGCACTTTGCAACCTGCAAAACAGCATGCATAAAACATGTGAAATATCATTGGTTTCCAAAGTCTGACAGCACCTTGGTTATTACGGGCACTTGGTGCTAAAACAATAATCTATTGCACGATTCAAAATGTCAGAAGCATTTTTCCAGGGGTGAAATAATGTAGGCAGATTTTTTTTTTTAACTTTTATCTTACCATTGAGAGATGCCCAACTTTCATTTAGCACTTTGGAAATCAGAAGATTCTGCATAACACTTGAGACAAAAGAAAGAAACCACCATTTTCCTAACTCTGTAAGAACTTATCAAGAAAACTGTGTCTCTTTAGTGCCTGTGAAGAATTTTGTGTCTCTAGAACAACTGTTTATTTTAATCTTACGGAAATCCTGCTGCTTGTAAGGGATCTGGTTTCCTTCTTTTTCCTGGCTGCTAGAAATCTCAAAATCAAATTTGAGGTCATTTCTGAATGTGCCAGACTATACAGACATTATTTTAGTATTCCCACACATACTCTTCTTTGCCCAGACTTTCCTACTGCTCTTTCATCTTCTTGAGCAAGGAAGTTAGAAGTAAATAAACAGAAAATCTCAGTGACCAGGGAGAAGTGAGTTTGGGGCTTCACTTCAGAGACTTTTAAAGGAGAGCTATCTTTTGTCTGTGTGCTTGCTCCTGTCCCTGGGCAGTCCCAAGGCACCTCACTCAGTCTTCATTTGCACACCCACTTTACAGAGTCAGGGGTCTTACGTACTCAGTCTTTACTCAAAAAACGTCTCTGGTGAAATTTTAATGCTTGTATCTTATCATTCCTTTGTATTGTCCGCACTGAAACTTAATCTTTGCTTTGGTTTCGTTAACAATTTATTTCTTGAAAATATTACCCAGATTATCAGCTTTCATATTCTAATCTAGAATATTCTTAACTACCTTTAAAGCTAAACATACATGCAGTGCTTATATCACAGTGGTTCTTACTTTGTTTACGGAGCTTCAATCTCTAACTAGAAACTTAGAGGGGAGAACACCCTGCTCTAATTAAAAAAAGAAAGAAGGAAGAACTTGATAGCCATAACTATAATCTTATCTGGTTAAGTATATTTTAGGAAGAAGGGGAGAAGATGTTTTGACTGTGAAGATCAAATCATAAACCTTCATTTTCTACTGTTGGCTGTGCACAAACTTCAAATTAAACTCTTTTATTACTTTATATCTTCCATACCAGGACATTTATTTGGTAATCAGTAATAACCCTAATACTTGCATCCTTCAAACTGTTCTCAAACATAGTTTCAAAATTCTACCATTAAAATTGAAGACTAAGTGGATGAATATGTTCATTATCTTGATTGGGGTGATGGTTTCTTATGTCAAACATGTCAGTGCTAACTGATGCAAAAATAGTAACAATTATCAATTCTCATTAATCATAGTAATACATTTGAACTACCAAAACACAGTAGGGTGTACTTCACCATAGATGTATTTTCTTACTTCACTTATTATAGGAACAACATCAACAATAAAGTTAAAATTGTTTTTCCTCCTACAGATGAATGCCACTGAGACTGTAAAAGGGTTACAGTAAATCAGGTAAAAGAAACAATATGATTTGTAGATATCCTTGATCATTAGTCTAGCAACAGGAAAAAAAAGGCATTCAAATAAATGCAATAGGGCATATTAAATGACTTATGATCATTAACCATATAAAACATATACATTATTTTCTAAACTTTCACAAATAGAAATTCCCTTGCTCATAATGTAGTTAGTCTAAAATTAGTCTTAGGCTGGTGTGTTTTGACTTTTTAAAAAATTCTCTTCAAGAATATCACATTTTCGCAATCTGATAGTTTCCTAATTTTATTAAACATTATTAGAAAAAGTGCTTAATAGTCATTTAGATTACATTAAATTCAAAATCTTCAAGTCTCTGTTAAGAGGTCAGTACATCTGAATATTAAGGAGACCCCAAAATGAAGGTTTTATAATGTTTTATCTATCCAGTGCGGTATAACCACAAAAATTATTTCTCAAACAAGCACACATGATTGAGTCTAAATCCACATCTAAGAATCTAATGTATATTTGTTTCCTACTGTTTAAATTACTCACTTTAAACACCAGAGTTGCACATGGTAAGTGTTCAGAATTATATTGAAATAATTAGTGACTACTTGGTTAATAAAGGTGAAGCTTTCGGAATTAATGAAGAAAGGCTTAAAAATACTCAACTAATCCATAGGAAAAACTCATGATGAGCTCTAATTACAGATGTTATTTTTTATTCCAAATTTTAACAAAAATATGAATAATAGAATTGTTTTGTTTTCTTTTGTAATGGTGAGGGAAACATTTCCCATCAGATTCAGTGGACGGATCTGATAGGAAAGGTAGCTTTCCTGTGCCTGGGGCTCAAAGGTCTGCCACACCCCTTTGGCAAAAGAAAAATTTTATTCCCAAAGGGACACAGGCTTATAGGTAGTATGGTATGAAATTGCTGGAGTAAAGAGGCTCTTTCCTCAAAAATGTAGAAAGACAAACACCTGATAATATTATCTGAACCCCAAATGTAGCCATTCCTGAAACCAGGAGTGACCCAGATTTTTGCAATGGTGCGAATCCATAATTTCATTTTTTTTTCACTTTAATCTACTTTGAATTGGAGTTTGATCACTAATAACTGAAAGAGTCTAAGTAAGATATTGGTATCTTTTTTTAGGTTTTTTAGGTTTATTTAGTTCTGTCAGATGTCATTTAGCGCATAACTGAGAACTTTAGAATCATATGTTAATTTGCTTGAAAACTAGATCATCTTTCTTTCTTACTAATTATATTACTACTTTTTATTGTTTATGCTTTAGTAGGTATTTATGACTATTACAGGTATATGAAGAAAATACCGCATAACAACATGATACTACACTTTAAACAGTGCATTCAGTGACTTTGTATTAGTAGCTTAAAATCAGCCTTGACAAGAGTGTTTACACCGTGCAAACTAGCAAACACTAGAGATCAGGGCTTGATGTGTTATTTTATTGGTTTTCTAAATGGGAAGGTAATGGAGAAATCTAAATAATGATTACTAAATCTTAAAATTGCCACATTAATAGACATTGTGTCGTAAATTGGACAAAAAAATCAGAAAATATTTTCCTGTATTCAAGAGGTATTATTCAACTCAACAAAGAAGTTACTCAGCACTGAAAGATGAAAGATGTAGTTCCAACATTGTGCTGAAACTAAAATAACACTCTATTTAATACTAATCGTTTGTATAATGGTAAAAAATATTTTAACAGTAAATCGCATATCAGATTTAAGTACAATCTTTTTTTTTTCTGAAGTAGGTTTATTGGATAGGATACAACTTGCATGCGTAGTTGAATTGCAATCTATATATTGGCTCTAGATATGAGTTTAACAAGTGATTTTTGAGAAGTTTGGTTATATAGAATTTATACTCAAAGTGGTGTGTATTTTATTAATTTTTACTTTAATATTTTGCTACTCAACATTTATATCAATAAAATTTACACTACACATGTGTAACTCTGTATGTACATATATTAGATCATCTTATTTTAAATGCATTAAGTTAAAGTTCATCAGGCATATAAAATTGTCTAAGAAGCTCTCCTTTAAGAAAAGTTTATCAGTTTTTCTCTTCTCCTCAGGCTGAGAAAGATATCCCTTCTCTCAGCTCCCATAGGAGCACCCCCATGGTAATTAGTGATTTACATACCTGTAAATTCCTTGGGCGACCAGGGTCAGGTCTTTCATATCTGTATCCTCAGAGCCTAACCAGATACTTAACATGCAGCTCGTCTTCAGGAAATGCTTGTTCAACTACTGGGTCTCAGCATCACACAGCTAACTACTTGCCTGGCCCTAGTTGGCTAGCTCACCGCCAATTCTGAGAACAGCCATTCCAAAACTTTCCATTCTCACACTCCTCAGGATTGCCTTGCCTTCTCCTCTGACCATTCACAAATAATCCTGCCTCCTACCTAATTGAGAAGATGAACAAAGCAAGAACTCCCTCCACGTCCTGTCCCTTCAATTTCAATCCACCTCTCCCTCCTCTGCCTTCTTCTTGGCAGTCTCAGAGTGCAAGGTACCCTTTCTCCTGGGTTTGGAATTTATCCCTTCCCGCTTTCCATCAAGCTCATACCCTTATTCAATTTCTTTAGTATATTCAACCTCTTCCTCCCTGTTGCTAGTGCCTTCTCTGAAATGTGCAAGTCTCTCCCATCCTTGATCCAACATCTCTCTTTAGTTATCCCTCTGACCTTCCATTTACAGTCAAGCTTCTGGCAAGATCAATCCAACTGGTTTCCTCACTCCTATGAACACTTAAACCCATTCCACTAGGGTTCTGCCCCTCCCATTCCACAGAAATCCACACAAACAACATTTGCCAGCACTTGCACAACTTTGCAAATTTATCTCCTCCAAGAATTCAATATGTGGTCAATGATCTGGGGTTCTTATTAACTTTAGTTACTTGGCAATAATGTTACAATAAAAGTCTGTATTATAATAATCCACAAAAATGGGGAAGTCAAGTGCTCGTGGCAATGGAGGGAACAACTGAGTGTTTTGTTCATGTAGATCTGGCATCGAGGTATTCATAGAGGACAGCACTGGATTTTAAGCCTGGATTCTCCATATGGTGTGAAATTCATAATGATAAGTGATATCATATGTAAAATTATCTCTGAATTATAAAAATTTTAAGACAAAATATATTTTGAAGCATCATAATATTTAGATAAATGATAATTGGGATATTACACTTAAATAGATACAAATATGTCCTGCCATCAAAAATGTAATCTATAGAGGAAAGTCACCCACAAAACATTGAAAATATTCCTTAAACACACAAATGTATCTAAAATCATCACAGTTCTGGAGTGAATCCCTCTGTAATCAACTGTCACCAATAAATTATAAAAATATGTTAAGAAAAACAGAGAGTAGGCGAAATTTATGATTTGAAAACATCTTATTTCTTGAAAACATGTTTTATTATTAAGATGGCATAAATAATTTTTCAACTGTGACTAAAGGTTTTTGGAAATTATTGGGATGAAAGATAAAGAAAATCATCTTAAAAGAATTAGTGAGTTGATTCTTACAAATATGCCCAAATTCAACATGAAATCATTGGTATAAGAAAGATAATTCCTATTGAATACTGTTAGTGAGATGAATGTCCCCCAGTTTATTCAGTGTGAGATATGACAACAGGTAGTCCACCACAAAAACAGAATTTACTTTTGTAAGTTACATGCAGTTGACATCAGCAACCATGTTAAAAAGAGATTGTGAAGAATAGTGAAATCATCCTACATAGGTCTGTTATTTTTTTTAATTGCATTAATTCCAGATTACTTTTCTAAAAATTTAAACCAGGCCTAATATCATATCATTAATACATGCAGACATCATGCTGCAAATTGAATTGTATATACTCTGTCATACATGTCTTTTGGATTTAGAAGTGATAATGTTTTCAGAGGAAACGGTAATTAAAGAACTGCAAATTGCCCCCAATACTATCGATTCTTCGCATGCATCTGCAAAAAGATGAGCTATTTTCAAAATACCAACAAATAAAGATTAATAATGTACAAGAAGCTATATAATTTTTGAAAACATGTTAGACTTGCACCACAATGCATTATTAGGTATGACTGAAATCTTTCCAAAGGTAATTGAAATGTTAGATGTTGTAGAAAATGGAATTTTCAATCTTAAAAACAATATTCTACCCTTTAGAACTCTTTCTAAAGAGATTAAACATAGAATTATAGAATTTTCTTTACCCTCAGAAGTAGAAGTGATTCTTCAGCTAAATTTCAAAATACATTTGCAAAAGAGTGGATAATATGTGAAAAAAATACTTACTGAATGTGTAAAAGTCAACAAAATCTTCTCAGAAAGAACAAGATTATGGATTTTTTATTTATGTATTTCCCCATAGTTCTCATAAAAAGGTAAATTTTGATATTTAATTGCTATTCTAAAAAATATGTTGTTAGATTAGATGCATTGTTAATAAACTTAAATTTACATTTTGAGGCCAATAATTTAAGTGAAATGAAAGAAACTTCAGAGCTACTTTTAAAAGAAATAAACACAAAAGAAACAGTTGAGGTTGTGCAAAAATTTTATGGATGATGCAAACATAATTCTCAGATTTTAATTTTATTGTTCAACATAAAATTAATTTTTTATGGTTGGATCACCTTTCTACATTCTGGCTCTTTGTTTACTACGAACTTCATAATAACACTCCTTGCATCTCATGGCTACCATGTGGCACATTACTTTAGCTTGTACTGTTAGCTAATAACTCATGTTCTATTCTGAACTATCTGAAAACATTTTTGAAGTGAAAGGAAGGGTTTATCAAGAGATTAGTTGCCTGTCACAAATTTTAAAAGGCAGAAATTGTTAACCTTAACCAACTAAACTGAACTTAGAGACCACAGTTCTGTTCATTCGCATAAGCAGAGAGACTGACAACGAGGTATTGATTTAATTTCATCATAATTAAAATATTGTGTTTATAATTCACATATTAAACATTATAGGTCCCAGAGCTTTATTGTCGTGGAACATAATGCCGATACTATTGTTTGGATGACATGATGGAATCAGTATGTTACTTTATGAAAATCCTTCCTTAATATTAAAAAAAAAACTTTATCAAATCTTAACATGAAATGTCTTCTAAGACCTCTTGCATGCTTACTTAGGATCAACTTTGGAGAATTCAATACTACAGAGTACTCTGCGGCCACCCAGAAATGCGTATCAGTACACGCACACTCAATCTGTGGTGCCACACTTGAAATGTTTCTTAATTTTTCATGCTTTATTGGGCCCCTTTAAGAATATAAGGAATCCTACAGGCTCCCCCTCTTCATTCCAGATGAATTATATACACACATACAACTGGCTAAAGCCTAACACTGGATCACTCCTAGGAGAATGGGCCCCAGGTCAACCAGTTTTTCCCTAAAAAAGAGTATTTTCCCTCGTGGCCCCCAAAGGAGCGTAAGATATGGGTAAATTTTGTTTTGTCTTGTTTTAAGAGTTGTAAAATTAATAGATTTTTTTCATGTTTCTGCTGTTATATAAAGTCACTCTAAAAAAGTTAAACCACTCAATAATGTTGGATCCTTATTCCTGAAGAAATCATGCAATGATTTTGACCAACCTCATATAAAAATCCACATGAAACCACCTTTCCCGTCTGCCCCATCCCTTAGGCCTGTTGCCTCAGCTATTTGATCTCACCTCCCAGCCTTCTGGACAAGTAGACATTCAGAAAGACTAAACTAAATACTGCCTCATACATGTGGTAGACACATATTTTTAAAATTTCTCATGCTCAATACAAACTATTAGCATATGGCTGTGGAGGTCTTGCCTGTTATAGTAAGAGCAAGAACTATTATTATTATTAATACATGTTTGAGTAGTTTATCTAAATAGCATTAGTCACAACCACAATGCAATTCAAACTCAATACTTGCTTGCATTTTATGACCCATCATATTTTCTGACTGATCACATTGTTAAAAACAAAAGTGGCCATTAGGAGACTAAAAAGTCCAATAACTCCTCTGCTGTGTTGATGAGAAAAGCACTGGGTTTGCGGTCAGGAGACCCAGCTCTGCTGCTTACGGTGTGCCATAAGCAAGCTGTTGAAGCTCCCTGAGTCTGTTTCCTCTCCTATAAAACAGGCATGACACCACCCACCGGACAGCGTTCTTGTGAGGTTAAAATCAGATAGTTCATGATTCGGTTTCCACCCTACATTTCAACTCTTATATCTAGCCACTTTCTCAACATGCGTCTCATGTCTTGACCACACCAAAGACTTTGAGGTTCTCTAATGGTGTCACCTTCATTCTTCCCCTTTGTTTTGAATGTATTCTTCTTCTGCTCACTTGGGTAATATGGATTAATTCATCGATGTTCAAGGAACCCTTCCCTGACCACCTCCAAGTTGAATCAGCTCATCCTCTAGGCTCTAGAATTAACAAGTACAAATCTTTATCTTAATATTTATCTGTTTATTAGTCCAACTCCCTGACCACACTCCAAATTACTTGAGTTCCTAAATTATGCCTTCCATCTCATCATGCGTACCTAGCATGTGTAACTCATAGTAGGAAAAAAACTGGGTGATGACTAAGTGATTGTATGACATATACAGAAGCACTGAGCTTAGGAATTTGTGATTTGGCAGGGATTCCGTGTAGGCTAGTTGAATCTAAAATTTAAACCCAGAGATGATGTAGCTGATGGTTCACAATAATACCACTTCATTTTTGTGATTTAAACTTCTGAACAATAACCACTAGTGATCCTTAGATATGCTTTAAAGAAAATGAAAAACACCATCAAATGAATCCCACATATGGTCAGCACACTCAGTTAAGAGTATTTTATCTTGTTTGTATTAAGTCAGCATCAAGGACTTTCAGCTTACAAATCCCATGAAACAGGCAAACTGACATACAAGCTTCAATAGACCACAAAGCTAAATTGCAAGCATGCTTTTCTCAAGTTTCAGTCTGGTCACTGAATCTGATTGCTTAGCAGTAGTATTTGAAGGGTTATATACACTTCCTACTTTGGTCAGCTTGATTCTTTATTAAAATAATTGTATCTTCATGCCAACAAATATACATTCTGTTTCAAATAACAGTAAAGTCATAGAAAGAAAACTGATTCCAAATAGTCATTTTCTGTAGCTAAAAATGACAGAGCAGATTACTCCCAACTTGCTATGTTATAATTAGAACTGTTTAAAGGAACAAAAAATAGCAATAAAGCGAGAAACAAATAAACCTTAAGAGTGAATCACAGTACTTCTAGGTATAAACAAATGCATCATCGCGGCTCTTGAGTTAGGGAACTAGTTGACAAAAGCAGCAGACTGCAGGCAGATGATTATGTGGGCAGAAATATGCAGAGTAGGGTTTAAAGGAGAGAAATTGGAGTCAGGTGAGCAATTAGGTTAAAAATCTCCAGACACTAGGGTTCTGGGGACATGTGGTCCCCGCTGGGGCTGAATGAACTGTGTTTATACTGCCACATTTCCAGGCCTTGGAAAACTCAACCCTCCATGTACTTTTGAACATAGAATGATTATCCTAACTACTACTTTCTGTAGTGGGGATGAATTTTATATTCCACAACTCACTTTACTTTCCATCACTGATAATATTTTCCTTACAGGCCTCATTCTTACCGATGGCACAACAAAGAAACAAAAACTCTTTTAACTTGACAATTAAAAGGAAATTTTTCTTTTTTCTCTTCTTTCTTCCCAAGATGGTGTTGTCTGTGTGAAGAGAAGACTCTGGTTCCTTTATCTTCTGGGTTCTCTCCGGCTTCTGTTGAGATGTCCTGTAATCTGCCCAGTCTCCTGGGAATCCTCTGCTACGACACTGATTTCTCCGGCCTGGGTTTTTATAGCATCAGGTTGGCCACACACTGTTGGTGACCATGGACCTGCCATGTGCCTGGTGATGAGATCCCCATGTTCCACATCCTCGCTTTGGTCCACTGGTCCTCCTGGATCATGGAGAGGGAATGGGGAAGCTGGAGCCTTCAGCTGCTCTCTCTGCACCACAGTGCAGTACGCAGGACTCTGGCCGTGTCCCCTTAGCCTCCCCAATTAGTCATTGGTCCTCCACCATTCCAATGTCACGTTGGACATTTCGCCATGACAAAAGGTCTGCAACCTCCTCAGGCTTTCCTCAAATAAGGGGGAGTATCGACTTTCACTGTTTTCACAGTCAGACAAATTCATTGATATTTTACTTCTCCCAATTTCAAGATCCCACCTTAAAGTGTGCAGAGTGAAGGTATTCTGTCAGCTTTCTTGACCTTCTTCTATTTCAGTGATTCTCTCCAATACTGGCAGATTTGTTCCTTCCATGTTGTGGAAAATTCCCATATGTTCTGACCTGTGTCTCTGTTCTGCTCCATGATCCATACTCCAAGTTTTGATTTGCAAGAAAATCATCACATACGTCCCTCTTTTCTTCTTTCTCAAAAAAAGAGTGGCTTTTGCAAACACAAGGTGCATACTTCAAGACTACTAACTTGCTATAGATGTAACAAAGTCTATTTGACAGTTCAAAGCTAAATGATGACTCTATTGTTCTTAGCTGGAGCATTCCTTTCCGAGAAGTCATGGATATTATTGATTTAATGAGTTGGAAGACTCAAGGAACAACTAGGAACTGGGGATTTTAAGTAATCTGGATATATTATTTTAATACCTCCAAAATATATTCAACGTGCATCTCAAGTTCAAATACACAGTTCAGAAGAATTCCTTTATATGAAGCTATATTTAGCTTGAGCCATTCTTAACAGTTTCAATATAATTTTAAAATTACTCTTTTTTGTACAAACTTTTCATTCATCAGAGGAAATAGAACAAAAATTAAAATCACAGATCCTTTCTCACTAAGCAAGAGAATCCAAAATCTACTGACCTAAAAGAATTTTCTGTTGTTAATGTGTGGAGAAATTATAATAGAATGTGGTTTTTAATATGTAGAAATATAACACATGACCAAAATATCACATATGGAATTTTCATAAAGATGGGTCTGATTTTACAATATTTAAGCCGTTTTGAAGTCTGAACCATTCCCAAATCATATCCTAAATAACAGTTTACACTGAGGTTGTCACAATTTTCTCTCTCCAGGGGAAATAATGGATCAAACAAGGAAGTGCACTCGAAGTAAAGAACAAAAGCTAACACTGATGGTGCCTCTTATGTGCCAGAAACTGTTCTAAAAGCATTACATGCATTATTTCATTTAATCACTGCAGCCTTTCACGGTGAGTATACTCATTATCTTGACTTTACAAATTAGGCAATGGAGGCAGAAAAAGGCTAAGTAGCTTTCTCAGCATCACTAAATGAGTAAGTATTAGAATCAGAATCTGAACCCAGGCAAACTCAACCCCCAAGTCCTTATATCTAAGCACTATTCTGTGCTGCCTCTTAGGTGAAGGAAATGTGGGGGCATTGAATTTAAGATGCAAAAAGGAAAGAACAAGGCACAAAAGACTCTTCTATCTTTATGAGGACAAAAGAAGGGACTGAGATTCCATATTTGGCGTTGGCATGCATAATAATCCCCAGAACCATATGTTTCAAATGACCCAATCCCTGGGTCTTTCATTTCTGATCATTTGACATGTTTAAGCATGAATCATCTAATGAAAAAATTACAGGGCTTTCTTTTGAACACATTGTTTATTTGTCACCAAGAGATCTCAGATATACTTTAAACAAATTCCTGCTATAAAGGAAAGACTACATACCCTCATGAATGGCATAATCCAAAAAAAGAAATTATTTAAAACAGCTCTAACACCTTTTCTAAATTTCCTACATTGTGAAATGACAGCAGTGTCTCCCTTTCAACACTGCCTTCTAGTCAATGTAAAAAGAAATAAACCATCCCCACATGCTCATATTTGGTGTTTACTTTTCCATCAGTCATCTAAAATGGGACGCAGGAAAAGGGATGTGTCTGTCTCTGTTAGAGAGAAAAGAAAAGTGAAGGAAAGAAAATCTAACGCAACAAGAGAGTTGCCAGATTTGGAACTGATTGAAAGGGTTGTGTCACCAAACATTTTTCAAAGACCTATCAATCTGCAACTCTTTTTATAAACCAACCTGTAATGACTGGTGTTTCCACACATTTTCTTCACACAGTTGCTGCTGCGTTTGGCAGTGCCTTTGATTTGAAAAAGAATTTCAAACTTTAGATGATCACACAGAACCTTTTTGGCATCGTGGAAAAGAATATTTAGATCATAAAGACTTAAAGGAATGTAAGCTAGAGTTCCAAGTAGTTTAAACTTTCATTACAGAGATGCCGAAAGCCACATTGCTATGCTTACAAAGTATGTTTATAAGTGATGCCGTTTGTAACTGACTAATTACATGAGAATTAAAAAGGATGTGAAAAAAGCACAGATTAAAATTAAATATTAAATGAAAAAAATATAATTTCTACAGTGTATCAAATACTAACATGGACTCAACCATCATCATAATGTTCCTATTCACATCTTCTGGCATCGAGGGAAAACCACCTTGGAAAAACCAACACATCCTTAAAATAACAGAAAAGTGCCAGCACTAACAGTGGTATACTTAGCCATCCCTGGGAAAATTCAAAGAAAGTAGAGTAATGAAATTTGTCACCTGCTGACTGCTTGCTGCTGCTTCAGAAAACAAAGAGCACAGCACACAAGGGATCAGGATGTACAGCCAGAAGAGAATGGAATTTCTAACTGCAAAGCGACTGACTCCATTATGAATACAAATCTCATTCCCCTCTTCCCACCTCCCAAACCACCGGTTGTCAAAAACTGAGTCCTCAACCAGCAGCATCAACATCATATGGAAACTTGTTAGAGTTCTCAGGCCCCACCTAAGACCAACTGAATCAAAAACCTCTGGGGAGGAGCCCCAGTAATCTGTGTTTTAACAAACTCTAAGGATTATCTTAATGCACATTAAAAGTTTGAGGTCCACCACCTTAAACAGCACAACCTGATCAGTAAAAAGTAGCAATAACCTTCTTCAGCCTTTAAATCCTAATAGTAATAAAAATTAACGGTTATTGAGAGCTTGCTATGAGCAAAGCACTCGTCAAGACACATTACTTGTATTTGCTCCCTTAATCCTTATGGCAAACCTATAACTAAACCTTAATCCTTATGGCAACTCATTAGCTACACAGGACATGGTGAAACTAAGCAAGAAAAGTCAGTGCTATTTTGAGAAGAATGGGTTTCTTGAATGTACCTCCACCAATAACAACAGAGACAAAAACACTGAAAAGAGGATTTTCGTGTACCTTTAAAGAAACTTTTACTGGTAAAAATCTTCATAAAATTTTGACATTTCTCATGATAGACAAACAGGTCAAGGTCTAGTTTTTTCACGAATTGACTTCTTGAATCAATTCCAGTCTGATATCCTTCCTTAAGGTCCAGAATGGGAACTGGACTGAGTCCAGCTAGTCAGATGCACTGAAGAGTTTGGTCCCAAGTAAGACGGCAGATACTGCAACTAGACTGCCCTCAAGTCTGACCAGCACAAAGCTCAAACACTGTCTTTTCCATCCCTGCTCTTATCGTCCCAGCCCTATGTCATCAATGGGCATTCTTAGCATCAGGGGACAGAAAATATAAAGGAACTCAAGATATTAAACACGATTGTGTCTAAGTGTTTAAATGACAGCTAAAATCAGGAAATGAACAGCTGCTTCTTTTGTTATCCACTTATTTATTTTTATCCCCTCCTCCAGTAACCCAGGCTAGAAACCTTGGTGCCTACTTGAGCATCCCTCCTTCTTCACTCTCTCATCCAAGAAATCAACAAAGCCTAAAATTATTTTGTTCAGACTCTTCTTTATGTCGCTTTATTTCCATGCCAACTTCCCCTATTTATCTCAGGCCCTTATCCTCTCATCCAAGATTACCGCAAGGGCCTCTTAATCACTTTCTCCCCTACATTTATTATGGGACCACTGTCAAATAAATAAAGCCACTTTTATCATGATGCTTCCTTGCTCAAAACCCATCAAAAAGACTCCATTCCTACCAGAAATTGACACAACATTGCAAACTGACTGTAACTCAGAAAAAAAAAAAAAATGCTCCATTCCTGACGGGGTCAAGTCCAAACTCCATAAACAGAAACATCTTCATAGCCTGGCTCCAGCTTGATCCCCGACTGTTTCCTTATATGAATCCTAAACTCGAATCACACAGGTCCACTATCTCTAAAACATGTCATGAATGTTCCAGCAGCTCTTCTCCATCCTGGGCCACAGCCTCAGACAACGCCGAAGTGAGAATGGGCATTAAAGCAGAGAATAAATTAAAGTCTGTTTACTACCCAGGATTTAATTATAGAGCCACGCTTCCAATTTGATTATCCAGCTATATTGAATTTACAGCTGTTAGGAGAAAATAATGTGTCTAGAAGTTGAACGTGGGTCTTTGGTTAACCTATATACTAGCATTTGGATTAAATATTAAGCTGGTGCTATTCCAGATGCCAAGTACACACAAATGGAAGAGGGCTTCTGCTCCAGAGGCTCAGTCTTGAGGTGAAGCAGAAGACACTCTCCTTCCTCTCCCCACGAAACAGCAGCCAGAGCCGCAGCTCCTGGGATTTGACCAAATTCATCACTGAAGGAGGAAAAGGAATTCCTATTTGTCCTTAGGAAATAACCCTCCAAATATTCAAAACCATCCAGCTGAGCCCTTCAGGTATAACAATTAAACAAAGAACAAGCATCACCAACATTTAAGGGAAACTTAAGGGTGATAAAAAGAAGGTTCCAAACAGAACTAAGACCTAAGAAATAAGAATTTCTGAAACAGAAAAATCTTTTAAAAGGACTATAATTATTATAATCAGTAAGACTAAAGAAAATATTGTATTCTTTTAAAAAAAACAATGTGCAGAAGAAAGAAAAGTGGAAAGAAAAAAAGAGGAAGAAAAGGAAGACTAGGGAGAGAAGAAAGGAGAAAAATAAGTAGCATTTTTGGAAATTAAAAGAATTGTGACCAAAATAAAACAAGTCAATAGATGAGTAAATAGTAAGATAAATATGAACATGGATGAAGATCCTATTAGTAATTTGGAAGATCATAAGAATTCTCCTAGAGTATAGTAAAAGGCACAGAAAGCAGGCGTTAGCAAATACACTAAAGATAAGGAAAAGACATAAGGAATCAGCATGTGGTGTAAGAAACAAAATTAACATTCTTTACCAACAATCTGATGTCCAGCGAAACATTTAGAAAATTATTAAAATAAGCCAGATGGAAACAATATCAACATACAAAATCAGTAGCTGTTTGACATGATAGCAATCACTAATTAGAAGATCAAACCCATAAAGATTTCATTCAGAATTCAAATAATACTCACATGATAACAACAAGTAATGATAAGGTAAATGTATAAAACCTACTTTTAGAAAAACTGTCAGTCTACTAAGGACATAAAATAAGGCTTAAATCCTAGAAAAAGCATCATGCTCCTTGATGGCAAGATTCAATATTGTGAAAGTGTAAATGTGCCCCCAAGTTAATCTATGAATTAAAGAAAGCCCTTCATGTCATTTTAAAATCTATGTAAAACAGATTTATAAAATGAGCAAGAGCATATTTTTAAAAAAGAAAATCTGGCCTAAATACTACGCAAATAAAGTCATTAAAAACTAGCAAGAAACTAATCCAGGGATATATAGACTGAACCATAAATACAACAGAGAATCCAGAGAAAGATCCTTGCATGTGTGAAATTTTATCATGATGACAGTAATATTTCCAACCAGCAGGAAAAGGAAGACTACAATAATAAATGGCACTGGGATATTTGGCTTTTCACCGGGCTGAAAAAAAAACTAAGTTATAGTTTCATCTCACAACACAGACAAAAATTCTTAGTATAATGAAGAGCTAAAAATAAAACAAATAAAAATGTCAAAGGAAAAACAAATATGACTACTTTAATAACTTTGAGAGGGTAGGTGATCTTATTCAAGACACAAAGACCAGGTGCCATAAAGGAAAAAACTGACGTGTGATTACATTAAAAACTAAAATGTTCTGCTTGGCAAAAAAAATTAATGAACCAATTAATTTTTAAAAAGCATTTTAAAAAAAGCATAAAGTTATAAAGCAAGCAATACTGGGGGGGGGGAGTTCATGTTTATAAATAGAAAAGGGGTTAAAATCCATAATAATATACAAAAGTAAAAACTTAAATCTGATAGAAAAATAGGCAATGTTTTTGGAAGTTAAGACAAGTAGACATTAAAAAATTCTCATTCTCATTTTTAATCTAGGAAATGAAAGTGTTAGTGCTAGTGTCTATAAAATGCTAATGCCATCTCTTTTTGCCAATCAGATTACTGAAAGCTGCAAAGACTGAGAATACATAGTAATGGTGATGGTGTGGGAAAACAAGCATTCACCATACAGTTTTGATTGGAGCATAAATTAGCACAGCCTTTTGAGAAGTATTCTGGTGGTTCTACTAAAATTTAAATTGTGCTTACCAGCTCAATCAGAAATAATACTTCAAGGAATTTATTCTAGAAATACTTGCACAAGTAAGATAAATACAAAGATGTTCATTGTCTTACCATGTGTATCAGTTAAATGTTTCAAGTCACACATGTACCATCTGAAGATGGTACCAATATGTATTCTTTGAAAATAATTAGATATTTAAATAATTAATAATACAATTATAACATATAATATACAAATAATCAATTAATGATTTTACAATAATTAAGTAATTCTTTAAAAATAAAAATCATTGATCATAGCATTGCCCACTATTGCACACTACACTTAACCACTGCATAATAAATATTTACTTGGAAATGTTTTGTCCCTACTTTTCGGTACAAAACGCAACTTCATTGTGTCCATTAAGTAAATAATATTTGCTCTCTGACACAGATCAGTGCAGTAGGCAGAATAATAACCCCTCAAAGATGTCCACATCCTAATCTCCAGAACCTATAAATGGACTATTTTACACAGCAAAAGGGACTTTCCAAGTGTGATTAGGTGAAGGAGATTAACCTGGATAACCTGGGTGTAAACTTAAGGGTCCTTAAAAGAGGAAAGTGGAGGCAGAAAAATCAGTTTTAAAATGATACAGTATAAGAAAGATCCAACTTGCCATGTTGGCTTTAAAGATGCAAGGAAGTTGTAAGCCAAGGAACGTGGGCAGTTTATAGAAAAGGCAAGAAAATGGATTCTCCTCTAAAGCCTCCAGGTGATTTTAGCTCAGTGAGATCTATTTCAGAGCTCAGCCCCCCAGGACATAAGATAACATATTTGTATTGTTTTAAGCCATTATGTGAAATTCTGTTTTAGCAATAATAGAAAACTGATCCAATCAGGAATTGTATTAGGTTGTAAAACTACTAAGTTAACTTCTAGCCTTGGAGATCACAGTTCTTCCAGTGGAGGAAATAGACACTAATTGTAGTTCTTAAGATAGATATTAAATGTCAAGATATAAGACTTTCTGATTCTTTTAAATTATGCAGAATTTCATTTCATCTTCTGATAGTCTCACGTAAGAAATCTGCAGATGTTCTAGACATCTGCATGCTAAATTGATTTTGGAGATTTGATATTACTGATGGAAAGAAATAAAACAACTTTGTTCTAAATATCTCAGTCATGGCTATTGGAACATCTTTCATGTCTTTCTGAATTCTGTAATGTTAGGTATATTTATTATTAAGTTAGGAATAAAAAGGGAAATTCACTTTCTATATGTCATTGTGAGCATTGCTTAATAGTTTGGCAGACATTCATTATGATACATCATTGAGAATTTATGCATAAAATAGTTTATGTAATAGATTGGGAATCCTGAAATACTTAGAAAATAAGCAAAATGTTTGTGTCAGTTGGAATTTCTTAAATGGGATTTAATAAATAAACTAGATGGGAGTTCACTTTACTGTTGAGGAAGAGAATTTCTGGCATTTCCCACAACAGTAGTGTGAACTCTGAGGCATCAGAGACAAAAAGTGACTTGTAAACATGCAAATGGGAAGAGCATTTTTTAGCCTGTAATTTGGGGGCATTCCTACAGCAACTGCAAGTAGGTCTACTGATCAACAGAACTAAGAGGAAAAAGGACAGCTCAGTCTAGCTACTCCCTTGATGAAAAATTTCAAATATTTATAAGATGTTTTCCTTTGTGGTACATTTTATATTTCTTACACAAAATTTTGTCCAAATTAAATTGTTTTTGTGAGACTTGCAGTATCACTCAGGGTCAAGTCGGGAGACAGAAACCACACCATTTCTCTTTTCAGAGATAATCTAGTAAAAAGAATTCTCCACTGAAGTTGTTAGCTAGGTAACCGAACGGATAAACGGGAACTGTAAGGTATTACAAAGGTGGCAACTACAGGAAGCAGTTACCACTCCTAGGACTAGGGGAAACCATACTTAGAAACTGTTAGAAATATCAAACTTAGAACTTGAGAGGAAGGAGCTGTGGAGCTGAAACTCAGATCTCTGAGGGGAGGGTGCTGGCCAATTACAGCCAGTTTCTCAGAGACAGGACGTTTTGAAGTTAATTCGGCAAGTTTTGGGAAAACATCGAGCTTGATTCAGCAGAACTGCTGCTGCCAGGCTGAAGGAGTGTTGCTGGGGCAATGATCACGGGAACCACAAACAAACGAGTCCATGGGAAGAAAGAAAGCAGAAAAACAGGAGTCTTTCCTTGCTCTTCCTATCTTGCTGACTCCCCCTGGTGCCTCCTTTGTTTAAGAGTCAAACAGGAAGTTACGTGGCAAAGTAGAAATGTGGTCTAGAATCCCACCTCCAACCTCGCCAAGCAGAACATAGGAGGGTGGATATGCAGCAGAGAAACAACTTAGGAACTGGTCCACCGCTTTGACAACTGCCGCCCACGTACATCCTTTCATAAACAACAGCACAACTCTCTGTTTCCACCTAACAAGATGCAACTATTCAAACAATTTATTTCAGATATTTAATTCAGACATACGCTGTCAGGATTTTCTCAACCTTCTTTTCCCATTCTCAGCTCAAAGAATTTTTTAGATCTACTGTACATATAGCATCTTAACAGCTCTTATACAATGTTGCTTCATTGTATCTTTTAATTATTTAAATTATTTATTTGTAAGTAATCTCAGACATACAAAAGAGCTGAAAAACAGCTACAAAGATTTCCTATATACTCTTCACCTAGCTTCTTCTAATACTAAACTCTTTTGTAACCATGGTACAATTGTCAAATCTAAGAAACTAATATTGGTACAATGCTATTAACTGAACAATAGGCTTTATTCAGATTTCACCAGCTTTTCCACTAATGTCCTTGCCTAGGTCAGGATCTAATTCCAAATTACTGTATTATTGTGTTATTGTTATTGGTGATGTTACTGGGACTACAGAGTTCAAGTATGTCTTCCAGTTTTCTCTGCTGTAAAGTTATTACTCTTCCTATTATAATTAATAAATATTTGGGGGGAGAACATTGATGTATTACAAATATCCTGTTACTCATTAAACATTCACCCACTAACTTAAGCACTCACTGGTGAATTCTGCCTACAATAATTATTACTGTGATGTTCTAACAGTGATTTATTATTTCCATCATTCCTTCTACATTTATTAACTGGAATATTCCTATAAAGAAGACTTGTCCCTTATCCCCCATTTATTTATTTATTTAATCATTTATTACGCCAATATGAAAAAAATTGGTATTTATTTTATTATTTGAGTTGTTATTCAAGTAATTTCGGGGTTTTTTGCTGTTGTGTGAATCATCTGTTCAATTTGTTCTAACTTTGCCCATGGGGAGTTCTTTCAGGTTAACTCCTATGTCCTTTTCATGTACCCATGGTTTTTTTGTTGTTGTTGTTGTTGTTGTTGTTTTTTAGTATTTCCTTATTTTCTGGCATCACCAGATGTCCAAACTTATCTTGGATTTTTGCTACACAAGCTCTGGAATCAACTACTACCCCAAGAAGCTCTGATACTTTTTAATAGGAAAATGGTATTTAGAAAGCAAGACCTGGAAGTTAAATATTTTCGTGACTACTAGGGAATCACTGCTTCAAGGACATCATATGTACATATACTAACCAATGCACACACACATCTGCATTTGCTTCTGTATCTATGCACCTGCGTCTATTAAGAACACATGGATTGATACTGGTATCTCTGATTTCAATCCAGCACCACAGGGTTCATTTTTCATTCCTACCATATTTAGTGATAATTTCTTTTACAACATAAGAAACCTGGCTTACATTGTCTACACTATATTTACTCATTTGTTCAATTCTAATATACATGTAAAGTAGTTTCAGAATTGCTACCCCATACCCATTTGAAAAACAAATTTACCAACTACATAAAATACACTATTTGCATGTGATAATTTCTGTCCTTACCCTTACTGTATCCAGTCAAAACACTGTTTTCCAAAGTTGTTTAGGTCAGCTCCTTTTCTTCCCTACCTCTTTCAGTGTAGTTACGTCATTCATTTGTCAGTCTAGATTGTATCTTGGGTTTTCTTGACATCCTGGTTGATTTTTTTTATTATTAATGCACATACTCTTTACAGTATAGAGTTGTATGGATTTTGACAAATGCACAAAGTTCTGTATTGACCACTACAGTACTATACAGAACAGTTCAACAACCCTCACTAATTCCCCTTTGTAATTAACCTCTAATCCTACTCTTAACCACTGTCAACCGCTAATCTGTTTCCCAAATCTGTATTTCTGCCTTTCCCTGTATCCCATATAATATTCAGCCTTTTGTGCCTGGCTTCCTTCACAAAGCAATATGAACTTAATATTCACCAGGTGTGTTGGGGAGGGTGGAGGGGGGTGTTTGGCAACTTCCAGAATGATGACATGAAGAGCTCCACAGATCTACTCTTCAGTGAAACAACCAAAGCTGGTGAAAATCATTATTAAAAACAACCATTTAAAGTTTCTGTAAATTATCCTTAAAGCATGCAGCACAGGAACAAATACTTATTCAATAAAATCTACTAAAGCTCAATAAAAACAGAAAAATTCTGTAGCACTTGAACCACAATTCCACCAAGTCCTCTATTAGCAGCTCCTGAGATCAGCAAGATATAAGCTCTACTCCAAGTCGGTGAATCCAAGAAAAATGGGTTCCCCATTCACCCAGCTCCCAGCCAAGGGCTCACGTATCTCTTCAGATAATGCAGGCCAACAGCATCTCTCATCCCCTACCTCATCCCCCAGCTCAGTATTGCAGATTCTCTCCTTCAGGCAAGAATGGTTGTTAGAGGTCTAGGGCTATTTTCTTCCCCTCAGCAAAGACCCATGGAGCAGAGGCTCCACCCCAGGTATGACAGGCCAAGACTATTGAGATCCCAGTTATTCTTGTCCCAGCTTGGTCACAGAACAGAAGTTCCATACTGAGAAAGGCAATCCAAGAAGTCCAGAAGCTACCACTCGCACCCAGTGCCCTGCTCATAAAGCAGGGGTATCACTCTGAGCAAAGCCACCACTGTCCCTGCCTCTGGCTCCATGGCAGCACCCCAGAGATTTCGCCCATGGAAAGAAGGCAATAAGAAAAGAAAGCTCAAGAGTTCTCCCAAAGGAACTGACTATATTTGGAAAGAGTAGAGGGAAGTCCATGACTAAGGGTGCTCTCAAAAACCATAGAGATTTGCTGTGAGGCAATTAATAGGGGGCTAGTAGCTGCCTGAAAGAAAAAAAAAGAGTAAACTGAAAGCCAGTTTATTAACCAATGAGAACCAGGGAAAGAGAAAGCAAAGTAGACCCCTCCTGGGGTCAGAACAAACCACAAAGACTGGCCTCAAAAACTATCCATGCAAAGGGGGATCAATTTAGTTGGACTGGGACGTGGAGCTATTTATGCTCAAGGGCATTGCTAAAAACAATGCAGAAACAACCTAGAAATTAATGGAGCCTAACAGCAGGATGGGGATGTGATACCAACAGGGGCAGACAATTTAGCAGAGATTGGGGAAAGGCAACAAGAGCTCTGTTAAAAACCACTGTAATCCCAGGGTGACTCTACACGTGCCTGAGGCTACAGCCTCTGAATGGAAACATTAGAAACTTCAAATTGTGCGTGTGTTGGGAGGTGGGGGAAACCTCCCTAAATCAGTCCAGAAAAGTCATTAAATAAATAAACAAGAAAATAGCAAGAAGCAAAGCAGAGGGGTGGTGGGGATCTCCATATCCAATGTTGCTATAATACATTACTTAAAATGTCTAGTTTTCAACAAAAATAATAAGACATGCAAAGAAACATGAAAAGTGTCTCATACACAAGAAAAAAAAAGTAACAGAAACTGCTTCTGAGAGTCATTATCAGACTTAATGGACAAAGACTTCACAATAGTTTTATAAGTATATTCAGAAAACAAAAGGAAGTCATGCTTAATGAATTACAGGAAAGAATGATGAAAATGTCTTGCCAAAGAGAGAATATCAATAAAGAAATTATTTTAAAAGAACCAAATAAAAAATTCTGGAGTTGAAAAGTAAAATAAAGAAGAAGGAACTTTGAACTGGGATTAAAAAAAGAATCAGCAAACTTGAAGATAGATTGATAGAGATTATGCAATCTCAGAAACAAGAGTGAAAAGATAATGAAGAAAAATAAAAAGACTCAGAAAAAACTGTGATCCCATTAAGAACTTCACCAACATAGGCATAATGAGAGTACCAGGGAAAAGCAGTGAGATAACAAGCACAAAAATATTTAAATAATGGCTAAAATTTCCCAAATTTGATAAAAACATTAATCTACACATCCAGGAAGTTCAATGAGCTCCCTGTAGGATACATGTAAAGAGATCCACACCCAGACACTTCCTAATCAAAACGCTGGAAACCAAAGACAAAGAGAAACTCTCGAAATCAAAAGAAAAGCAACTCAGAACACAATGGGATCACCAATAAGATCGGCAGCTGACTTCCCACCAGAAATAATTGTATGCCAGACGGCAGTGGATGTTATATTGAAAGTTTTGAGAAGTTTTGAAAGAAAAAAACTGTGAATCAAGAATTTTTATATGCAGAAAAATTGTCTTTAAGGACTGCAGATGAACTAAACACATTCCCAGATAAACAAAAACTGAGAGGATATGTTGCTAACATACCTGCCTTATGAGACATATTAAAGGAAGTTCTTCAAGTCCATGTGAAAAACATAAAGAGCACCAGTAAAGGCAAATTTAAAAATACAAACGATATAACAAAAACTACTTCTTTTTTCTTCTCTTTCCTAATTTTAAAAAATATACACTTACACATAGATGAGACCAACTCATTATATGAGGCCAGTATTACCCCCAAATCAAACAAGACATAACAGGGAAATTACAGACTAATATCTCTTACGAATACAGGTGAAACAAATTCTCAGCAAAATACTAGCAAACCAAACACAGCAACACATAAAAAGGTATACAACCAGGACTAAGTGCAGTTTGTCCCAGGAACACAAGTTTGGTTTGACATCTGAAAATCAATTCATGTGATACAACATGTCAATAAAAAAAATACATGATCATTTCAACAGATACAGAAAACCAACACTTCTTTACGATAAAAGCATTCAACAAACAACAAATTCAAAGTAACTTCCTCATCCTGATAAAAGGCATCTATGAAAAGACCACAACAAATATCACACTTGATGGTGAAAGAATGAATGTTTTGCCCCTCAGATCAGGAACAAGACAAGGACGTCTGCTCTTGCTACTTCTATTCAACATTGTTCTGAAGGGTCTATCCAGGGAATTCAGGCAAAACTTGAGATGAAAGCCATGAAGACTGGATAAGAAGATGACATGATCTTTTATATAGAAGAATCCCAAGGAATCCCCATCCCTCCAAAAGAAATGCTATTAAAACTAATAAATGAGTTCAGCAAGACTGAAAGATACAGACTAACATACAAAAATCTATTTATTTCCATGCAATAGTAATTAAAACTACAAAATTAAAATTAAGAAACCATTTCCATTTACAATATCATCAAAAAGATTATACTATATAGCACAGGGAAATATATACAAGATCTTGTGGTAGCTTACAGCGAAAAAAAATGTGACAATGAATATATGTATGTTAATGTATAACTGAAGAATTGTGCTGTACACTGGAATTTGACACAACATTGTAAAATGACTATAACTCAATAAAATAGGTTATAAATAAATAGAATAGAATAGAATACTCAGGTATAAAATTGACTGAAGAAATACAAGACTTGTACAACAAAAACTACAAAATATTTTTGAAATAAATTAAAGAAGACTAAATGGAAAGATACACCATCTTCATGAATCAAAAGATTTAATATTACTTAAATGGCAGTACCACCAAATCGATCTGCAGTTTTAACACAAGTCCTTTCAAAATCCCAACTGACTTCTTAACAGAAAATGGCAAGCTACTCCTAAAATTCATATGAAAATTCAAGGGACCTAGAAAAAAAATCTTGAAAGAGAAAAACAAAGTTGGGGTACTCACATATCTTAATTTCAAAACTATGACAAAACTACAGTTCAAGACAGTGTGGTAATGGAAAAAAGGATAGATATACAGACCAACAGAACAGAAATAAATCTTCACATTTACTGTGAAATAATTCTCAACAAGGGTGCCAGAAAATTCAATTAGAGAACAAATAGTCTTTCAACAACGGATGTTGTACCACTGGTTATCAATATGCAAAAGAAAAGAGCTCGCTCGACTCCTACCTCACCCTATATGCAGAAATCAACTCAACGTGGATCAGAGAATTGAATGTTAAAGGTAAAGTTATAAAACTGTTAGAAGAAAATACAATCATAAATCTTTATGTCCTTGGATTAGGCAACAGTTTCTTGGATATGACACCAAAAACACAAACAACAAAAAGTAAAATAGATAAATGAGACCTCACCAGAATTAAAAGCATTTGTGCTTCTAAAAAGACCACCAAGAAAATAAAAAGACAATCCATAAAATGGACGAAGATATTTGCAAGCCATGTATTTGATTAGAAATTTGTATCCAGAAGATCTAAAGAACTCTTATAACTCAATAATAACAGAAAAATAACTCAATTTAAAAATTGGCAAAATATTTGAACAGTCATTCGTCCAAAGTAGACATGCAAATGGACAATAATTGCTTTAAAAGTTTTAACATCATTATACGTAGTGAGATGCAAATCAAAACTACAATGAGACAACACTTCATACCCAGCAGTATGGCTACAAATAGTGGGAAGAAAAGAAGGAAGGAAGAAAAGAAGGGGAGAAGGTGGAAAGGAGGGAGGGAATGAAAGAAGGAAAGAAATAAGTACGGAAAGAAAGATAAGTGTTGGCAAGGATGTGGAGAAACTGGAAACTCTACACACTGCTTGTGGGTTTAGAATAGAGGACAGCCACTTTGAAAAAAAGTATAGTAGTTCCTCAAAACCCTAAATATAGAGTTACCATATGTACTGGGTACATACCCAATAGACACAAAAACATACGTCTTCACAAAGCTTATACATGAATTTATATAAAAGCACAATTCAGAATTGCCAAAATGTGGATATAACCTAAATGTCCATCAACTGATGAAGGGATAAGTAAAATGTGGTATATTAATATGATCGAATACTATTCAGCTACATAAAGAAATGAAGTACCGATATGTGCTACAACATGGAAGAACCCTGAAGTCCCTACACTAAGTGAAAGAAACCACTCACAAAAGGACACATGTTGAATGATTCCATTTATATGAAATGTACAGAATAGGCAAATCCATAGAAAAAGAAAGTATCTTAGTGGTTACCAAAGGTTGGGGGAGGGAAAAATGAGGAGCGAATGCCAATGGGGTTTCTACTAGGGGTTACAAAATATTTTGAAATTAAACAGTGGTGATGGTTGCACAATTCTGTAAATCTAAAAACCATGGATTACATACTTTTAAAGGGTAATTTTAAGGTGTGTGAACAATATCTCAAGTAAAATTGTTATTATTTTAAAAAGTCACATACTGTATTATTCCATTCATATAATATTCTTGAAATAACAAAATTATAGTGATGGAAGGCAGATTAGGAATGAGGCAGTGGTGGATGTGACTATAACGAGGGAGCATAACAGAGATCTTTGTGTTTATTGAACAGTTCAGTGCCTTGATTATGTTCGCAGTTAAATAAATCTACACACTTGTGCATTAAAATGGCATAGAACTATATACATACACTGTCCTAAAATCAAACTCCTGGTTTTCCTATGGTCCTATAATTATGTAAGATGCAATCACTGAGGGAAACTAAGTGAGGACTCCACAGGACCTCTCTGTACCATCTTTGCAACTCCCTGTGAATCGAATTACTTCAAAACAAAAAATGAAAAAAAAATAGAAATAAAAAGCTCCAACGGTCTTCAAATCTCATCTTTAACAATACTGTCCTAACTATTATCTTAGCTTTCTATGAGTTCCTTAATACCCAGAAAAGATACTCTGGGGAATAGATATAACATAGTGCAGGCTTTGAGGCAAATATGTTTCTCATTGCAAAGACATAATTTGGTACTTCAGGTTTTTAATGGATCTTATATTTGCTTAGAGTCAACCAAGTATTGCTATTCTTTCTCCCCAGTGGTGAGCATACTGCTTTGTACAAAGGTGGCACTCATGAAATATTTGGTTATGAGTGAATTCTGAATTTTTCAGGTCTCAGACAACAAACTGAGCTCCATTCCAATGCTGTAATGCCTCAGTTCTAAAGGTGACATCAACACTATTTAGGGAATCTTCTTTTTTCATATTTAAAGACTTCTTTTTTTAGAGTAGTTTTAGATTTACAGTAAAAGTGAGAGAAAATGGAATTCCCAGGAACCGCCAGCCCCAACACATGCATAGTGACCCCCATTATCAACATCTGCTTTCAGAGTTACGTTGCTACAATTGAAGAACTGACAATAACACAGCAGCATCGTAATCATCTAAGGCATCTTCTTTTCCAAGTTCAAGTTTCTCAGTCTCTGAAAAAATATAGTTCTTATTTAATTGTACTTCTACTATACTTTGCATAAATATACTTCTCTGAGCCTATATATCATTGTAGTCCCCACTATTTGTATGATAATTGCCTAATTTTAAAAAGCCTTAGTTGCATTCATAAATTTCATAGGGATAAAAGTTAACTTTTTCAATGACATGATGTCACTGTGTGCCTTGTGTCAGAGGACCCCAGAGTACAGAACAGCATCATGCTTAGCCTGTGTCTGCTGCTGCCATGGGATGTCCCCACACTGTCAGGTCCCCTACTTCAGTGACAACTTGAGGATAAGTAAAATGGAGTTCCACGGGACTAGGAACTGACTCTTATCCTGGGAAAGCTCTTTAAAACAGATTTCACAATCCAAGGCGGATAGAAATAGGGCTTAGAATGGGACCTGTTAATCCAGTTGCAGCTCAAAAACTGTTCTCCAACATGTCCACATTCATCTATGCATTAAAGTAGCTGATTTCCTCTATCCTTGAACAGACTTCCTCACAGTGCCCATTCATTGGTCATATATAGCTTGATTCCCAGAATTGGAGTCTATGAGAGGTTCAGTCCCCAGATTCTGGCTGACAGGGTATAAAACGAAGAATGAATGGCTATAATGATTAGTTCCCAGTAATTCTGACAATGCATGTTTTTGGTAGGTTGTGTCAAATAATGGCTTGGACCCGAGAACTTCTATTTTCTTTCTGGAATCTCTATCATGATGAGACTAATACACACTACATATGTCATATGGATCACCCAGGATCACCAGAATATACTGCTGCTGGTCTGAGCACATCTGCTCCTTCCGGGAGCTGGCATCATACTACACGTTCTGAGGAACCGTTTGGCTGCAGATCAAACTCTTCAGCATGGCATAAAGCACTCCAGGAAATGACTCGGGTTCTCCATTTTCCTCTCTTACTGTTTCTCATCCACACTCTACGCTCCAGCCGTAGCATAACCTGACCTTCCCCCGTCTCCCCAGGCATTTTCACATCTCCCATTTCTCTGCTTGGTTGCTGCTTCTGCCTGAAGTAGCTTTTGCCTTCCACATTTTCCAGAAAACATTGAATCATCTTAAAAACTAATCAATAAAAAGTGCCTTCATTTTAAGTACTTTATATGCACTATCCCATTGAAATTAAAAAAAAAAAAAGAGGTCAAAATCATTAAGGCCTCTATTTTATAGAGGAGGAAACTGAGGCATATGAAGGCTGAATGATGCCCAAAGTCATCCAGTAAGTAAGTGATAGAGCCCAATATAAGTCAAGTATGTTCATCTAGAAAGACCATGTTCATTACCACAACATTTTCCCCTCTCCAAAGCATTCTATGGTTGTACAGTAGAAGCCTTGGGGAATCTTCTAAAAATCCAGATATCCCTAACTCCATATTAACCTGTGTTATTGGAATCCCTATTGCTGGAGCTCCAGGATCTAGATTTTGGCAAAGTTCCCCGGGTGACTCTAATGTACATCCTGTTTGAGAAACACTGCCTGGTGATATAAAAGAGCTTAAACAACTATCAACGTTTAGCATACTACTAAGAAATTGGACAGCATCTGAAAGTGATTTTGAAAATTTAACCATTTTTCATAAAAGTTAAATGAGACATATCTATTTTGCAAAAATGAGAATCTGTAGAGAAGTATTTCCAAGAGTAACTGCATTCTGGTAACATTTTAATTACATTTTATAAATTAGCAAAAAATCTGTTTTCTAAAGAAAAATGAATTTAAATGATCTTTCATTTAAATTCTTGACAAAGGATCAACTACAATTGTGTGGAAAAGATCTGAATATTTGATTGAAGTGTGTGGCTGTCTTAGTGGTCCTCAGGCATCAGAAATAAAATCTCAAGTCTGACGCCGAAATATCAGTAATAGTTCAGGGTTCATACTACTCAGTGTTTCATGTCCCTGGAACACTCAAAGAGAATCATTATAATCAGTCAATTTGAAATGTGAGGAAACAAAAGCATTGGCATATACGAAACCTCTGATATTTTGACAAGTATTCTTTTTAAATGATGGAAACCCAAGAAGCAATAAAATTTGAAATTTTATTTTGCATGTTCTACAGAGGACTCTCCCTTTGCGACTTCACAATTTAATTCTTCTAATGCAAAGGCTCTTTGCCTTTGTGTTTACATAATGTGAGGTATAAATTTGTGTGGTTTCTTTTACTTTTTATTTTGAAATAATTTTAAATGGACAGAAAAGTTGCAAAGCACAGTTCTCAAATACTCATCACCCAGCTTCTACTATTAATATCTTATCTAGAAATAGTAAAATTATCAAAACCGACAAATTAAAATCGATACAATATCACTAACTCATCTAGAGGCTTTGAATTTAGACAAGTATCATAGTAATGTCCTTTACTCTGGACAAGGATATAATCTAGGACCCCACATTGCATACAACTGTCGTATCTTTTTAGTATTCTTCAGTCCAGGACAGTTCCTCAGTCTCTGTCTGGCATAACCTTGACACTTTTGAAGAGCACTGGTTAGGCATTGTACAGAATTTCTCAATTTGAGTTGGTCAGCTGTTTCCCATGATTAAAGTTACATACGTCGGTCAAGAAAGTGAGCCTATGCATCAAAACAAAAAGGTTCATGATGTTGACAGTCCTGAATACTGGTGACACTAACTTGAATCAGTTGGTTAAGCTGACGTCAGTAAAAGTACCCCACTGTGAAGCTATTAGTTTTTCCTTTGTAACTGAGAAGGTAAGGAGGTAAATTGAGATTATACGAATATCCTCTTTTTATTGTAATTTTAGCATCCATCAGTGGTTCTTTCCTGCAACAATTATCACTGTGATATTTAAGATAATTTTCTATTTCCCTCATTCCTCATACGTTTATTAGTTGAAATTCAACAATCTAAAGAGTTCTTTCCATTCTTCCACATTTACTGATTGATTCAATTATTTATTGACATTAGTGTGGAGTCATGGATATTTGTTTTATTCTATAAATTATAATCCATTACTATAATTATATTATATTTATTTTGTTAAATTGTCCCAGTTTGGCTATTGGGAACTCTTTGAAGTTGGCTCCTTTGTACTTCTGCCATGTTCCCATCATTTTATGAGCACTTCCTCACTTACCAGCACCACAAGATGTTCCAGGCTTATATTATATTTGCTGTGAAAAATTGGATGAATGATTTAGCACTGCCCAAAACAAGAAAACAGACCCCTAAAAAAATTTTTTTTGCTCAGTCTCCCTGACCACTGCAGGCTCTGATACCTTACTCTACTTTTTGAGGATTGTTTTCCTTCATACTTCAAAATACTGCATTTGCCAGAGAATGCTGAGAAGAGCTAGTTAACTGTCAAATGACTGACACAGAAAATTGATATTTAAAGAAAGTAGTTTAAAGATAAACTAACCATTCATTTCTATAGATCAGAATATTTTCTTTCTTTTTTTGCAAGAAACTATTTTAATCAAAAAGTAAACAAAACTCCAATATATAAAGGATTCAAAAGTAATAAAGTATTAGTATAAATATATTCATGTAAATGTTTGAAACTATAACATTTGCTTATCTGACAATTGAGATAAAAATTGAAGGATGTTATAGTTCCAGTTACTTATTAAACTCTTCATTCAGTTTCTTTCTATATTTTGTTTTGATTACACATTTCCTGAAAATTCTTTTTGCATGAAAAAGTAGTTGCAAAGTATATGGACTTCTTGAGTACTGCAACTTAACAATTATGTTAGGATTCTCTTCCAGAAAAAAGACCTGAAACTTTTTAAAAATATATTAAGAAATGTTTGCTTTACAGTTGAAACATTCAGGTTCTGGCTACTGTGAAAAAGGGTACTCTACACTGTCCCCCACTGAATGCAGCTACAAAACCTCGACAGAATAAATGGAACAGCATTTTGAGGACTGGATAGAGGATAGAGGATGAACAGAATTCAAATATCACCATATAAGCAGTACAAGTTTATCCATTTTTTCACTGTTGTATCCCCAGGTCTGAACCCATCGCACAGGAAACAAAATAAGCACCAGGACACTGCTATAGATAAATGAGTGTGCACCCCTCCTACCAAATTCATATACTGAAATCTTGTCCCCCAGAGGAAGCATATTTGGAGGTGGAGTCCTGGAGAAGAGAATGGAGCCCTCATGAATGGGATTCACATCCTTATCAAAGAGACCTCAGAGAGCTGCCTTACCCCTTCCACCATGAGAGGACCAAATGAAAAAACAGCCATCTATGAACCAAGAAGCAGGTTCTCATCAGACACCGAATATGTCAGTGCCTTGATCTTGGGTTTCCCAGCCTCCGGAAGAGTAACAAATAAATTCCTATTGTTTATTAGGAACCCAAGCAATGGTAATTTTGTTATAGCAGCCCGAACGAACTAAGACAGGTGCAGACAGAGAACGCTCCAGGAGAAGCCTTTCAGTGCTGGCTCAAGCAATAGGAAGGGGAACGCATAACACTCAAAGAGAGTGTGGGAGTCCGTGGTTGTGGCTTTCTTTTATCTTTCCCCCTCCCCCAGCTCTCAGGCAATGCTGAGGTGACAGCATTTGAAAAGAAGACACAATGGGAGCCAGCGAAAGCCAAATTCCTAAGGAAGGGGAATGTTCCTCTAAGTTTGATGGAACTGCAGTTTCCAAAAAGTGGTGTCAAATCCTATGCTCTTTGTCTCTCTCTGTCCTGCTGTCACCTGGCCCCAAAGACAGGTGCAGTTATGGACGTGCACAAGAGAACAGGGGAACTAAACCATAGCATTCTGGCCTGAAGACCAAAATGAGGCACCCCCAGAAACTGGAAATTACCAAGGAGATCATGAGAGAGGAATCTGGGAATATGATGCATAAAGTTGTTTATGAATTCCTGGACATATGCACATACCAAATTCAACCAATCACACTTTAAGAACTGAGCTAACAGAGACACCACCCAGATCTCAAACTGGCTATTTGGTGCTGCATACACAACACAGATTTGGATAGCTCTACAAAAGTTTGGAAAACTGAAGTGACATTAGAACCAGGGCCCACAGGAAAGCTCATCAGAACTTGTGGCCCACAGGAAAGCTTATCAGAACTTGTGACCTAATCACCTTGAAACCACCAAGTGTGATATTCTGACTAGTAAGAAATATATATTTGGTCATCTGCAATATATATTTGGTCATATATGATTTCTCAAATATTTATCTCCCAGTTCCCAAAGCCCTCCAAATTTCCTGGGCGATAAGAGCAATGGGAGCATCTTTTGTTGTAATATTTGGTCTCTTGTCTTTGGTTTCTGAGAAAGCATAAAGGTGAAACGGGTGTCTTGTTATTCATAACAAGCCCCTTTATACACATCTGGGTTTATGTCAATGAAGTGACTTTAGGAAAACACCTAAGGGTGAGGGCTGATTGCCAGGGGAACTAACTACGAATAGAAGATTGGAACTTTCAGTCCAATCCACTCCCTGGTTTCTGAGGAGGGGAGAGGGGCTAGAGGTTGAATCAATCACCAATGGCTATTTATTTAATCAGTCATGCCTTGTAATGAAACCACCATAAAAACCCAAAAGGGAGGAGTTCAGAGAGCTTCCAGGTTAGCTATTGTTTTTCAGACACAATGAATACAATTAGAAATCAAACTTAAAAAGTTTTACAGTTTACATAGAAATGTAAAAATTAAACAAGACACTCCTAAATAATCAAATTCTGAAATTAACCTTTACTTTAACGGCCAATTGATTTTGAACTAGAAAATTCAACAGGAAAAGAACAGTCTTTTCAACAGATGATGCCGGGACAATGAGATAAACATACACACATACACACTCAAAATGGATCCAATGGATCAGAAACCTGAATTTAAGACTTAAAAATTATAAAATTCTAAGAAGACACTATAGATGTAAATATCCATGTCTCCTTAAATTAGTCAATGGTTTCTACAACACCTAAAGCACAAGTGACAAAAGTTAAAGAGATAAACCACAAATTCAGAGTCCATTTTTAAGTGCTGAGTTCTCAAAGAATGTAGAACCCCATTCCAAGCTCCCTTTAGGCTATAAAAACACCATTTTGTATCTATGCCTCCTTCACTGTTAATCATTTTAGAAAAATTCTTAAAATACCAATAGTGCTCAGTCCTTGCTAATCATTGTTCATTTTCAGTGTCACCAATAATACACCTAGAATATTTTTAATGTATGTAAATAACTATAATAAATGATAATGAAAACTATCCTTATGGGCAAAAGGGGTCAAAGAGTACAAACTTCCAGTTATAAAATAAATGTCATAAAGATAGAATATACGGCATGGGGACTATGTGATGCATATTCGAAAGTTGCTAAGAGTAAATCTTAAAAGCCCTCATCATAAGAAAAAAAAGTATTAACTGTGTATGGTGATGAATTTTAATTATACTTATTGTGGTGATCATTTCACACTATATACAAGTATCTAATCATGTTGTATATTTGAAACTAATATAATGTTATATGCCAATTATACCTCAGTAAAAAAATTTTCATTTGAATAAATATGTGAAATCGTAACACTCAATATTGGCATCTATTTTAACTATTCAAAATTAACAAGAATTCATTTTAAATTTTGATTTAATTTTTTAAGCTCTTTTGGGGAAGATAGTTAAGTTTATTTATTTATTTTATTATTATTTTTTTTTTAATGGAAGTACTGAAGATTGAACCCAGGACCTCATTCATACTAAGCATGCACTTTACCACTGAGCTATACCTTCCCCCTTTAAATTTCCACTTAAACCGTTTAATCTATAAGAATATTTAAACTATTTTTTCTGATTCTAAAAGTAAAACAATGTGATTGTTTTAAGGGACATAGATATTTTTACAAAATTGAGATCATATAATATGCATAATTTCGTATGCTGCTTTTTTATCTTTATAAATGAACACATTCCATGTCATTGCTCAAAAATATGATAAATCCAATATACTGCTCCATTGTACTGATAAACTTCAAATTATTTCATCTAATTTCTATTAAAAAATGGGCAAAGGACTTGAATAGACATTTTTTTTCAAAGGAGACATATAAATGCCAACAGGCACATGTAAAGGTGCTCAATATCACTCATCATCAGACAATGCAAATGAAAACCACAATAAGATATCACTTCACACATGTTAGGATGTCTATTATCAAAAAAAAAAAAAAAAGCAGAACAAATGCTGACGTGGATGCAGAGAAAAGGGAACCCTTGGGCACTGTTGGCGGGAATGTACATTTGTGCAGCTGCCATGGAAAAGAGTATGGAGGTTCTTCATTGTGATTTTGATTTGCACTTTCCTGAGATTACTCTTTTTTGATTTCCATTTTTTAACCTATTAAAAAATAATGTCTTTGGCTTGAGAGTCGAAGGCTTGGTAAAAGTCAATGATTATACTATGAATCTCTATTCTGAAATATGAGCTATGTGGAGCTTGATGAATAAGCTGTAAGAAAGAGGAGAAACAGAGAAAATAACTTCTACGAAAAAAAAAAAAAGAAATCTCCAGATTTTCTCAGATCACAAATATTTTCAAAATGACTGAATAGTAAGAGTTGAAACTCTCTGTTGAACTCCTCCTAATCATTGAGAAGGAATTTATTAGTAATACGATAAACTAATTATAAAAAGTATTTAAAAGGATGGAGGTCTTTGGTAAGCCTCATGATTAAGATATTTGCACCTCTGTCAGATTTTAAGCTTTTATTAATTCATTAAATAGGAAAATCTCATGATGCTTTATACCTTTCGTTTCTTGCTACTAAAACTACCCAGCACATTTATGTATAACTCTTCTGTGACACTGGATACTTTCTACCTTAAACTGTACTGTGCAACCTTCTGAAAGTTTAATAGCTTCGTCTTTGTCCTGTTTCTTCTCTGTTTTCCATCATCTCTCCCCTTGCCAAATACCTAACACAAGACTATATATATATATATACACATACATACATACACAGCAGGCTATCAATTACTATTTGCTGAAAGAATGAGCAAATTACTGAATGAATGAAAAAGTGATTGTGGTCTTCTCTGCTCTGAATCACGCCTTTCACATTTTCATAAAAACACGAAAAGTAAAAGAGGCCTTTTTCTTTAATATAAACTCTATAAGCTTAGTTCCATCAATGTCAATCAGGTAACGTCCAAGGCATTCCAGTTAGATATCTAAATATATAAGTGTGACAGCTTAAAGAAATTGGTGCATTCAAATTTCTTAGGTATATAGAAAAAGTGAACATAAGGTGCCAGTAATGTTATTCCAAGCCCTTAACTTTTATTTGACTCTTCAATAGGTTTCCTCTTACATGGTAACACATGAGGTTTTTTTCTATTAAGAGTCTTCTCAACCCAACAAAAGTGGATATCATTTTCTTGTACTTTATATTTTAATATAGAATTGAATCCTTAAACTCCCTATTTTTATTTTATTTAATCACTTATGTCTGAAATACATTATTTCTTCCAAAACTGGAAATATACTCAGGTATCACAAAACAAACACGCACATAATACATCTGACTTCGTTCACCATCTGAAATGTGTCATATATAATCAGAGATACACTTAAATTTTATTTTTTATCTCTTTTGTCTACTAGGAATTATTTCCAGACATACTGTTTTACCTCAGATCTTTATCAACTGTTTTCCCATTACAGGGAGTGCTGTATGTATGTATTTCCCAGAAGTATTAAAAACAAGGATATAATTTTGCTTGATTTGTATGACCCTCCAATGTGCTATGCAACTGCATTTCGATAAATATTAACCAACGTCATTCAAAAGGCAATCTTTAAAATGTATCAGTAGTGTGTGTGCATGTGTACATATGCGTGCCGGTATGTGTAAGGTAGAGAGGACTTGAAAAACAGCTCTGTATTTCAGGGCGCTTCTGACACTTACTGTACGAATATCGAAGGCTTTTTTCCCCAGATGCTCAGATATTTTGCCAAAATGTGCTAAGACAAAAATCACTTAGAGAATATGAGCTAGCCTAGAGATTAACAAAGCCCGCAACTTCACAGGCTTCCACAAATAATGATATGAAATCAACAGATAATTTTAAGCTAGCAAATATTTCAATACTTCACTCTGTTTGTTTCTATGAAATATTTATCCCATACGAAAGATTTGCTAAAGGAGCTGTAATGGCCTTCTGGGACAGGAAGAATAAGGTTTCCGTAGAAAATGTTAAATTAATTTTGATGGTGAAGCAAAGTTAAGGAAGGGTTGTTAAGGGATGGCTTGCTGCCGCAGGGTGGGGTTTTGTTTTGGTATCCTTTTAGAGCCTGCAGGTGTTTGGCACCAGTTAAAATCAGGGCCAGCTGCGGTATTTCAGCTCTGATATTTCCCTCCCAATAGTTCTCAGAAGTGATGCTGCAGGGTGATGTCTTACACCTGATGTGTTCAACTTGTGTGGTACAAATGTGAAGACTCTGTTCAATAACACCAGTTTTGCGACACCCTTTGCCCTCTCTTCCCCACCCACAGGTCACAGCATCAAGGAGAAAGAAAAACATTATTCAGCAGTTCATTCATACATATGTACAGGTTTTCAACTGAGCAGCTCATTCAAGAAGGGTGATATCCTAGGTTCGCCAAATACACAGTCTTGAGCAAAGTCGAAAAAGTAGGATAACACATTCTCTTTCGGTTCTCATAGTAGACAATGATGCTTTTAAACCCTCTCAATGGTGTGATCCCTACCTATTTTTACAGGAATTTGAATACTTTCTATTAAAAGCTGCATTTTCTTTTAAGTTTGTTTGGGTTGGAAAACCTCAAACCACAATGTATTTCATGCACATGTTCCCAAGGGTATGTTAAATAGGACCATACTGAGGTCATCTAGTAAGTTTTTTTAAACTTTTTAAGAATTCCTTTAATGTACTGCACAATCTTGGCTTGATTAAAAGAAGATATTTCAAGAAAGCACTTGGAAACAAGTCTATTAAAATCTATATGCAGATAATCTATACTATACTTCTATAATGCACAGAGTTTTCCACAGATAATTTATCGCTGAGGGAGAAAAACAATAAAACTACTGCTAAAAGGATTTTGGATCAAAACTTTTCAGAGCTATCAGTAAATACAGACCAAAACCCCCCATAGTATTCTTGATTGACTTAACAGGGGATGGCTGCAGGATCATTTTAACTGAGCAGAGGCCTACAGCACATAATCAAAGGATAAAAAGTAGACAATCTTGCATTTACCTCAGAAAAAAAAAAATCACTTGCTGTTTCAGATGAGTAAAAAAGGAAGTTTTCCCGAAACAGGAGACTGTGATGAAATTATTTTGGTTAGAAATAGTTCCTACCATCAAGTAAATTCTTGTTGTCTACCAAGTTCAAACCACCAATGAAATATAAATCATCCACTTGATAAGGAGACCCATGGAAAATTTTCTCTTGTTCTTTGATGCTTCTAATTTTTTTTTTTTTTTTTTTGGTTAGACATACCCCTTTTCACTTCATCAAAGTCTCACTTCCTGCGCCATGTTCCAGGCCTTGTACGTCACCCAAGTCAATCTGCAGTTGAATGAGCAGCTGTGCTGGCTCGGCGCGCACAGAGAGCTGGGCCATAGGCGCCAGCGGTGTGGCCCTACATCTGCACAGAAGTGGCCAGTTCCCTGCACCCAGGGCCAAGAAGCTCCACGGCTCATTGAGGGAAAAACAAGGGAGGACACCTTAAACGGAAATCATACTTTTACGGAAAATGGAAAATAAAAAGATTTTCAGCAATCAGAAAAACGAAGGGTTGAGAATTCCTTGGCACAAAGTTTGCAGATGCGTATTCTTAAAGGGATATAAGTTACAGTTTGACTTCAAGTTAAGGATCCCCCTCTCTGCAACTACATTGGATTTGCCTCTATCCACTAAACAAAGGTAAGTAAAAGAAGGTGTTTTTTTAAAACAAAAATATAATCATAAATGGCACCATGGCCAGAACTACTAATGTTTATTAAACATTTACCATCTAGCAGTCCCTACTATGTGCCTTTGATAAACACTGCCACATTGAACACTTAACGGTATAGAGGAAAGCTCCTATTTAGCCACTTCACTGTTGAGGAAACAGAAACCTAGGAAGCTTATAAAACTGCCCAACAATTCTGACTCCATGGTCAGACCTACTATGTTATGCTTAGTCCCCTGAGCTGTCCAACAAAAGGCTTTTCAGCCAGAGTCTGTCAGCCCCACATGGGAGACCCAGCTGCCACTTGGTCATTTGGAAATCGATACTACAGAGTTAACCAACTCACTCATCCACTGATTCATGCGTCAACCAAATTTTATTGGGCACCTGCTAACTTAAGTCAATTTAGAATTTATTTTTCACAAAGAAAAAGAATTACTAAATCCCTAGCACCTGACACATACTAAGTGCAATAAAAGTTTGTTAAATGAACTTTCAAAATACTTCCTTACATGTCATCTTAAGGTATTTTTTTTAAATAATTTACTTCATACAAATTTTTTTAAACTTCCTGATTTTTTCATATCCTACATTCCTTTCAAAACTCAAAATGATAGTGAATTCCTTCTAAAACAGCCAAACACTTCCAGGCATAGGGAAAAGATGGTACCCTTATCTCTTGTGACAAACAGTCCTACATACAATTGCCATAGTTATCTTTGCTCATTTTTAAAATGAAATAATACTACATTGCTCTCTAGTCTTTCTAAAAATCTAGATAACTTTAAACATATATTTCGATATTTAAATTTCGAAGAATGAAATGATATATAAGAGACCAACTCCACTCTTGCAACAAGGGTACAACTGTCAATACCTATAACTGTATGATTAAGAATTTTTGATGTTAGAATTGTAACAATTAGAATCTACATTTTAGTGGATAAGAAGGCAGTTTTCGGAGACGTTTTGGGTAGTAGGAAGAGTTGGTATCCTGGCCTAGGTAATAGCAATATTCTCCATTTGAAAAATTGTTTAAGTACTAAAAATAAGCCATAGACCAATAGTGGACACTTCTTGCAGGCCCAAAGGAGTTGAGATACAAAAATTAAAGTAACTAAACAAGGGAAAATTGGGAATGAAAATCCTAACTGCCCAATATTCAATCTGAACCAGCCCATAAAGGGAACAATTTTAAGGGTGGGAACTTGTATCCTTGTTGATCAAAGCCTAAAAAATAAGTAACACTTGAATATATCTAAGGACTTTTAAAATAACATTCTTTGTTTTGGTGCCTTTATCCCTGATGAAACACAGGTGAAGCAACAGAAATGCTGGTGGAAAAACTCTCAGGAATTATCTCTAGAGAAATGTGCCCTCAAAACGGCAAGGTCTACACACCTCAGAGCTACTTTTAAGCAGGGAAATAATAGTAAAACCCACCCATTCGCCTACAAGGGCTTAAAGCCAAAACTTGGCCTCATTCAAAGTTATGAAGTGAGAAAGCTGGCTCTCTGTCTACTACATTCAGAGTTTGCGCACGGCTACCTCGCACAAGGAATCACCAGGCATTAATCACTAATGTAGTGGGGACCCTTTCACAAAGACTCAGTCCATGTCAAGTGGATCCCCATATTTCCAATTCTCATCGAGCATTTTTTTTCATTAGGAACAAAGTCTTGCCATGTACACAGTCCTTCCAGAAAAAGAAACAGCACAGAGCAGAATTACTGAACCCATTCACTTTTTTTCTCCAGTAAATATTGTAATCATTGAATTCAATGCATTTCAATTCTCCTTTAAACAGATATTCATGTAAAAGGAAGGTACCAAAGTTAGAGTTAGGTCAGTTTTCTTCCTTAAAGAAAGTGTATTCCATTTTCAATAATTCATTTCAAAGAAAAATCTGCTGCTCCATAAATGAAAGGAAAAACTATAATTTTGAAACGTTGAAAAATGACAAGATACATGAATAATCATAGTGAAACTTTCACAGGAAAATGGAATTTGTCTACATTTTGGGATTAATATGTGAATCTGAGAAATGGTAAACTGCTTGCAATGATACTGATTAAAGTAATAAAGTAAAACTTATTATCTTGACATTATCTAAAAAATCACTTCAACAATGTTATAGAAGAAATGTATTTTCAGGTGATCCTTATTTCTGGGCCCTAAGGAGTCTGTAAGCAATGTGCAATACGAATCTCTATTCAAGCACATTTATTCTTCACGAATAATACACATTAATCAAAGCACATCAAAGCCTCTCTTCTGCAGAATTAACTATGACTTGCTTTCTACATTTTAAGATAACCATACGATGAGAGGTGGGCTGTAACATGAAAGCTCTCCCCTTTCTTCCTACAGAGAATGATCTCTGAGGGCCTGACCCCAACCTCTCAATTGTCTAGATTCCTGTATTTCAGGAAAAACAAATGTCCTGACCTTGGAAACTTACATAAAGTTTACATAAAGTGGCTGCTGAAGAAATATGTTAGATCTGATAGATAAAAGTATGTTGTAGACAGCCAGTTCTGAATTCTGATTGTTTTTTATTTCAGAACCATAGTTTAACATTAAGAGTAAAAAAATCATGTGACGTGACTTAAGCTGAAGCCTAATGACTAATGTCCATTTATATGAATCAACCTGGATAGAAAAGAGAGGCAAATTCTTGTGTTTTTAACTAAAACGTCCTAAGAACAATTCAAAAAACCAACCTGGGGTTCTGCAAACACATTCTTCATGTTGTTAATTGGGCCATACGGGACTCCACTGCCTTCAAAAAGGTATAGCCACTCGCTGGTCGTTTCTTCCTCAAACCTGTGAACAGACCACAAAAGGATGCATGTTTACACTCTGGACAAATGTAACACAACTTTTCTTTTGTGGCCCTCTTTGAAAGCAACTGATAATGACAAAAATATGTTTCTTTAACTTTCCTTGTGACTAGTTCTGAGAGAACATTGCCGATATGAAATGACTTGAGTTGCTCTGTAATGATAAAAAAAAAAGCCATCCCCGTCTCCTTGTTTGAAAATCCACTATTAGAGCTGGAATTCCTCCTGTTTCTGTCTCTTGGGTACTTTTTGACAGAGAATTCCCTTGGTGCAGGAAAATTATGTAGAAAATGGCATTTGAGTTTCATATGTGTAATGAGCACTAGATTGAATTTAATAATGATAATAAATAATAGTATCACTGCAGTGTTGAGCATAACCTCATTGTGCAGTGTTTTTTAGTTCTCAGGCATAGTATATCAGGTTAAGGGAGACACTGATACACTAAATTATTCCTCGAAACAAAAAATAAACTAATGTAGTTGTTTTAAAAGAAAGCTATGTATTTTACCTCCATTGTAAAGCACATCAGAATTAACAGCCACAACCAATGGCCTAAAAAAACTTAGCCACTTCTTTACTTGCACTGGGATTTACTAATCAGCACGAATCTGGACATGTGAAGACTGGTATCTCGGTTTAACCAACAGCACTTAAATTCAACCAAGTTCTTTATCTCTGTTTTGTTTTTACTACAATTTAAATTTGACTGGGGAAAGGAGGTGAGAAGGGATAAATTTGGGAGATTGAGATTTGCAAATGTTAGCCACTATGTATAAAAACAGATTTAAAACAAAAACATGTTTCATCTGTATAGCACAGGGAACTATATTCTATATCTTGAATAAAAAAGAATGAAAATGAAAATTAATTGGTTGATAATTAATTAGGACTTCACAGACACAAAAACTTATTTGATATCCTTTCTTTTCTCTGTTAGGTCTTAAGGAAAGGGGACCTAATTCATGAACTGTTTTTCAGTTCTCTGTTAAGACAGTGAGCACAGAAAAAAAATCTTGGACCCTCAGAGACAACTCAACACTCACAGTTTGTCATATGTGAAGAATTTTAGAGTTGTTACTTGTAATTTTTTAAATTAAGTAATAATCTAGGTGAAAAGAGATTGTTTTAAAGGCATTAGCTATCGTAGATTATTGGCAGCAAGGAAAATGCTTAACTAACATGGAGGGACTAGTGGAAATACAGTAGAAATGCTTAATATTCATGGGCTCCTGTTCAGTTCTCTTTCACATAGCTAGAATTACTCTCAGGTCAGCAGATTCTATGGGAATTTATGTCAGAGAAATGCACTATTTTAAAAAAGGATAGAAAACAGTATCAATGCTGTGAGGATATGTCTCTAATTGTCATCTAATAGAGAAAAAGAAAAAGAAAAGAGAAGTTTGAGTTCATATAGTCTCTAAAATACAGACTACTCTATAAATAATTATTTCATTCATATAAATTTTTATATAATAATATAACAAACTTTTTACTGAAGGTAGTATTAACTTTCACTAGGAATACAGTTGATCCTATTTACACATCCACTTGTTCTGTAACCATCTAAAGAGTGCCTACTATACACAAGGCATTGATTATTGTCTTTAAAAATAATGCCTTCCCTTCTCTCTCCATTATGATAAAGATTTTTCATTACACATTTAAATCATGGCCTGGTAATGTTAACTATTCCTACTTAATACACAATAAAATACTTCATTTCTAAATATTGAAAAATATCCTTTCATGGGAATAGCACAATGCAACATTAGATGTCTTGCATAAGTCGACTGTTCACACCCATGCTTTCTTTTCAATGACTGTGAAAATCATCTCCTGGCCAAGACTTCCTAAGATATAGATATAGATAGATATATAGAGATATTGAGATATAATAGATACATATCACAAGAATGATATATCTTGAAAGACTAAAAGAGATACTTTGAACCTGGAGTCTTTTCAATCAGGGTGCCAATTATTTAAGTTTTCATAAACAGAGTGTTATAATGTTTAGTCAGATAAATTTTCAGGACAAGTGAATTTATCACCATTAGACTCACCCAAGTGGCCTAAAAGATCTGCACAGAAAAATGCATGTCAATATCCAAACAGACCCATAGCTGTGGGCTTGCCAACGGAAAACTCAGGGGAATAGCTGAAGTTTTAGTATTTATATAAGCTTTTCACCACTGGGCAAAAGAGAGGGATTTATTTCATGTTATGGAAAACAACAGATGCACTTTGGATATGAGACTGGGGAGAGAGGCAGCGTCTGGGGCTGCAGTTGTGACCACTGTTTGTGTATGTGCGTGGGTGTGGGCGTGGAAGTGTTCATAAATGCCTTAAACTCAATCAGTCAGAGACCGAACATCACTGCATTCCACTTCCCCCAGAGGACACATCCATCATTTTCTTCTGAAAATCTGTCTCTTGATCTAAATCTGATGTACAATCCTTGCCTTTATCTACACACAAAAAAAGCTGTAAGCACATGTTTTTATTAACCACAAAAATTTTGCTTGGAAAAAAAAAAAAAAAACAGAAGGAGATGATCTAAATCACTTAGGGCAACACAACCCCAAAGATAAGACAAGGAGGGTGTCCCTGGATCCAGTGTAGTGAGCCTTGAAGCTAGAGTCTCTGGGAAGTTATTTGGAGACTCGTAAAACAATTCAGACTTAATTGCAAACTTACTAAATCAACGCATAATTGAACTCTAGATTTTTGTTGAATTCATTTGATGCCAGAATGGGTATTGTTAATCAGATGGCATCATTTAGGTAGACGAAACACTACTGTATAAAGATAGACTTGAGTTTAAATTTCTTAACATCAAAATTTAACTTAAAAAAATAAAAATTCTTCTCTGTAGAGAACAGATTAATGTTGCAGCCAAAAACCAAGACCAGAGAGCAACGAACAGGAGATCTGCACCACAAAGGTGGGAGATAGAAATAGTTACTACATTAATGATTACTAAATGCTGGTCATTAAACTGTTTGGTCTATATTTTGTAGATTTTATTCTTACAAGCACACTGTAAGGTAAATATTATCTTCCTTCGACCAATAAGAAACTCAAGTTTGGAGAAATAAGCTTACTCAAATTCATATAGCTTCCCCCTCCCAACTTTTTTGAGGTACTGATTGACAAATAAAAATCGCATATATTTAGTTTGTATAACATGATTTTTTAAGGAAGGCAATATGATAACTTAATATACATATGTAATATACATGATTACCACAATCAAGTCAATCAACACATCCATTACCTCAGTTACCATTTTTGTCTGTGGTGAAAACACTCACGAACTACTCTCTTAGCAAATTTTAAGTATTCAATACAGTATTACGATCTATAATCACCATGTCGTACATTTGATTCTCAGAACTTTTCATCTTATAACTGAAAGTTTGTACCCTTCGATCAGTATCTCCCCATTTCCCACACACCCTAGCCCCTGGCAAGCACTATTCTATACTCTGGTTCTCTGAGTTCAACTCTTTTTAGATCCCACACATAAGTGAGGTCATGCAGTATGTGCACTTCTGTGTTTGGCTTATTTCACTTAGCACTAGGACGCTTCTTCACTTCCATCCTAGGTACCTCAAGATATATCTCTCTACATGAATACACACTCATTCATTTCTTTTTTTTTTTTTTCTCATTCATTTCTGGTGCTTTTAGCAAGAGTTTGTTTTGTGCCAGTCATGGGGATTACAACAATAAAAAAGACAGTCCTTATATTCAGAGATCATATAGTCTGATGGAGAAAACAGCTATGGGAATTTATGAATTGCAATGCAGGATGCTGAGACAAAAATATGAATGGACAATTTCCAGTTGAAGTACCAAAGAGGGAGACCCAAACTGAGCCTGGGGAGTGAGAAAAGGTGATACTTGAGCCAGATGATATCTGAAGGATGAGTTAGAATTTTCCACGTGGAAGATGGGAAGAAGGATCTTCCTGGCAGAAGGAGCAATGTGGACAAAGACTCAACCTGGAAAGAATCTGAAATCTGTGCCTTGAGTGGCAAAAGATGAAATGGGAAACACAGGTTAGAACCAGGGTGCAAGGCATCTTGTCGGCTATGCTAAGGATATTGGATTTCTCCTGGCGATGAGAAACCCAGAGAGTTCTTTCAGTAGGGGACCGACATAATCAGCACTGACACAGAGAATGGAACTATATCAATGAGACTAGAGATAAAGAAACTTGACAAGAGACACAGTGCTGTCTCCCTCTGATGCTTCTTAAATCTGTCTTTCAGTATCTTCCATGTTACTGTCAACCATAAACAAGTTTTCACTTGAAAAAAATAAGTTTCCTTGGGATTCTTACCCCCTTTTTGTTACTATCTATCATTACTGCTTGAGCTTCTGAAATCTGACTTGGTCACCAACACCTTTTCCTACACAATCTCCATGGGTCTCCAGTGACCACTGGTCAAACCCAGTGTTCTTTTCAGAGTCCTCATCCTACCTGCTTTCTGTGCAGTATTTGACACTGCTGACTAGACTATCTTGGGGTCCTATGATACAATACCTTCTTGGATTTTTAATACCTCTTTGGCCATTTCTGTTTCTTTTATTATTTTACCTTTCTCTTCCAGTCCCAATATTCTTCATTTTCTTTTAGGCACTTAAGTAATCCTGTTATCCATATGCAGATGATACCCAAATCTACACGTCTAGCCTCAACCTTTCCCCAGTTCCCTTTTTCTAGTTACCATAGGATATATCCACTCAGATGCAGTATCGTCTCTGTAAACACAGCTTGCCCATGGATGATTACAATTTCCATTTGTCCCATAAAACTACCTAGCATTCTCCCTTGCCTGAGCTCACAGCCTTGGCTAAATCTGGAACACCTTCTTTTCATCATTTCTTATAATTTATACATAACTGTCCTGTAGAACCAATTTTTCAAAAGTTAAGTTTTATTCCTCTGTTCCCACTATTACTATCACGGTTCAGGCCCTTGATTCTTCATACGTGGAGGACTGTGGCAATCGCTGATTAAAATCTCATTGCCTCCAAGTTTCCTCTTTTCCATAAATCACAAATCTTAGGTAAGTCTCAAATCTGTCCAACTCTCTCTTTCTCCAAGATCATTATCTTCTCTCACACTAGAGAAACAGGCTATTTCTTGACTGCTGTTGTATCCCCATAACTTAGAACACAGTTGTACTCGGCATTTGCTAAATGAAGGAATATATGGCTATTTGGGAAGAATAAGAGGGTCTTGTTCATTTGCCTGGTGCCCAGCAAGCCAAACGCTGAGACCATGAGGTTTGCAGCAGAGAAAGGGTTCATTTTGAGGCAGCCAAGTCAGGAAACAGGGGGGAAAGTCTCAAATCCACCTCCTTAGAGGTAAGGGGCTGGAGATATTGATGGGATAAAAACTGAGGCATGGGGAGCATACAGAAAGGTAATTAGAGATAAGAAAAAGGTGAGGCCGTTGTCACTCTGCGCAGATGCAGCCAAGCCACAGGCTTTTTCATGGGACACATGCTCAGAAAACAGCGGCATTAGTATGCTCTGAGGGTGGGGTTTTTGAGCCTCTGACATCTAAAAGTCACGGAGAGGACACTCGTGCATGTCCAGATGGAGGATCGGAGAGCTTAACCAGTCTTAGTCATCTCTGCTCAAACTGGACACAGCTGACTCCAAGTTCCTAAAAACTAATGGGTACACACCCTATCGCCTAGGCGACGTGATACTCGGAGGACAGGCAAGCTTTTATAAAAACAATCAAAGCAGGCCTGTCTAGTGAAGACAGGTCACAACACCATTTATCAGTGGCTCACTGAAGATGACCCTCAGCTGCATCTCAGTCACATTAGCTTCAATTGTGGGGTGGATTATCTTCTCCTAAAACCTTGCTGCGACTAGGTTTATTTAGATACTGAGGTTGGGAGAAGGAAGACAATTTGAGGCTCTTAGCTTTAAATGCAATATCACAGCACCTCTTCCTCCTCCTTCTTCTGCACTGGTCTCTCAATTCTGTATAGAGAAGCATGTCTTATGGAAAATAGATTTCATGTTCCTAAAAACCTATTTACGAACAAATGCTTAAGAAGACAGAATGTTTCAATTTAGGGACTTCCTATGTTCTCCAGAGAATCATAAGCTCTCAGGAATTCAAAAGACCTTAAAAAATCATCTATTGTTTTCTATGATCCTACAAAATCATCATATTATGTATACTGAAAATATTTCTAGTAATAGGGAACATACTGGCATTTCCGTTACTGGAAGTATTCACACACAGGAAGTGTACTACAATGGAAAAGGCATGAGATGTGGATACATTTGGGTCTGAGTCACAGCCCCGGAACCTCCTAGCTATGTGACCTTAATAAAAATATCAATTAATAGGCATTCACAGATTTTCAAATCAAAGCAAACGTTTCTTAAGCATTTACCAAGTGCAAGGCTCTGTGTTAAGCAGTTTACACACATTATGTCATTTAATCCTATGAGTTAGGTACCATCATTATGCTCATTTTTAAAGATGAGCAAATCAAGGTTTAGAGAGTTTAAGTAACCTTTTTAACACATATCAATATTCAAGCTGGAAGTCTATCCTGAGTCCAGAGCTCATGTGTTGACCACCACTATCTACTGCTTGACCCTGGGCAGCAGGGTCCAGGAGAGCAGATCAGACAAAGCTCTGTAAGTGATGGGCTGCTGATGACCAGGCGCACAAAGGGCTTAAAAAGGCAGTACAGCATCTCAGTGCTACTGTTAACTGTAGCAAACAAAATGCTGAGAGCCTTTTATGTACCAGGCACCACAAGAAATACTTTGCACATATTATTTCTGGCCCTTGAAATCCCCTGGGTTGAGTTTTATGATCCTCATGATTGAGCAAACTAGGGCATAGAGGAGTAGTAAACGTATGGATCAAAAATATGAAAACGAATATATGTATGTATATGCACGACTGGGACGTTGTGCTGTACACCAGACACTGACACATTGTAACTGACTGTACTTCAATAAAAAAAGAAACATAAAAAAAAGAAATGTATGGATCAGAAGGCTCAAAGCTGAAGCTGGTGGGATCTTGAACTGGTCTTTGCCGATGCTCCTTCAGTAAGGTAAACTCACTAGATGTCAGCACCAGTGCAATCAGATCTAGCACACAGTGCCACCCTTAAGCCATTGGCAACTCAGCTACTGTCTGCCCACAGAAGTACGGGCAGAGGGAGGTTAACTGTACTGGGTGAGCTGCCTGGGCTCCAACCATTCATAATTTCCTTTCTGCTGACCATTGATGAACCCTATGGTCCCATAATGTCTCATAATATTGGCCATCATTTTTCAATCTGATCCTTTCAAGAACTGTGAGAAAGGACAAAGTGTCCCTATTTTGAAGAGGAAAAAATTGAAGCATTATTGGGACTCATACTCAAGTCCTTGCATCTCAGGCTCAGAGCTCATCTCACTGTACACTGCTGCCAATTATAAAAGATAATCAACAAATAAGCCAATAAATAAAATTTATTAAAAATACAAGCCTGCTTTTACCCTAAACTCCTAAACTCACTTAGCTTTGCGACCTTGGGTAAATTGTTTAATCTCTCTGTGCTCCAATCTTTCCATCTGTTATAAGGAAATTAAAATTAGTTGTAAATTGCTTACCACATCACCTAGCACATAGTAAGTACTCAAAATGGTATTTACTTTGTAGTAAGGTCACATAATAAAAATGAGAACAATAATAAAATATGTCTATAATTTCAAATTCAAAGAAGTAACTTTAACAATGTATACAGCAACTCCTATTTTTTGCTGATCATATCTCAGATATTTTGTGATTATAAAAGTCTAACCATACACACACATCAAATAATCACACCTAAAATCAATACAATGTTATATATCAATTACATCTCAATTTTAAAAATTGAAGTCTAAGCCTCTGGGATTTCTAAAATATATTTATATGTTACTTTGTTATTGCTTCTTTCTTTCTTTCTCTACAAAATAACAGTGCACTGAAGCCTCTAGGGGATTGGTGATGACACCACTGTCAGGAATCCCAGTCTTCACTGCATTTAGAGATCCCATAAGAGGGAGAGACAATACAGAGATTTCAAACTAGGCACGGAGTAATAAAACAGACATATTTTACCAGGGTAACAATCAGGACCATTTAAACAGTTTAGAGAGGTACCAACATCAACATGGCTTGTGGAGAAGCCACAGAGGTTAAAGATCTTGTCTTTTTGTCTCATGCTAATGGTTAAGATAAAGTCCAATTCCTGTCAGTGATGAAAGAAAATGCTCGCTGGGGCTCATGCTGTGTCCTGATCTGGACAAGGCTTCATTTCCCTAAAAGACCCAAGCTGCCCCCTGGACAAAATCTGGTGACTTAAAAGTCAATGACAGAAACTTGGAGCAAATGAAAGGTTTCCTTTACCTTAATCTCCTGCTAGACTTTGTGAGATGCTCAAAGACACTTTCCTCCAGGATTTTCAAAGTTCCTTGAGCAGAGAATAGGGCAAGTGTGGGGCAAAAATGAAACCATATTCCTTTTGGTTTCATGAACTATTCTCCACTTTGGGGTCAGAACATTAGAGTATTTCAAGGATAAACTATAAATAGAGATTCTTTGATAATACTCTAAATCTTTGGATCCTGTCAATCATTTTCCCACATAAAAATTTCCGGGTCACAGCGAAAAAAAAAATGTGACAATGAATATATGTATGTTCATGTATAACTGAAAAATTGTGCTCTACACTGGAATTTGACACAACATTGTAAAATGACTATAACTCAATAAAAAAATGTTAAAAAAAATTCTGGGCTCCAATCTGGAGTCTAGTTAGTTGTCTTTTCAGAGAGGTTTTATACGAAAATTCAAATGTAACATACTAGCATATTAGCATATGACTTAATGTTATAAAGTATTCTTTAATTCACACAGTGACTTCTTCATATAATTGAAAATATGAATCAATTTGTAAAAACAAGTTTCATATATTTATGCATAAGTAGAAAGGTATACGTGTCTTGTTGCTATACCAGCTCTATGGCAGAGTTGTGGATTTGCCAACTACAGTGTTTTGAAAATAAGTTTGGATGTTTATACACCTGAAACTCCAAACCCATAATCTTTTTAAATTTGCACACTTTAGTTCCATCCCCTTACACAAATAAATATAAGTACAATGATGGATTACTCTTTCAGACCATGAGGGTGGCTCTCCAGGATAATGGGGAGAAAACTCTCTTAACACACAACCTTCTTGATATACAGAAGACGAGACCTAGAAAGCTGTGTTTTTAAATTCAAAATAATTTTGTGGAAAACCTAGAAAGCTAAACAAATATGTCACAGAGACTTAACAAAAACAATGAAGAATTACAAAATGCATTACTCTGTAAGCCAGTTAAGAATCGAGTATAAAACTTTGTAAAGACATACTGCCTATATAACATGAAAGTTTGGGGAAGAGTTTATCTCAATATCATAGCAATGTTTCCCAGAGATTTTTAAAAGAAAATTTAGGAGTATTACCTGCTAGAGTTAGTTTTTAAATTTTTTAGTTTATCTTTTATTCTACTGTTGTGAAATAGTTCAAATATGCAAAAAAGCATAGGAATAGAAAAGCATAGAAAAGAAAATAACAAATACTTATGTCCTCTACTCACATTGTTAATAACATCTTAGCATATTTGCTTCATATCGTTAAGAAGCAAAACATTACAGAACAGACAAAGCCCCTTTTGAACATCTCTTTGACTTTATTCCCCCTTTTTTTTCCTCCTTGGAAGTAACCACCCTCCTAAAGACCCTGTGCACCTCTCTCCTCATGTTACTGCACTTACATTAGATATGTGTGCAACTGTTTAGATGAGCCCATAAACAATTTAAAGTATCATGCTGTGTGTTTTTAACCTTTACATTGCAAGTTGCTGTTCTTATTGGACATTTTAATGTCAAGATCTATCTAAATCCATGCATATAGACTTGGCTCATCCATTTTACCCACTAGGCACATCCCTGTGTGAATATTCCACAATTTATCTTTTCTCCTATTAATGGTTCATTGTTTCCAATTTCTTACTATTGCCCACAATGCTTCAATGGAACCTTATACATTTCTCTGTCTATTCATGTGAGATTGATTCCCTAAGGTATACATACAGAGGTGGAATTGCAAAGTCATAAAGCAGGTATGTTGTCAGCTTCCTCAGATTTGGCCAAATTGCTCTTCAACGTGGTTGATGTCAATTTCTGCTTCTACTGCTCCATATTCTCCCCAGCCTTTCTTACTGTCAGATCAAAGTTTTGCCAGACAGAGGTGGAATGGTATCTCATGGTTACTTTAAATTAAGTTGCATTTCTCCCAACTGGAGAAATTAAGCATCTTTTCATAAGCTTAAGGGCTATTAGATTTTTCCTTTTGTTTCTTTTCTCTTCATAGCCTTTGCTCCTTTTTGAGATGAACTATTTTTCCTTTCTTATTGACTTACAAGAATATCTGCATAGTCTAGCTACAAGTCCTTTATCAGTTATATGCATTTCAAATTTCTTCTCCTAGACTATAGCTTGTCTTTTAGCTTATCAGTATTTATATTTTATATGGAAACTATTAACTTTAATGTAGACAAATTACGATTTTTGTCCTTTAAGGTTTTAGCTTTTTGTGTTGGTTTAAGAAATAGGATCTAGCTCATAACCTTGTCATAAGGAATTAAATGAGTTAATATTTTGAAGGTATTTAGAACAGTCCAGCGGTACAAGTTAAGTGCTATGTAGCTGTTAAATAAATAAAGCTACACTAATATTTCTGGAAAGGCAAACTGTTGGCAGGAAGGGGAAGAACCTAGAACAGAAGTTATAGAAAGAAAAATTTGGTACAGGGCTACATTCCATAAATGTATTGCCTATAGGAAATGTCTCTTGGGACAAATCTGAGTAAGCCCAAACCAAACCAGTGGGATTCCATAAGAACCAGGCTGGAGTCTACAATGCAGTAACTATAAACAGGCCCGTGACACTTCTGTAACCCACAGAGAAACAGCTGGAATTTGTTCGTCGGCGTTTCTACCATAAACAGAATCACAGATTTAATATTTCCTGTAATTTCCTCAGAACTTATTTCCTCTTAGGAATTTATCTCTACATATTACTGATAAATTATGATTAAAGTTATCTTTCCCCCCACCCCTTAGCATTCACTAGCTCTCTCTCCTTTGTCTGCATGTCAATTCACGGCCACACAAATGATCGTGAAAGAGTCCATCCAGGAAATCCAGTCACTTCTAGGCCAGGGTCACCATGGACTTTTCACACAACATGATCTGAAACACACCAGGACACTTACTAAGCCGATCGGCCACTATGCCTTAAGATTCACACTAATTATTACCACATTAATAATTTGGGTCTGTACTAATGATCACTCACAATTCCACAACATATTCTGCTCTGTACAGATTTGAAATGAAGAGCGGGTCCTATATTAATGGTTTGGACTGACCAGCATTGCTATGATTGTCCCTGCAGCCTAAGCAGCACCACTGCATACATGATGCGGAAAGCTGCTCACGTTGCTAAGGGCCAGTGATACCTCACACCAGGGCTGCTCATGCCAAAAAAGCAAGCCTCTTCTATCAAGATCTCCTTGTGAAGAACTATTAGTAAAGCAATATATAAAAATTTTTAATTTCGACAGGCACAAAAGGAGAAATAAAATCAACTATAATCTTACCATACAAATAATTTTGACCTATCCTTTAGCATTTTGCATGAACATCTCTGATACTGTTCAGTTCTCATATAGCTTTTGATGGTTTGTTCCCATCCACTTGTACCTTGGGATTCAAGAGAATTCCTTGTCATTTTGTTGTAAATGTTTTCCATGTTTTTTCTCATTTTGTTCACCAGTAGCTCTGTTTTTATGAGGAGATTTGGGAAGATCCAAAAACTATGCTGCCACTACCACCACCATCTTCCAAGAAGTTTAAGGGTATTATTTTTAAGAAAATTAGAGAAGCTTCCTGATAGATGCTAGTTAGGTGCCACTTTGAGCTCAAAAAATATTTATTTATGATTCGATTTTTATTCTTTTTCCTGGTATAACCTCCTATCCTCTGAATAACAGTCTTTTTTTTCTTTTTTTCATTACGTGCATCCAGCCCTGCACTGGATTAAAATGTATCACCCAAGTGATTTATGAGCTCCACCTCTTCTAGACCCAAAAGTCACTTAAAATACACATTGAGACCATCAGCATCATATCAAACATAATCTAACTCCAAATATATGATAATAGAAAGCAACACACCATGAAATGCAAGCCTGCAACTTCTTCATTTTCCTGTTTCAAAATCCTGTTTTTAATATATATCCACTGAATTTAATTTAAACTCATTAAACAGGAAATTTTCAAATGAAGTATGAAAATCTACTGCTTCACAAATCCACCCATTTTTTTCATCTGTTATCTTCCATGAATAGCTTTAGGAAAGGGAACATTATTTTGTTATTGTACATAGTACACTAATATGAGAATGGCATAAAGAAAAGGGGGAAAGAATACAAAAAGTTATTTTTGACTTCAAAGGATCCCAGAAGTGGAATGAATTTTACTGGCAATTTCCTCCAGCCCTTGAAACCCAGAAGAGTGGTCATCCAATTGCTTTGGTAGGTGTACAGTAGAGGACATGCTCAGCCAGGGAAGACAGTACTTTCAGAAGCAACTCACTTCACATTTAGAAATCTCTTAATAAGAATTCCAGCTTCCCAATCTTTCTCCTCTTTCTTATTTCTCCCAGGTTCCACCCACATTAGTCTCCTTTCGCGGATAGAGATTTTAAGATTCCTTCCAGGTGAGAACCAATGTTGTAAACATTAGAACAAATGTTCACATCCTAGAATCTGCCCCTAGAAACTTCGTCCTGTTGATCTTTGTTGAGTCCTGAGAAGCCTCATGCAATGATCTTCCTCATAACAGTCCTTCAGTATTTTAAAACAACAGCCCTGCTCTTCCACAAAGTCCTCTCTTACCTAAGCTATACACCCCTACATTCTTTACCTATTCCTCACTACGGCACGTAAAAGAATTTAAACGATCCACAGCCCACTCATCAACAAAGAAAATATTCCATTCAAAGGGAAAATATGAAAGTAAGTCAACACAGGGAAACACACTCAATTTACAAATTAAACTTACCATTTAAGAAACAAAAGTTAAAATATTTGTAGTATCATTAGATAATGTAAGAAGTGGTAAAAAATTAATAGTTATGCATTACTGAGGTGCTAGAAATTAACTCAAATTTTTCTTGAAAACAATTTAAGAAGTTATAAGAACTACAAGTCTGTTCATTCAGTTTGAATGACTCCACTAGTATAGAGATAACTAAATCAAAGCCTTCAACAGCAGCAAAACCATTTTATATACTCTAAATGCCTAGAAAATAGCAACATACCTTTGTATACTTCAGAATATTTATACAACAGATAAGTACATGAGCAATTTAAAGTAAATATATAGCCAATACACACTAAATGCTTTATACAACATAAACAAAAGTACTTTACCAAATGCAAAAACAGAACTCACAATTATATGTGCATATAATTATATCTAATTATGTATATACATTAACAAAACTCTAAAAACAATTTGGCAAGATATAAATAGAACTAAATGTTCATCATATTCTTCTTCTTTTCAAAATTTTTCAAACCCTTAAAAAAAAAAAGCAGATTTGATTAAAGCAATCTCATGGCTTCACAGAGCATATGGGGATCTCCACTAACTGCAGGTACTACAGGACAGGAAATGAGTCTGACTTTGTTCTCTGTTGTAGCCTTTTACCAAGACAAAGCCTGACATTTGATAATTGACATTTATATGACATATACTATGTGTCAGACACTGGTTTAAGCACTTTACGTAGATTACACATTTAATACAACAACCCTATACCATAAATACTATCATTGTTCCCATTTGATATATGAGGAGCCTGGAGCACAAAGAAGTTTAAGTGACTTGCCAAGATCACTTAGTTAGTAGGAGACAGAGCCAGGATTAGAATGTAAATAGTATAGGTTCCAAAATCCAAGCTCTCCCCGCCCTCCTCCCATACTACACATCTCAATAAATGAGGAGGTGAGTAATAAAAGGTGGCTGAATGTATGCATATCTGGATGAAGGGATGGATGGATTGATCAATCAGTGAATCTATGAGTTATTTGGTTTTAGTCTCTCAAAACCTGGAAAAGGAAACTGATACATTGAGCACCTTCTCCACTCTGGCATGTGCTAGGTGGTTTCACAAGGTACCTCACTAAATCACAGTAATAACTTTGCAAGGATGCATGATTATTGCCCATTTTTAAATACAAGGAAACTGGATTTTGTTCATTTGATGCTGAATCTCGAAAAATAACCATGGGACTCACAATGACTTGGCAGAGTGGGAGCTCAATATATACTTGTTGAATGAAGGACTTCAAAGTATCTTTTCAACACTTAGAAAAGGAATTAGTAAGAATTAGTAGCCAATATGGTTTTCTTAGAGGAAATTAATGCCAAGCCAATCTCACTCTCTCTTTTTTTTTTTTTTTTTTTTTTGATTGGATTCTAAATGGGTATTTGAGGGAAATACAGTGGGCAAAATGTTCCTAGATTTCAAAAAAGCTACTAACAAGGTCATTCAAAATATTTTTGTGGGTAAGATGGAGAAATGCAATTTGTATAATGACACAATTGTTTGAATTGGAAGCTAGTAAACATAAACCCAGAAAGTCCAGTTTCAGTCTTGGGGAGTAAGGGTGGTTTCTGTTGTTGAGTCTAAATGAGGGCTTGGGTGATGCCATGTTGATCAGATTTGAGAATAACAAGAAGCTGGTAGAGACAGCAACCAAGCTGGTTGAAACAAAGCAATTTTGTTTTAAGCAAAATTAATTAAAAATGTATATAAGTCCAAAAATAATAAATACACAAAGAGAAACAAGGCTTAGTAGCATCCAAAGTTTTTTTGTTTTAAGGCATTTTTGTGGTTACTTAATGCAAGTCAACATGTCACATGGCTGCCAAATAAGAGCGAACCCTTAGACTTCACCAACAGAACCCTGTTACTCAAAACAAATTGACGACCACCCCACTATTCTGCTGCCCAGCAGAGCCCTACAATAAGTAATATCTATCCAGTGTTCACCACATGCCAGGCAGTCTGCTGAGGGCTCTACCTGTATTTACTCATTTAATTCTCTCAATAATTCTAGAGGTAAGGATTATTATTACCCTCCACTTACAGATGAAAAGAATGGGAAACGCAGAAGTCACACAATTTGCCTAATATCTTACAAGGAATAGGACACAGCAAGTATTGAAAGATGAGTAGTCTAACTCGAACTTCCACTTATGTTAACCACGATTCTACTGGGTCTTTCCTGCCCTCTGACACCAACAGTTGCAGAGGCTGTAGACGCCCCACCCTGTGTGCCTTTGACCAACAGGAGCTCTATAGCAGCCAAAGACAGTCCAGCCTGCTGACAGGTTCCATCTCAAATGCTTGTTCTTCTTCCTTGTAGGTGGGCTTCCTCCAGCACCATGGGAGTTTGCTGGGCTGCACCCTTCTCTGCCACACTTTCCTTGCTGTTTATCATGTTTCTTGAGATCACTTCCCTAATGAACTACTTGTACCCAAGTCCCTGGATCAGGATCTGCTTCGGGGGAAACCCTGAGCTAACATACCACCCTATGCTGTTTCTGAATCATTCTTAAATCTTCCACTAACTTTAAGTAACTAAATATTTACTTGATTTAATTACTTTATAAATCTAAATATTTTTAAGCATAACATAGGTAGCTCTGGCATTAATCATACATTCTTTGATCATTCTATGCTATGAGTTCAAGCAGGGTATGACTTGGAGGAAAATAAAAGGTGCTGGCATGATTTTCCTCTAAGCACCAACCAAACTGAGAAGTAGTTGAGAAAGAAAGGAAAGGGAAAATGGCAAAATAATGGGAGAAGACTAGTAGACAGGAATTTTGAACTTAACCATTAGAACTCAAGTAAAAATGAGGTCTTTGCCCACCCCATCATCCATGGACTCCTAGCACCAAATTATAAAACTGGCTCATTTTCAAGAATATTTCTGAGAGGGGTGGGTTCCTTAATTCATTTTCTTTTTGGAGATGCTCAAAGGAAGGCACTGGTAGTTAGAAATATAAATCAAACTAGGCTGGCAAACTAGAAAACCATTTCTTGTCCTTGGTTAAACTCATTCTACCATTTGTTACTGCATTTATAGTTCATAGTCGTAGTCTTCTAATTCCAGGAGTACTTTCAGGAGATGGTAAAAAGTGCTATTGATAAGTCAGTAATGCTAGGGTGTTCTTATAATCTTACAGAATGAACAATTCAGACTTAGAAACCAGACTTAGAAACACTTTGGGAACAGGGAAAACAAAGGCTACTTAAGAAGCTAACCTAAATGCGATCTTACTTTTAACCTATTTCATTATACTGAAAAATAGTATTTTAATAATCAAATGTCACATTCAACTGCTATTGTTGTATGAAAAAAAGTAAGGTAACCAACTATTATAAAATTATTGACATTTCTCAAATATACAGCTTTTGCATGTACGTGTTGCTTTAAGATGCTTCATATGGTTGCAGTTAAAATAAGTATGCACGTTTTATTGAATAATGCAATAAACAACCACAAAAAGCATGCGTAAATTGTTAGTAGATTCTGCTACTTATGGCAGAATTCATTGGTGGACTGTGTTTCATCAAAACCTTCTCTTTCCCCCGAAAAATGAGAAGTTTTGTAGCACGCAAACAAAAGACATGGTCCTTTTTTTTCTTACCAAGTTTACACTTTCCCTACCCATAGTCAAAGCAAGGAGAATATACAACTTTCCCAGTGAATTTATAAAGGAGAAAACAACAACTGAAAACAAGTGAAATGTAAAGGGCATTATCATTAAAATTCAGTTATTTATCTGGAGTAACATAAAAGTTAGAAAAAAATTTTAAAAATACCTTTGATTTTGATATTCACACCAAGTGAAATTAAGAACATGAACTAATGACAGGAAACATTTCCTTAAACAGCATAAACTTCTACAATGTATTTTGACCTCTATGTTCTATGATGTTCCTGGCCCTTAATAATCAAAAACTTGCAATAAAATCTCTGGTATGTTTACCAACTAGGTCAGAACACAGATTTTTTTTTTTATTTTGTGGCTATTTTTGGTATCATGTTGTTTGCGCTCTTAAAAATTGATGTGTATTGCAAAGTTATTTGTTAGTTTTATCGGTGTATTGATTATTAAGATACTCATGTCGAACATTTGAAAAACAGAGAAAAATATAGGGATGTGAAAACAAATCTTACTTATAATTCTATCCACAGACAACCACAGTTAATATTTAGCTATACAGCTGACCTTTGAACAATACGGGGGCTTAGGGGCACAGGCCCTCTGCATAGTCGAAATCCAGGAATAATCTATAGTCAGCTCTTCCTGTATGCAATTCCTCCATATCCTCGGTTCTGCATCTGTGGACTCAACCAACCACAGATCATGCAGTACTGCAGTATTTACTACTGAAAAAAATCCGCATATAAGTAGACCTGCACAGTTCAAATTTCTGTTGTTCAAGGGTCAAATGTACTTCTCTTTTAGTGTCCATTCCTTTATGTTGTCCTTGTTAATACAGTTTATAATTTTGACTTTTCAAATTAATATTATGTAACAAGCATTTTCCTTCCTATGAAAAATTATCAGTAAATTTAATTTTTGATGAATGCACAATATTCCAAAGTATTCACTTATTTTCTTAATGCTAGATGTTTATGGGCTTGGCACTATATCATTATTGTGAAGAATTCTGCAAGTGTACTTATCTTGATTGCTCTAAAGATATTTACTAGGGCATCAAGATGAGTATTTTGAAACAGACCATAATATCAAGCCTGACCTGCCCAAGAACATTACCAGCAGACACACTCAGAAACCCAAACTGAGCTAACAGGTGAAGAACTATCTCTCCCAAAGCTAATTTGTATAAGTCTGGAAAAGGACCTTAATTACTCAAATGCACAAATACCAACATTAATTCTCTTCAAGAAGTTTAGTAATCTACAAGAAGACACAAACAACTAACCAAAATTAGGAAAACAATGCATAAACAAAACAAGAAGTTTGACAAGGAAATAGCAACCACCAAAAAAAAAAAAAACAAACAAACATAAAAAACAGAAATCCTAGAGTTAAAAAATATAATTACTAAAGTGAAGGATTTAATAGAGAGTTTCAAAAATAGACTTGACCATGTAAAAAAAAAAAATCAGCAACCTGGAAGATAACACATTGGAAATTTCCCAGTCAGAGGAGAAAAAGGAAAGAAAAAGAGTGAAGAAAGCCTATAGGAATTATGGGACACAATGAAAAGAAACAGTATTTGCATTATGGGAATTCCAGAAAGAGAAGAGAAAGAGAAAGAGACAAAAAGTATACTTAAAGCAAAATGGCTGAAAACTTCCTGAACCTAGTGAGAGAAATGGATATCTAGATACACAAGGCCCAAAATTCGCCAAATAGGTTGAACCCAAACAGGACTACACTGAGACACATTACAATTAAATTGTCAAAAGTCAAAGACAAAGAAAGAATTTAAAGAGCAGCAAATGAAAAGAGAGAAGTTACATACAAGGGAACCCCCATAAGAGTATAGGTGGACTGCTTAACAGAAACTCTCCAGACCAAGAGGGAATGGGATGACATATTCAAAACACTCAAAGAAAAATAACTGCCAATCAAAAATTCTATACCCAGAAAACCTGTCCTTCAGAAACAAAAGAGGGATAAAGACTTCCTCAAACAAACAAAAGTTGAAGAAGTCCATTACCACTAGACCTTCCTTACAAGAAATGCTAATGGGAATTCTTTGAGTGGAAGTAAGAGAACACTAATTAACATCAGAAAAACACAAAAAGATAGTGTAAATCTCACTGGTACTGGTAAATATACAGTCATAGGTAGATTCTGCAATATGGTAATAGCGGTGCATAATTCACATACAAGGGCGAGTTTAAAAAAAATTTTTAAAAACATAGTAAAAATAACCATAACTACAATAATCTGCTATTAGTTACACAGTATAAAAAACATTGTAAACTGTAACAGTAATTACCTAAAATGAGAGATGAAGGAGAAGTAAATTGTAAAGTTTATAAATTCTACAGAAGTTAAGTCATTATCAGTTTAAAATGGGGTGTTATAAGTTAAAGATATTTATGTAAGGCTCATAGCAACCACAAGGGAAAGTCCAGTAGTAATCACCCAAAAGAATACAATAAAGAAGTCAAATAATACTGATACTAAAAGACATCAAAATGCAAAAAAGACAGCAGGATAAGGAATAAGGAACAACAGATCTACAAAACAACCAGAACACAATAAGGAAAATGGCAATAGTAATTCCTAACCTATGAATAATTACCATAAATGTAAAAAGATTAATTTCTCCAATTAAAAGATATAGAATAACTGAATTAAATTTTAAAAAATAAGATCTAACAATATGCTGCCTATAAAAGACTCATTTTAGCCTTAGAGACACATGTAGACTGGGAGTGAAGGGATGGAAAAAGTAATTTCAAGCAAATGGCAGCCAAAAACAGCAGGGGTAGCTATACTTCTATCAGAAAAAAATAGACTTTAAACTAAAAATGATAAAAAGAGACAAAGAAGGTCATTATATAATGATAAAGAAGTCAATATATCAAAGAAGCTACAACAACTAAAAACATTTATGTGACCAATATTGGAACAGCTAAATATATAAAATACAAACTAACAGAGCTAAGAGGAGAAATAAAAAGTAATAGAACAATAGATGAGGAGTTTAATACCCCATTCTCAACAGTGGATAGATTACCCAGAGAATCAATAAGGAAACAGGAGGTTTGAACAACACTAAGAACCAATTAGACTTAGCAGACATATACAGAATATATCCAACAACAGCAGAATATACATTCTTTTTAAGTGCACATGGAACATTTTCTAGGACAGACCATACGTTAGGCCACAAACAAGTCTTAGTATATTCAAAAAGACTGAAATCATACCAAGTACCTTCTTTGACACAATGGCATGAAACAAGAAATTAGTAACAAGAGGAAAACCTAGAAAATTCACCAAGTCATGGGGATTAAACAACAGTCTCCTGAATGAAAGAAGAAGTTAAAGGGGAAATAAAAAAGATTCTTGAGACAAACGAAAATGAAAACACAACATACCAGAACTAATGGGATGCAGCAAAGAGCAGTTCTAAGGAAATTCACAGCAATAAATGTCTACATTGAAAAGCAAGAAAGATTCCAAATAAACAATGTAACTCGATGCCTAAGACACTAGAAAAAGAACAAACCATGCCCAAAGATAGCAGAAGGAAGGAAATAATAAAGATTGGAAGAGAAACAAATGAAATAGGGAACAGAAAAACAATAGGAAAGATTAACCAAATGCTGGCATAGATGTGGAGAAAAGGAAACTGTTGGAGACTGCTGGTGGGATTGTAGATTGGTGCTACACTACAGAAAACAGTATGGTGGTTCCTCAAAAAATTAAAAATAGAACTACCACATGATCCAGCAATTCCACTTCTGGAAGATATCCAAAGGAAACAAAAACACTAACTCAAAAAGATATCTGCACCCCCATGTTCAGAAGAATGTATATCATTTGCTTTAGCCAAGGAAGGGAAACAGACTAACGTGTCCATCAATAGATGAATGGATAAGTAAGTTGTGGTATACTTAGACAATGGAATATTATTCAGCCTTAAAAAGTAAGGAAATCTTAACATTTGTGAAAACATGAATGGATCTTGAAGGCATTATGCTAAGTGAAGTAGGTCAGACAGAGAAAGATGAATACTATATGATCTCACTTATATGTGGCAGTAAAAAAAATAAAATAAAAAATAAAACAAACAAAAACTCATAGGAAAAAGAGATCAGACTTGTGGTTACCAGAGGTGAAGAATGAGAGGAAGGGAAATTGGAAAAGGCACAAACTTCCAGTTATAAAATACTTAAGTTTTTACTAAGGATGTAGCATGATGACTATAGCTAACACTGCTGTATAATGTGCAAGAAAATTGTTACGAGAGCGAATCCTGTAAGTTTTCAACAACAACAAAAAAATGGATGTAACATTTTTAAATAGTTGAAAGAGAGCAAAAGAATAATATCTCATAACATGAAAAACATGAAATTCAACCTTCAATATACATAGAAAAAGGCCTTTCGGAATACAGTCACACTCACTCATTTAAGTATTGTCTATGGCTGCCATCTCGCTACTGTGGTAGAGTTAAGTAGCTATAAGGAAAACCACATAGTTTGCAAAGCCTATTTACTATCGACATTTTTTCAGAAAAAGTTTTCAGACACATTTTAAGGCAATAAGTTTTAGGATGGTTTACTACACCATGATAGTTAACTATGATTTTTAAATTTTCACCCCATATTAAATTTTTTTGGCTTGCATGCTATGTTTTGTAGTTATGACTATATTTAAATATTTAAATTTGTTATTAATTTTTAGAATATTTCATTGTGGTTAGTTTTCTTTCCTGAAGCTAAGATTTTCTTTGTAGCCTAGTTTGTAATCAGTGCTTGTAAATGTTCTATAGACACTAGAAAAAGCTCTGTTGGCACAGTATGCCGTGTGACATATATCTATTCACCGCCACCTCATTAAATATAAATAAATCCTCTTTTTATTTAACTACTTTAGAAAATAGTATGTTAATCACTACAAAACAGTTATGTTTCTCACAATTTCTCTTTCCCATAGTTCTAAATTTTTTATTGTAGAACATGTTTCTGTACTTTGATGTGTTTAAAAATAGCGTGGAACCACCAATTACTCTTATTTTCCAAATATAGTATATATCAATGGCCACCACAAGGGGCCAATCCCAGAGCCACAAAGATCCAGGCCAGCATTCTGATTTTCCTTTTTTGTTTCCCTTCATTAAATTGAACAGAGTACTGAGACTTAAATAAACTCAGACATTCCAATGTCTGGATTTTTCTTTTTCCAAAGTTAGCAAATGAGAAAAGAAAAACAATTCACAATAGGGGAAAGAAAAATCATTATGAAAGAAAAAAGCAAATTTATAAATTGAAAGATTAAGAGATTTTGTGTGTGTGTGTGTGTGTGTGTGTTTGTGTGTGTGGTGGCACGGGAGGTGCAGAATGTTCACCTATTTTCTTTTCCTAGCCAGGATTATTCTAAACACAAAATTTATAGTTAGAGAAAAGGGAAATAAGCATCTGACCTGTGAGTACTGTGGACAACGCCTTCATATTCAGAAGATTCCAATTTGAGCCTTATCAGTGATCGATGTGATACTGGGGAAAACATGTTAAACAAGATCGAAGGTAGGTCCAGTCTGGCACTGGACGCAGTGAGTTGCTTGCCAAAACTACTGTGGATTGTCCAGGTGAAGACGGCCAGGAGCAGCTGGTCACTAGGGAGTGTTCCAGGATGCTGGACAGCTGGTGGAAATCAAGACTCAGCAGGGATGTCAGCTGTCAGCACTGGGAGAGCAGTGGAGTCAGCTCTCACCAGAAACATCAGTTGATGTAAGATCAAAAGCCCAAGGATGGCCCAAGCTGGAAAGCCAAAGTTAAATGATAAGAATAGAACCCAAGTGGGGTCGGGGGTGATGGGGCAGGGAAATAGTTGCAGACCAGAACTCAGTCCGAGCCAGAGGCCGGCAGGAAATTGGGCAGGGCAGGAATGAGTCTGGGAGTCTGAGAAGCAAACTGGAGTGTCAGGAGACCCAGTCAAACTCCAGATTCTCTAGCCAATTCAAAAGTCAAGAGCAAAAGCAGGTCAGCCAGCAAAGTCTGGAGAGCTGTGCCCACACCCTCCCAAAAGGAAGGCCTTTCGAGTTGGCTTTGTGGAAACTCCCACCAGATTTCAAGGGGTCTCTGGATATGATGCTGTTAAATTCTACGTTCTTACACTTAGGAAGGGGTTAAGTTCAATGATATCCAAAGTTCTATCCAGCTCCCCAAGTGTTTAGGACTCTAACATTCTATAAATCTAAAAATATACATTAAGTTCCAATGGAGGACCGAAGGTATTAAATGTTTTATCCAGGGAAACAGAGTTTACTGGACTGCCTCCCACCACCATCATCCCCCCCTGCACATGCATATAAATATCCCACCACTACCACCTAATTCTTTCTACTAAAAGGCAGTGTGGAATGGTTTATAGCCCTCCTGGAAAAAAGGAGGGGGAGGGAAGGAGTGGGATGACATTCCATTCCATCCTGACTCACTTAAAGACATCACTTGATTCTCAGTCACAAAGAATTCTCTTAACAGCGTGGAAAGAGCCCTGGTCATGAGGAGCTTGTTTGGAGTTGCAGTGGTTCCTTTTGCATTCTGTAAGCCAAAGGGATGCATTCCAGGGCTGGGTTTCTTTCATTCTTTTTCCCTCCAGGCTGATTTTATAGTAACAACACATAGCCACTTAAATCTATCTCCAAAGAACCAACATTCAGAAAAATGTACCACATAAAATGTAGACATTTTACAAGGGACCATCTATTAGCTGATAATGGCAGAGCTGCCACGGAATGCATAAGAAAACAAATGTGACCCTCGCCGAACATCGGACCCATTTATCCAAATCAGCTCTCTGCAGTGGATGCCAGATAAACCTACAATGATATGATTCAAGGCATTATGAAAGTCTGGGGGGAGGTTACAATAAACTAAATATGTAGTTTGAGGATATATATAAATCACATAAAATGCAGCCTCATAAGATGCTAATAGAAGTCAGCAGGGAGGGGGGAAAGAAAGGCTGGCAGAAGAGATTTTAAAATGTGATCATATGGGAAAAAGAATATTAGACCAACAAAAAAGTTTCCATGGGAGAAAATAGTAAGTTTCTCTATGTATATTAAAACCATGTAGACATGGGAGAGTCGATGGTTGCCAGGCTGAGAGAGGGGAGGAATTAAGCAGTTAAAAGAGACTTCCCAGCCTCCCAGCCCTGGCAAAAGTGTCAGTGAGGGCAGCTTGACCTCTGGGGCTCCTGACTGCTCTCAGCCTTTCATTCTGCTCCTCATCCACCTTAGGCAGCCAGGGCTTTGGTGATTTCTCCAGTTAAAAAATCTAGTCTGAGGAAAGGGCCTGGGGGATTTTACTTACTCAAAGAGTTAGTGCTTCAACTCCCCCTGTGCTATTTGAAGCTGAAGGGTGGACACATTTTCAAGCCCCTAAAACCTATAATCGCAGAATTTCTGAAATCAGCGAGCTATGTGTCAGGAAGGGTTATATTCCATGCACGAGAGATGCCTTCCAGTCCTTCTAAATTATACCATATAGGCAGCCACTGATAAAAGACTCCAGGATCTCTAAGCAAACCACCTGTTCAATGAAGCTTTCCTGCAAATAGGTAAAACCCAGCTAGGAAGCTGGTCCATAATAGCCATGACTTATTTAATTGCAATAGGGCTCAAATTATGAAACACAGGATAAGGACAGGAAGATGGGGCCATGGAAAGTGGCAGGAGGGAGGACTTAAATGCAGATTTAAGAAAGGGGGGCAGGGGAAGGGGCAAGAGATAGGGGGCTGTCAGAGATGAAATATGAGGTAGTTTTATTTTCTAGTAAAAATTAAAATTAAGGATATTATAAATGTTATTTAAGAGAAAAGTAAAGTCAACAGCTTTCAGGAAGGCCAGAGATACCCATTAAAACTTTGCGAAAAACGTAACCATAAAAATGACACAGGAGAACTCATGGATGTGTTTTACTTCAGAGTTCAAAGGCCCTGACTAAAACTTTTCATAGAGGCTATTAACACAGCGTAGCAGCTCAGGAACACACTAAAGTGTTTCATTCTTTATGAGGGCACAACCACAAATGCATGGAATAACTTAAGCGGAATGTTCACAGGTTCCAAATTCATTGCCCACACTGAGAAATAGTGTTTCTTGAAAGGGAATAGAACATGAGCTATTAAGGTCCACTTTGGGTTTAAAAAAAGAAAAAAACTAAGCACTATTAATAGCCTTTATTAAGGGCACTGTACAAAGTTAAATGTATTCCTAACTCTTATGAGCTATTTTTAATTTGTTAAAAAATTCAAACAGAAATCATTTATTTAGCTGCAACAAGGCCACAGAGGGCAACTAGAATGTTGTGCTTTACTCTTGCTAGAATTAAATCAAATCAGTACAATAACACTATTTCTATCATCCTAATTGGGATTTGATTGGCAGTTACATAGAACTTAATTGAATAAAAATTGTGCACACTAATTCATATAATAATTACCCTTTGGGAGAGAAAAATCTCTCAAAAACATGGCATCCATGAATTAAAAAAATGATACAGGAGAACTTTGCAAGCTGTAATTTGTGATTCTTGAGGACTGAGATTCTCCTAAAATGCAGTGGGCACTGTTGTTATGCTGAAGGCTGTGCTAGCTGTTTTCATGCCTGATCTGGTTTTTAATTCTGACAGTGATGTAGGTATTGTTATATGCACCGTTATATACGTTATATATGTTATATGTGGTCCTGAGCAAATCCTCTGATTTATATACTGTTATATGTGGTCCTCTGATTTGCTCAGGACCACAGAGTGAGTGAGTGGAAGACTCTGATCTCAAATTCAGGTCTTTTTGACATTCTGGGGATCATAATACAGGCTTCCTGGGTTACTTCTGCAAAAAGTGCTCATTTCCAGCTATCACTTCTCTCCTCTTTTTTTATTTTGACCCGACATGGGGTTATTTCCCTTAGGCCAGCTTGCCAAATTTGGATGGCTTTGCCCCTCATCAGTTCATACATTCACTAACTAAAAGAACACCTAGTGCCAGGAACTCAAGTATGCACTAGGAATATAAATTTTTTTAAAAGATATAGTCTTTTATGATGTGTCAATGTAGGTTCATCAATTATAACAAATGTACCACTCTGCTGGGAGATTGTGGTGGTGGGGAGGCTGGAGGGTGGGGAAAGAAGGGGCAGAGGATATATGGGAAATCTCTGTAACTTCCTCTCAGTTTCGCTGTGATCCTAAAACTTCTCTTAAAAAATGTCTTTAAAAACAAAAAGATAGTCTCTGCCTTAAGAAATTGACTGTCTTGTCAAGGAGGACGATCGATGGCAGTTGAGTGCAATAGATGTTCTGATGCAGCAACATGGGAAGAGCTGCTTAAAATACACAAATGAGATAGGGAAAGCTCCCAAAACTCGTGCTCATTTTAAAGGACTGGTAGCAGCCAGTGAGCCAAAGAAGCTTCATCATTTTAGTGAAAAGCAATGAGCATGTGGGAAGACACAGCGGATTAAAAGACCAGACCAAATTATAAGGAGTTGTAGGTGGTTCAAAGGCAAAAGTGGGAGATGCAATTACATGCGTTAAAATAAATGGTTTAAACTTTATCTTCAAAGCTATGGAGACTCCCTGAAAGACCTAGCCAGGGAAGTGGAGTGACCAAATTTGCCTGATGGTACCAAAATGGCAGTTTTTTTTTTTAATTAACATTATATTTAGGCAGCTTTGAAGTCACAACCCCTCCATCAACAGCCCAAAATGCTCTAGGTCCAACTCTCCAATATTCTGAACAAGCCTATTAAAAATAAGTTGACACCAAAAATGAAGAGATGAAGCTCTTTAATAAATTCTGGATTCAATTCAACAAATATCTGTTTAGCACCTCTGTTTAGAAGGTCCTGTTTAGAAGACATTTAATTTCACAGTATTTTAAGATAGTACACTCCAAAAATAAATACTCAATTACCTACCAGAAACTTAAGAAAAAATGAGATCATTCAAAACCGAAAGTAATTATTTTACTAAAGGATTGGCCACAGTACTTTAAACGGTAAATGTACCTTACTCTGTTGGTTTTATTTATGACAACTTCGTGTGACCAACTTTTTAGCAATGCCTTCACTAGGACGATACTGACGTTCACTTCCTTAACATGTATAGCATTTTTCAAAAAGCAGTTTAGAAGTTGTCATCAGTTTCTTTCCAAGCTACTTTTTTTCTTCTTCTGTAATTTTTTTTCTCGCTATAAAATTACACTCAGTTCAATATTTCCTTCTTTGAACTGTCTTTTTTCTTCACTTGCCTAATTCTGTTTGTCCTTTAAGACTCACCTCAGGTGACACTGTCTCCAGGAAGCCTTCTCTGACTCGCCCAGATTGAAGTAGTTGCCCCTTCTCTGGGCTCCCGGCACCCTGTGCGAATGTTTACAGCTGCACTTCATACATGCTACTTAATTCATTGCTTTACTTGTTTCTTTTCCTGCTTAGACTAAGAATCGACCTCATCTTTCATCTCTGTATCTGCAGGACAAGGCGCACAGTTAGTGGCCATTAACATTGATGAAGAGGGGAAGGGGGAGGAATAAGATGAATTGTATTTCTATTTAACCCATTATTTCTCTTTTCCTTCATCCTCATTTCATGTCTTCCTATTATTTCTCCCCAACTACTAATATATCATCTTAATCCTTCTCTTCTTAGTTCAATGCACATCATGATTTTCAGTCTCTCCCTTGAGAGGTCCTAACTATTGCAAAAATGCTGGCCCTGTGTGCGAACAGCACAGCATGACGTGTTTGTTGCTCCTCAGCCTTGCAAAGAAAGGGTTTGTTGTAACAGGCCCTGGATTAGTCTCTATTATATCTCTTCTTCTGGGTTTTAGCTGGGGACTTTTAACGTGCTTTCGCTTTGCCTAGGTTTTTGGTCTTAGCAGCTGGGTAAACAGACTCTCTGCAACACCCTGGATGAAATGGCAAGCTCAAGGGGAAAGTCTTCCACCTTTAAATTAAAAAAAAAAAAAAAAAAAGAAAGAAAGAAACACTTGCTCCCGGCCATGGTTTGGGAATAGCAACACCTGAGAGCACTTGAGGGGAACTGTGTGTGTGCTGGCTGTGGAAAGCTCAGCTGATGACAAAAACATGCAGCGACCTTCCTGAGTGAGTCCGCCTGCTCTCAGACAGCAGCAACAAACTGACTTTAGCAAGAATAACTGAAAAGTGAGGTAAGGGACTGACGTTTCTGGTAGGCACTTTCAAAAGAGTCTACGAATTTCATAGGAGAACGCAAAGAGAATCACCTGATTCTAAAACACTTTAATGAACTCTTGCCATGGGCAGGAAAGTTACTTTGGGAAATTACTCAGGAAATTAAGCAAAAGTTACTCCGGAAAAATACTTCGTAAGGAAGACTTTGAAATACAAGAGGAATACTTGATGTGTATTTAGGAGAGCAGACTTTGTAAAAATCCATAAATGGTTTGAGTGAAGCATTATGCTGTACAGCAGAAATGGACACAACATTGTAAACTGACTAGACTTAAATAAAAATACATATATACCCAAAAAATCCATAAATGGTTCTGTTTTCACTTTTGGATGAAAGGGTTGAGAGGTGTTTTTTTTTTAAATAAACACCGTAAGTCCATCATTCCTAGAGTCTTTTTTTTTTAAGTCTGCAGTGCAAATTCACTCACAAATCCTTCTACATTTTTATATATTTTAAAGATTTTCTAAAATAAAAATATAGGCCAAGGAAACTGTCCATGAGCATTAAAGGAAAGTATTATGATGTAATTTTTAATGCAGACAACAGGGAAAATATGGTATATTCACATGGCAATACAGCTACTGTTACCAAAAATATTCTTTTCTATAGAAATGACTGGAAAACCACACACCCAAAAATTGTAGCATGTGCCTTGTAACATCCTCAAAAAAAAAAAAAAAAAGACAAAAAGACCATAAATTATTAACAGGCACAGCCTATAGCTGCAACACATCTGTAAAGCAAAATTTACAAAAAGTTTATATGAAAAATATGGACAACTTCTTAGGCATATCAAAACAAATGTTTTTATGGAAAAAGTCTAAAAGAAAAATCTAAAAAGGTGTAAGGGTTGCTCTAATGGAAGTCCAGGAGGGCAGAGATTTTTGTTCTGTTTTTTTAATGCTCCTTTCCTAGTGCTCAAAACAGTCCCTGGCACATAGTAGGTATTCAATACATATTTGTTAAACAGATGAGAAGAGAATGAACAAATGAGAAGCATATACCATTGGAACTCTTGAGGCCCTCAAGTCTCTTCAGGTGAGGAAGTTTTGCCCACTCTAAGCTGCTGGAAAACTTCTTGAACTCTACCAGGTAGAGTGTTCCCTTCAAGATGTCTCTTTGGGGCGGGGAGAATGGGTGGAGACGGTCAAACAAGACAAACGTCCGATTATAAGACAAGTGAGTCCTGCGGGTGTAGTGTCCAGCATGGTGACTATAGTTAACAATACTGTACAATGTATCGCATATTTGACAGTTGCTGAGAGAGTAGATCCTAAAAGTTCTCATCACAAAGGAAAAAAAAAAAGATTTGTAACTGTGAGGTGATGGATGCTAACTAAGCTTACTATGGTAATCATTTCAGAATAGATACATATATGAAATCACTATATGGTACACCTTAAACTAATACAATATTATATGCCAATTACATCTCAATAAAACTAGAAGAAGAAAAAGAAAGACGTATCGTCAGGTTAGATAGAAAATAAAAGTTGCTGATAAGCAAACTCATTTTATGACCAAAAAATTTCCTTTGATTCACAAGTTTAAGGAACTCCTTTATAATAAAGTCGTCATAACTTTAGCAGCACAATTTTCCTGCCTTCCCGGCCCCTCCCTATTCTCTCTCTAGACCCAACTCCCTATATGATTTCTCTATACTGAGAAAACATGGAAGAGAAAGGTCATGTCAGATAGTGGAAGGCCACGATGTCAGACTAAAAAGATCAGATTTAATCCTATGATTAACACAGAGCCACTAATATTTTGAATATTGGAAAAACATAGAATCATATCATGAAAACGATACATTTTACAATATTCACAGAGACTTCTTAACAGACTTCTTAAGCCGAGCACTTAACAGTACTAATGAGTCCAGGGACTGTGTTCAGAAAAACAAATGATAAGGTTGTCAATGGGACTGAATTAACACCCAGATCTTCCCTGGTCATCACTGTTTCCAGCCACCACAGAGGAGAAGAGACTTGAGCTGGAAGAGACTGAAGGCCTGCATCTCACAAGACAACAGCACAGCATGCCCACACCCCAGGGCAAGAGAGCTGGGACCCTGGCCTACAAGCAACCGAGGGCCTCTCTGCGGTCTGTGTTTTAACAGCAGGACAAATGATGATGGGGCCTCCCCCATCAAGTTTCCTCTCTTAAAACTAACCCTTAGTCTCTTCTTTACAAGTCTGACTCCTTAAGTCTGAACAAAGACATAGGACTTTATGGGTTGCAAGATGCTGACGCTCTCACTTCTGGGTATGTAAGAGTAGAAAGAAGAAGATGTCGGGTTATCTGATTAACCCCAAAGAGAGAAATTAAAAATTAACCTGCTACGGATGCTGCTGAGAGTCTTTCCACAGCAGATTTCTATAATAGAATTTAGCAAGGAATACAAGTTTTAGGACATGAAACCAATCGCTTAACTTTGTGGTTCTTGAAGGTATAAAAATCCCAGCAACTCAACAACGAGATGACACTTGTATCTTGCCTGGGTTTTGTATTTTTGTTGGGTCCACTCTTCTCACAGCATGGATATGATTTATTTAGACCATCAAAGAGCTTTTGATAAGGTTCTCACAAGTGCCTATTATTGAAACTTGGTAACCTTGGTGTGAAAGGAAAAAGTCATATCAATGAATTAAATGAATTAAAAACTGCCTGAGAGGCAAAGAGGCAAAAAGCTGAAATAAATGGCCAATTCTCATGTGGAGAAAGGTTAATGACTGAGGGCCCTCTGGCTTTGAAGCAGAATCTGAGTTTTATTTAACTGATGACCAGGAGAGGGGAGCCCAGTTCTTGTTCCCCTCTCCTCTGCATATAAGCCCCACACACAGAGCCCCTATTGACTGAAGGGGGAGATACAGGCAGCGTAGAGAAGTGCTTAAAATCCAGGCAAGAGAGAGTAGGTAATGAATGGTGACTCATGTGGAGCTTCACAAACATGAAGGGAACAGAAATAAATGTACTACTAGCAGAATTTTATTTTCTAAGAACTTTGAGATAGATAGACAGACAGATAGAATGATAGATAGATAGGTATGCCCTTGCCAAAAGACAAGATACAATATTTGAACAAAAATGCTTAATTTTTTGGTGCAATGAGAGCAAAAGTTCCACACTGAACAATAGTTCATGTGGGCATTTAGATCCACAAAAACCACAATGCCTATTTCCATAGATTGAGAAGTTTAGACGTAAACAAAAGTGAAACTGATAGGAAAGAGTTAGATTTATTACCTCTTACTGAGGCAGACTTGAAAAACTGGTACAGGTTTTTACAAAAGCATAACCTGACATGGATGGAATAATTTGGCAATCAAATGCTCTAAATGATTAGCATTAATCCTTTATGACCCATAACTCAGTTTTCAAAACATCGTAATGACAAGCTACACAGGGAAGGCTCAGAAAAGCCAGCAAACTCTTGACTCAACCTCCCTTGTCTCAGTTTCCTTCTCTGTAAAATGGGAATAATAGAACTTACAGAATGATTGTAAGAGTTAAACGAGGTCAATTATGTGAGCATTTACTACTGTAAATGTAAAAAAAAGATGTTAAATTATTATTGTAGTATGTATGGCAGACTAAACCCAAACACATACATGCCCTAGAGAAGCAACCAAATTTAAGTAATTATGACTTTCTTATTTATATCATCGTTATGATTCAGCACTTAATAAGACATATAAAATGCTTTCAAGAAAGAAAAACATAGCTTTAAAATATATTTCCACTAACCAGTTTTGTGAAATGAAAAATAATAAGTTAATGTAAGTAAGCCAAAAAGAACACCACAAAATACCAGATAAATGCTAATGACATATTAATTCTGAAATGTACAAATAGCAGAGCCAAGCTTACCGTGTAGACAGTATTTTAATAAGCTCTTTTCTGTTCTGTACCCGAAGGTGGTTAGTTCTATACATGGAATCATCAATCAGCTCAGGCAAATTCAAGATCTAGAAGAGAAAAATAATTTTAAGGTGTAATTCACAAATTTTATGTCCCTGCTTGTGGGCACCAGTGTTCAGGCCCTGTCAGTCCATCACCAAGACCATGCCTTGCTGGTCTTTATACTTCTTAGCAAAGGGATATAGAGAGAGGGAAGGATCATGCAGTTAGGATGGGTCATGCTGGCAACGAGGTTTGTCACTGATAAGTTTTTACCACTTTTAAGCATGTGTCTACATCGGGGAACACAGAAAATGAGTTATCAAGCCCCCAAAATGTCTTGTACACATTTATAAGAATATAGGGAAAGAGTTATCAGATTCCCACAGTAACTTGTCTAGAGAAAATACGATAGACATACAAAAGTGGGTAAAACTGACCTAATTCTAAGAGTCCAAATCATAAGTGCATGTCTGCACTTACATGAAGCCCATGATCAATATATATTCTGCAGGTACATTCACTTATTTGTTCCACATGTAAATAAAATAATACTATCTGTCCCAGGAGTCCTATCCAGGATGTTGTACAAGGTGCTAAAATAAAGGGAACGCATACACACTTGCCCCAAATGCTCACCATTAAAACAATGTCAGATTAAAAGATACTCTTCCTATAGAAGTGTCACTATTTTTCTTTAATACGACTCCCTGAAGGAGTAACAAACAGAAAAGCTTTTATATACTTCCTCTTTTGCTCCTCCTCAATAGAGAGAAAATCTATCTTGCAAGCCCCAGTGAACATCTTGCAATTTTAACAAGACCATAACGAAAGTACCAAGTGGATTTGGGATGGAAAAGAACTTTTAAAAAGAATGTGTGGAGGCAGTGTTTGGCAGTTGTGCTGGGAAGTCAGAAGGAGCATTTATGGGCTAAGGGCAGGCCATGTGGCCTACAGAAAGCTTCTCTACCTCTATTAATGTATTAGCTTTAAATATGAACACTTCATGGTTTCATTTGTTTCCCATAGTTTAAATGAAATCAATCCATTAATCATTTTACAAAGGAGAGAAAAAGTGAGGAAGGTTCCCTGAAGGCAAGAGAGCGTCTCAGTGGTGTCATTTCTCTTTCACGTGTTTCACTTATTCATTTCCTTTAGGAATAATAAAGACAGCATAACTCTCCCAGATTTTAAAAAGTGACACCACATACAGTGCCCATTCTAAAAACCTCCCTGTCACCATGCCTGATCCCTGAAATGGCCTCGGCTTATCCAGGAATCAAAACCCACTCTCCCTCCCTACGAGGGAATAAGTCATTTCAAGAAAAAGCAAGTGCCTTCAGTAGATCGCGTGTTAAGTTTATAAACGCGGTCTCACCCTGAATATACTATAAGCTACATAAAAAAGTACTTAGTGTTTGCAATCTGTGGTAACTATGATGCACTAAGTTGGACTTACTGGACCTCCTTTCTTTTTGAAAGTTGGAGTTAAATAGTGGGTCAAAGTAATCAGCCTTCTGTCTTCAGTTCTGCCAACACTCAAAATGTTTCTAGGGAGATTGTTTCAAATGCTGCGGTCCTAACTGTGCTTAAGGTACTTGGAAAAAGGGTGCTGCTTGGGACCCAATAAAGCAATGCAAGTAAAAGTGCTTAACATACTAAGCACTAAATAAGTGTGAATTATTCCAAGTGGGCACTATCCTCCCCACCAAGAGAAATAAGAAAGCATGTGTTTGTTCAAAAAAGCTGGCTAGATAAACAACACGTTTATACTGTCTAGCACAAGGAACTATATTCAATATCTTGTAGTAACCTATAATGGAAAAGAATATGAAAGGAATACATGTATGTATATGTACGACTGAAACATTATGCTGTACACCAGAAATGGACACAACATTGTAAACTGACCAAACTTCAACAAAAAAAGAATGCAAAGTAAAAAATTCTATTATAAAAAAAAAAAAAGGAAGGATGGAAAAGCGTGGGGAGGGTAAGGGAGAATAGACACTTAACCTTCATTTCTCAAGGATCTTCCTATTGGATACAGAATTCTGGGTTGAGAGCGCCTTCCTTTTGGCCCTTTAAACATGTTGTGTTACCCCTCACTGGGTTCTGTAGTTTCTGACCAGCAGTCTGCAGTCAATTGAGTCAGTGTTCCCCCAAAAGTAGTACAACATTTTTCCCTGGGTACTTTCATATTTTTCTTGGTCTTCAGTATTCAGCAGTAATATCTTGACATGTTTGGGCATGTTATTTATTTGGATTTATCTTTTAGGGGGGGTTGCTGAAATTATTACATCTGTAGGTTTTTATCTTTCACCAAATTTGGGGAGTTTCCAGCCATAATGGAAGAAATAATTTCTTCAACAATGTTTTCAGTATGTTCTCTTTCTCCTCTCCTTCTGGGACAACAATGACATAAATATTAGACTTTTTTTGTTCTCGTCCCGTACAGGTCCCTGAAGAGCTACTCACTCTTTCATTTTGTGGAAGGGGTTATCTTTTTTTCTCTCTGTTGTTCAGACTGAGTAATTTCTATTTATCCATGTTCCTTGTTTCCTCTGTCACCTCCTTTGTGCTATTGAGCTCAGTCAGTGAGGTGTTTGTTCCTGTATTTGGCAGTTGTATTTTTCAGTTCTAAAATGTCCACTTGGTTCTTCATGTCTTCTATTTCTTTGCTGGACATTTTCTAATGATTTCAACAGGGTCTGTGATGATTGTTAGAGTATTTTCATAGTGGCTGTTTTCAAGTTTTCCTGAGTTAATTCCCACATGTGTGCCCTCGTGGCATTGGCATTTATTGACTGTCTTTTCTCATACAAGTTCTGGTTCTTCGTACGCTGAGTAATTTTGGATTGTATCCTGGACACTTTGAGTATTATGTTACAAGCCTCTGGGGCTTGTTTAAATCCTACAGAAAATTTTTGTTGTAATTGTTTTTAGCAAGCAGTTCACCAGGCTGCAAGTCGCAACCCACTTTCTGTGTGCTTTGGTTCTAGGATTAGTTCAGCTTTCAAAGCCTTTGCAGTGCTTTTTTGAGTCGGGCCCACCTGTGCCCCACTTCGTGGTCATGCTGCAGCCTGGGCAGTCGTCTGTTTGCTAACACAGTTCTCAGCATCTTTGGTGTCCTGGTTAGGATCAGATCAATGCATGCACAGCTCAGGGGTGAGCGCAGGAGTTCACAAACAACTTTAAAGACCACTTTCTGAAGCTCTTCCTTCTGTACAACCTCTTTCCAGTTCCCTAGGGCTCCTCTCTAGTTACCCCACTTCCCAGCACACTTCCAGGGCAAAGGCCAGTCGGTGGGAGGGCAGAGAAAAAAGCAACAAGGATTCACCCCTCTCTTTTGGGATCCCGGCTCAGTGATAAAGAAGAAAGCTCCCCTTCCTCAGAGTTTTGGCTCCTGGTCGTCTGCTGCTATTACAGGACTGCTTATAGGCGGCGGTGTAAGGAAATTAGGAGGAAGGAAAAAATGGAGGATTTCCACACTCTGACGTTAGACAGAGCTCGCTTTCCTGCTTCTCACACCAGGAAGGAAGGGCATCTCCTGGAGCTCAGCTCTGTTTCCCTGTGCCCATTTCCAGATTTCAGTCTCCCACTGTGTTTACGAAAAGGAATAATCAGAAAGGGGAAATTGGTCAATTTACTGCCAGTTTACAAGTACTTCAAATTCTGGTGTTCTTCCCCAACTCTCCTGCTACTGCTCATTTTCAGAGTCCTCTTACAGATGCGCCACACGTTTTGAGCAGTTCCATCACTGTGTTCCGTGGAAGAGACAGGGAGAAGCGTGCTTACTTCATTTTACCCAGAATCAGAATCTCTACGCCTAACTGTTAGAAAGCCCATTTATCAAGTTCACACTGTGAGCCAGGACTGTACTGTTTTACCTTTCCGACTCTTACAAAACCCCAAAAGTTACATATTAGTAGAGTAATGTATCATAATCTTCATTTTATCATGAAGGCGCAGATGTTCAGCAAAGATGAAGTACCTCGCCAGAGATCACCTGACTGGTTGGTTTCCAGACTCACAGGAATGCCCTAGAATTAGAATGCCCTCAGACCACCTGCTCCAAAACCAACTATAGTGCTTATTAAAGTTGAAGTTTTCTGTGCCCCACCTCACATAGTAAGTCAGAATCTTTGGGAAAGGGGCTCAAGGAGATTTCCATTGTGTGCTGAAGTTGAGAGCCAATGTACATTGCCTCCAAAAAAGGAACTTTCAGTATATGTGACTTTTAAAAGGATGTCAATGTATTTCAGATAGGAATACCCGTTAGTGTTGGCATCAATCAGTTTAAAATAGCTTACATATGCTCACGTTCCCTACTCTTCTGTATCATGTTAAGGAACATAAAATAGGATTTGTTACAAGCCAAGGTTCACATTATATGCAGGAAGATTTTCTGAACGCCAAGCCTTGAACCCAAGGTTCTTACTCTCACTCTCATCCCTGACAATAAGAGTATCCTAATGGGACCCCTCCCCAAGAAATACTAGGCAACCAGCCTTATCAAATTCTATTTTGGAAACAGATTGGACAGAAATAAATTCCACTCATTCATTGCAAACAATACTGCTACATTTCTCCCCAGGAGGCAGAACTGCCCTGTCTTTCATGATGGACATTACTGGCAAAAAACAAAAACAAAAACAAGTTGAGAGTCTCACTGTCAAAACCTGGGGCCCTCATCTTCTACACGGCCAGATTGAATTATAACACCCTCAGTAAAAGATAGATGTGAATACAAATACTTAGAAAAAACTCAGTATATATGGGAGGGAGGAGAACCCTGAATCAAATAAGCAAACATATACGTTTAGAAGAAAAGATTTTTAGGATGAGCTTATATGTAAGGATATAATTATGAAGGTGAAAAAGTCTATCGGATTCCAACGTTTGCTCAAGATGCCTAGTAAAGTATGTAGATAGCATTAAAATCCTGTACACATAAAACTTTTCTTCTGAGGATCTCACAGTTTTATAGACATTGCCTTAATGGCACATAACAGGGATTATCATTCCTAACTCACATATGGGAAAAACAAGGTCAAGTACGCCATTCTCCAAGGCCCTCTGCTAGTCTCTTTTTTAAAAAATGTGTCATAACACACCATAACAATAAGTCATATTTTAGTACTAAAACTTATGGCAAATATTCTGCTTTGAAATAAAAATCTTTTTCAAGAAAAAATGGTCTTATGGATATTTATGAGGAGGTTCCAAAGTTTCAAATTGATCAGCAGTAATGAATCAAAAATAAAAAGAACTCAGTACAGTTATTTTCAACAGTGAAGAATATCTCAACCAGTAATTTCTACCCCCTCCCCACCCCAATTCTGGAGAGAGAAAACTCCAAAACATATGGCCCAGGAAGAAAATCTGCACTCGTTTATAGCAATGAACTGGCTTTTACATCTCTGCAGCGAGAGTACGCAAATGACTTCACAGGCAACAGCTTCCGTATGTTTCATATTTTTAACATTGACCGTTCATAATAAAGGTTCTTTGATCCCAGATCAAATGTTTGAATCAATTTTCTCTACGCTTACTCAGAGTCACCATTATAAAAGTTCCCCTCTTTCCCACCTCAGATGTTCCAGCCCTTCCTGCAATTGGAACTATCTCCATTTGTCACCTTCTCTGCGGTACTTGCCACCCCTTTGCTGTGGTTTTTAGCTGTGCTCATTAACCTCTCATACAAAAGAGGCACAGTAATAAATAATGTTCGTACATAATAAGTTAACTGCAGTAAATAAGGTTCCTCTAAGGAATTCACAGGCATCTTTAATCAAATTGAAAGCTCATGGTAGTGTGGTTAATATAAAAAAAAAAAAAAAAAAAACCTCTCCCAATCACAAAAAAGTCCTCAACAGGTAAGGCGTTTCCCTATATATGAAAAATCAAAACTTAACTATATATATTTTTAACTAGATTATACTCCTGGGATTAGAACTCTTAAAAAAAGAACCAAAACCTAAAGTCTTAGATGAAAACAAAAGACCAGAATCTAGATAAATGGTAAAAACATCAAATAAAAAAAAGTCTAAGCAATACTAAAAATTGAGAATATCTTCAACATAAAATTACTTTAAATGATCCCAAGGCCTATATTTAAGGCCTAGTGTAGGAACAACATATATTAATATGACCATTGCTAAAAAGTTAAAATGTGAATTTTGCAGAAAGGTACTCATTAAACAAAGGCTAATTTGAAGAAAAAAATTAATTTTCTAGTGGTAAATAAATGAATTTGGTAGTAGATTAACTACATTTGGGCCTAATTTAAATCTCATGAGAGTTTAAAAAAAGAAGGAGAAAAAGAAAAAAATTCCTGATGTTAAAAATGCCCTTTTCCTTCCATATCTTGGCCATCGTAAATAATGCTGCAATGAACATGGGCGTGCAGATGTCATTTCAAGTTAGTGTTTTCATTTTCTATATTTCAGATATATACCTGTAAGTGGAACTGTTGGACCATATGGTAGTTCTACTTTTAACTTTCTGAGTAATCTCTAAACTGCCATCCTGACCAGTGTGAGGTGAGATCTCACTGTGGTTTTAATTTGCATTTCTCTGATGATTAGAGATGTTGAGCACCCTCTTTTTTTTTTTTTTAAACTTACTTTCCCTGGGTTATTATAAAGAGCAAAACTCAGGAAGAGCCAAATGGAAGAGATGCATAGGGCAAGATATGAGGTGGGAGGGTGTGGAGCCCCCTTGATGTCTTCATCAGAAGCTCTCTGAATCTTATAGTTCAAGAATTTTTATGAAGCTCAACCTGCAGTCCCCTCTTCCCTTCCTGGAGGTTGGCAGGTGGGGCTGAAAGTTCCAACCCTCTCATCACTTGGTCTTTCTGGTGATCAGTCCATCCAGAGACTATCTAGGGACCCCACCCAAGTCACTTCAGTAGCATAAACTCAGGTGTGACAGAAAGGGTCTTGTTAAGAATAACAAAAGACACTTCTATCACTCAGGAGATTCAAGGGTTTTAGGAACTCTGTGTGTGAAACTGGAGACAAAGACTAAATACATTTTCGTATTTTACCACAGTTTAGAAACTTCATAGAAGTAGAAAGAAAAAAGAAAAATCCACTTCTATGCTACCACCCAAATATAATCTGTATTAGCATTATGAAATACTTCCAGGGTGTTGTATGTGTGTGTGTGTGAATTTTGAGTATTATATTTATGTTAGCATTGCAAACATTTTATGCTAATATTTATGTCGTTGATAAATCTTATCACTATTGCTTTATGGATGTCATTCAGATTTCATCTTAATGTTGTTTCTTCAGAGAGACTTTCCCCTGACAATCTAGTCACTATTTTAACACAGTAGCCTGTTTTAATTCTCTGCATGGCACTTAAAACCACAGATTGTTGGAGAGTTTTATTTGTTTATTTATCGTCTCTCTCCCATTAAGCATCTTTTCATGTACTTGTCAGCCATCAGTACGTCTTCTTGGGAAAACTGTCTATTCAGAACTTCTGCCCATTTTCTAATTTGACTGTTGGGTTTTTTGCTATTGATTGGTATAAATTCTTTACATATTTTGGATATTAACACCTTATTAGAATACATGATTTAGAAATATTTTCTCCCATTCAGCAGGTTGCCTTTCCAATTCGTTAGTGATTTCCTTGGCTGTGCATAAGCTTTTTACTTTGATGTAGTCCCACTTGTTTATTTTTGCTTTTGTTGCCTTTGCTTTTGGTGTCAGATCCAATAAATCATCCCCAAGACTGATGTCAAGGAGCCTACCACCTAGGTTTTCTTCTAAAAGTTCTATGGTTTCAGCTCTTAGATTCAGGGCTTTATTTTATTTTCAGTTAATTTTTGGGTATAATGTAAGATAGTGGTCCAGTTTAATTCATTTGCATATGGCTGTCCAATTTTCCCAACAGTATTTATGGAAGAGACCGCCCTTTCCCCATTATATATTCTTGGCTCCTCTGTTGTGAATTAATTGACCAAACATGAATGGATTTATTTTCGGCTTCTATTCTGTTCTATGTGTCTGTTTTTATGTTAATACCACAGTTTTGATTACTATAGCTTTGTGACATAGTTTGAAATTAGGGAGTATGATGCCTTCTCCCTGTTCTTCTTTGCTCTTCTTTCTCAAGATTAGTTTGGCTATTTAGGGTGTTTTGTGGTTCCATACAAACTGTAGGATTGTTCTATGTCTGTGAAACATGCCATTGGAATTTTGATGGGGATTGCATTGAATCTATAGATGGCTTTGATAGTATTGACATTTTAACAGTATTTGATTCTTCCAATCCATGAGGACAGAATGTATTTCCATTTATTTGTGTCTTCTTTAATTTCTTTAATCTATGTGTTACAGTTTTCAGTGTACAAGTCTCTCACCTCCCTAGTCAAATTTATTTCTAAGTGTTTTGTTCTTTTTGATGCAATTGTAAGATTGTTTTCTTATTTTCTCTTTCTGATAGTTTGTTAATAGTGTATAGAAACACAACAGATTTTTGTATATTGATTTTTGTATCCTGCAACTTCACTGAATTCATTTCTTGTTCTCATATGTTTTTGGTGGAGTCTTTAGGATTTTCCATATATAAAATCATGTAATCTAAAAAAAAGAATCATGTAATCTGCAAGTGAAGGCAATTTTACTTTTTCCTTTCCAATTCTGAAAACTTTTCTTTCTTTTTCTTGCCTGATTGCTCTATCTAGGACTTCAGTACTATGTTGGATAAGTTTAGTAAGGGTGGGCATCTTTGCCTTGTTCCTGATCTTAGAAGAAAAGCTTTCAACCTTTTGCCACTGAACATGATGTTAGCTGTAGGCTCAACATATATGGCTTTTATTATGTTGAGATATGTTCCTTCTGTGCCTAATTTAAGAATTTTTTATTATGAATGTTGAATTTTGTCAAATGCTTTTTCTATGTCTATTGAGAGGATCATATCTTTCTTTTCTTTCATTCTAATAATGTGATGTACCACTGATTGACTTGTATGTGTTGAACCATCCTTGTCTTCCAGGGATTAAACCCCACTTGATCATGGTGTATGATGTTTATAATGTACTGTTGAATTAAGTTTGCTACTATTTTGTTGAGCATTTTTGCCTCTGTGTTCACTAGGGACATTGGCCTATAGTTTTCTTTCCTTGTGGTATCATTGATTTTGGTATCATGGTAATGCTGTCCTCATAAAATTAGTTTGGATGTGTTCTTTCCTCTTCTGTTTTTTGGAAGAGTTTGAGAAGGATTGGTATTAATTCTTCTTTGGCTGGTTGGTAGAATTTACTGATCTGGTCCCTATACTTAAGTTTGTTGGGAGTTTTTGATTACTAATTCAATCTCCTTACTAGTAATCAGTCTGTTCAGATTTTCTGTTTCTTCATAATTCAGTCTTGGATTGTTGTATGTTTCTAGAAATTTACTCATTTCTTCCAGGATGTCCAATTTTTGGCACAGTACTATCTATAATCATGCCTTGCAATTCTTTGTATTTCTGTGGTACCTATTATGACACTTCCTCTTTCATTTCTGATATATTTTTTTTGAGCCTAGCTAAAGGTTTGTAAATTTTTGTTTATCTTTCAAAGAACCAGCCCTTGGTTTCATTGACCTTTTCTATTGTCTTTTTGATAATTGTTTTCTAGTTGTTTTCCAGTCCCTCTGTTCCTTTCTTCTTCTCAGGAAAAAAAAAAAAAAACAAAAAAACCCCTGGTGTTAAAAATAAATCCCTTTAAAATGACCTTTTTGCCCTTTTTGTTTGAACTGGTAGACAGGTCAAGTTTTAGAATAATTTAAGCTACTATAATTCTTCAAAATACAGCCAGATACCTCAACTAAAATAAAACCAGAGTGCTAATTTAGACCCTGTCCTTAGCATTTGTAAGTATAAAAAGAGCATACTTGTAGGTGCTAATGCAAGGATTCTTGAGTTGAGTACAGAACATCGTCCTAGGGGAAACTGAATTTTCCTGGCTTTGTGCAAAATGAGTTGTTGTATATATTATCCATCCACCCAAATATTACAGATTACCTTGCACACAGTAGCAAACTGTTGGTTATTTCCTGCTCCAACTACAAGATATCCATCCTTGGTTTTAAAAGCCTAAAATAAATAAAGACATGCATAAATATGTAATACCTTAAAAATTGGCTTTAATTTCTCAAACTTTTATATAAAAAGCCTGTTCTAAAGTAATGTTATTAATTAAATCAATATCAACTAATTAGTACCTTTTTCTCTAATATTTGCATAGTTGCCATTTCAAGTTTTCAAAGCACTTACTGCCTCTTCCACTAACTGTTGTAAAACTGGAGGCAGGGTGAAAAAAGAATGACTTAGAAAAATAAAGAGAATACTAAAGTTTTATTACAACCTATAACATGAAATTCTATATTTATTACAGTATGGATTAATGTTGGATTTTCCCAAAGCTTTGTGATTTATTTGCTTCCAGTTTTTCTTGTAGGGCAAAGAGAAAGATGGTACATTGTTTTCTACAAAGTGTAAGAAAAATAGACGGGAAAAAGGAAGGAAAGAAGGGAGGGAGGAGAGAGGGAGAAAAGAAAAGAGAGTGGGAGGGAGGGAAGATGAGTAATGGACTGACATTTTGTGTTTGAAAATCTCACATATAAACTTTTGGATACTTTTCACTTTCTAGTAAGTGAAAAATGGCACATCTGGATCTCTGGACTTCATGTGGCTTTATGTACCTGAAAATGTCTATTCCTTTTAGGAGACATGTTCATTTGGGCAGCCACAGATGTACAAGAAAATGATGCTTCTACTTGCCATAGTCCTAGCCCCTCTGGAGTACTTTTCAGCACTCCCCTCTCCACATCTGATTAGAGTGATGGTGGAAGGAACAAAACTTGACCCTCAGAAGACCTAATTCCCACTTTCTTTAAGTAAATGACTTCCTTTAGTTTCCTTTCATTCTGTGTAAAAATTGCTCTGTATCTTCACCTACTTTTTCTCCACTTAACTCCTGCCTTTGAGAAAGACAACATCTATCTTCCTTGGCAGGGTTTACTCCTAAGCTAATGACCTTAGTACTGCCTTCACTCACACCCTTCAGAACCCTGCTCAATCATCTCATCTCTTCATTTCCACTGGATGCTTTTCTTCTGCCTACATATAAGCTCATTCCTACACCGAAAATATTAACAGAAACAAAATAAGATTTACATCAATCCTGACACTCCTCTTAAGCGATCTTGAAATTTTCTTCCTTCATTCAGTCTCTAAATAGTATAAAATTCTTCACCAAGTACTATATATCAATGTTCTTTGTTATCAGGATTCCCTTCCTATCACCACATTGAAACTATTCTTTCTTGACCCTTCTGTATTATTTGGTACTGTTAACCATCGCCTCCTTCAGGAAATTGTCTTATCTCTAGGCTCTGTCTGGGTTCATCTCCAATCTCTGTGACATGTTTTCCACATGTCCCTTTTACAGGATTACCTTCTCCTAGCCTTCAGCATTACTTAAGCATCTGTATTTGGTCTTTTACTTACTTCACTTGCTTCTTATGTTAGCCACCAGCCACATGTGAGTATTAAATTTAAATTTCATTAAATAAAATGAAAGTAGCCAGTCACAAAAGACTACAAATTGTGGTTCCCTTTATATGGAATGTCCAAATAGGCAAAACCATGGAGACAGAAAGATTAGTGCCTGCCTAGGGCTGTGTGGAAGGTGGGAAATCTGGAGTGACTGCACGAGTATCAGCTTTTTTGTTGGGGCAATGAAAATGTTCTGAAATTGATTGTTGTAATGGCTGCACAACTCTGTGGATGCAGTAAAAACCATTGTGTTGTACAGTTTTAACGGATGAATTGTATAGTATGTGAATTATATCTCAAAAAAGCTGTTAATAAAAAAAATTAAATTAACAGTTCAGTTCCGCCAACACACTAGCTACATGTTAAGCATTCAATAGCCACAAGTGGCTACAGTCTGCCACGTGAGAGAGTCCAGATGGGGAACATTTCCATCTCCACAGACAGTTGTATTGTACAGGGCTAGTAGACTGGACTTGGTAAATTGTACTTTTCCTTTTATTCTTCCTACTACGTGGCATCTGAAGAATGTGAGGCAATTAATAAGTGGTTGTAAGATGTTAATAAATCACTCAAATGATTGCGTCCGTATAATAGAGTAGAGGTTAAAATGGATGGATCTCAAGCAAAACACTATAAGAGGGTTTTATTCTATTTACATTTTTGCTTGATTTGGAAATTAATGCCACTAAGATATTACATAAACTATTTTAAATGTTTATATTCCCTTATTCACCAGGCAAAAGCAAAATTAGTGTTATACATAATGCATCAGTGTTTCTCAAACTACAGAAAGGGAATGTGCAACAAAGCTGTGAGTGAGGGACACAGATTCTGAGCAGAGATGTCTCAACAAACCATTGATAATTATGAAGTTACACAAGTTGTTTGCTTGCTTTTTTGTCGGGGAAGCGTGAGTTGGGGAGTAGAGAAGTAATGTGAAGTAACAACGTGTGTTGCCAAGGATAACATGAAGAAAGATTTTCAAAATTTTGGATCAGTGACACATTCAACAAATTTATGTTTTCGGGGGTGTTCATTTCCTTTTAATTAATAAAGAAATGCCTGCTTCTTCCTTCAGCCTGAACCATGAGATGAAATATACATTTTACCAATATAAATTTTTTTTTAATTTTGAGCAGAGATAACTAGCTAATGATCATAAGAAAGTACATACTGAATAACAGCTCAGCCACCAGAATATAATTAGACTAAGGCTCTCCAAACAGATTTGTTGAGATGAAGGTAAGATTATGCACTCTTTAAACAATTACTTGTCCCTGTTATTATTGCTACAGTGTTTATTTAATAAATATATTTAAATACGAATTTTTTAAGTACCACATTTTGCTGTAAACTAATGTTTTTATCCACACCCCCACCCCAAATTCATATGTTGAAATCCTAACCCTCAATGTGAAGGTATCAGGAGCAAGAACACACCCTTCTCTGAACCAGGAAGTGGGCCCTCACCAGACATTAAACCTGCTGTACCTTGATCTTAGACTTCCCAGCCTTGAGAACTGCAAGGAATAGACGTCTGCAGTTTTAGCCACTCAGTCTATGATATTCTGTTATAGCATCCCAAATGGACTAAGAAATTGGTGCTGAGAAGTGGGGAACTGCTGTAACAAATACCTAAAAAAGGGGCAGCAGCTTTAGCACTGGGCGATGGATAACGCCTGGAAGGGTTTTGAAATGCATGTTAGAAAAAGTCCACTGCTGTCATTGGATCCACAGGGGCAATTCTGTTGAAAGCTCAGAAAGAAAAGAGAGTTGTAGCGTAAGCCTCAATCTTCTCAGAGAATACCTAAGTAATCTTGCACAGCATGTTGGTAGAAATATAGGTGGTAAAAGTCATTTTGATGAGGTCACAGATAGAAGTGAAGAACATGTGACTGGAAACTGAAGGAAAGGTGTTCTATCCTTGTTACAAAGTGGCAGAAAACTTAGCTGAATTGTGTTCATGTTCTAGTGTTTTGTGGAAAGTAGAACTTGTAAGTGATGAAATTAAGCTATTTCTAAGCAAAATGTTTAAGGTGCGACTTGGCTTCTCCTGACTAAAGAACAATGTGAAAAAAAGAGAAACAACTTAAAGACAAGCAAAAAGGAAGCAGAAATTAAAGACCTGGAATATTCTCAGCTTATCCATATTATAAAAAATGAGAAAGCATGGTCAGAAAAAAAACCCAAAAAAACACCAAGAGTACATCAAAGTGACCGTGTGATAAGGAGATGTCCTTCAGTAGGTGAATGGGTAAATGCACTATTATACATCCAGAAAATGGAATATTATTTAGTGCTAAAAAGAAATAAGATATCAAGCCATGAAAAGACATGAAAGAACTTTAGATGCAAACTATTAAGAAGCCAATCTGAAAAGGCGACATCCTGTGTGATTCCCAACTGTATGACAATCTGGAAAAGGCAAAACTATGGACACAGCAAAAAGATATCAGTGGTTATCAGAGGCTGAGGGGAGGCAGAGATGAGCAGGCAGAGCACAGAGGACTTTCACGGCAGTGGAAATGCTCTGTATGATACTATAATGGTGGATAAATGTCATTATACATTTGTCCAAGTCCACAGAATGGACACCACCAAGTGTGAACCCTAAGGTAAACTATGAATTTGGGGTGATTATCATATGTCAATGTAGGTATATCAATTGTACATGTGGAGTCAGTGCATGTGTAGGGGAGGAAGTATATGGAAAAATCTCTATGCCTACTGTTCAATTTAGAATTTAAAACTGCTCTAAAAAATTAATTTTAAAAAAAGGAGAGTGAGACGCATCTTTGTGGTGATAACACTGTTCTGTATCTCAGTCATGTCAGTGCCAGCTTCCTGGTTTTGATACTGTACTGTAGTTTTCCAAGATGTTACCAATGGGGCAAACTGGATAAAGGGTAACACAGGCACCGTGTCTATTCTTTCTTAAATATACACGTGAATCTATAATTATCTCAAAAGTGTTCTTCGTTAATTTTTTTTAAAAGATGGTGGTATATTAGATTAGGGCCCTGACAAAAGAGATGGAAGAAAACAGAGTCAAGAAATATTCAGGTGGTAGAATCTACTAATCTGGTAATCAAATGGTCAGTAATGAGATGAATACAATGGTTGAGAGTTGAAGGCTGGAGAGGAAGCTGTCATGGAGGATGTTTAGGATTCTGAGGAGCTTCTGAGATACTCCAGTGGAAATTTCAAATGAGTAGAACTTGGGAGACCAGATGAAACTTTGAACTGTAGCTCACACTTGGGAGTCATTTGCTTGTAATCTGTAACTGAAAGTATCACATAGATGAAATCATTTAGAAGGAGAGTTCAGACGGCAGAGTAGGTTTAAAAAAGCGGGAAGCCAAGGGATAATGTGAAGGCCACCCCCATCTGAAGTCCAGGCAGAAAAGGAGCTAGCCAGGGAATAGGATGAGGATTGGAGAATGCCCACAGGGTGGTCTTTCATTACCCTGGCAAAGGCTGTTCTGGTGTCAGAATGTGGACAGAATGCAGTATGAAATGGATCGAGAATGAAGCTGGACAGTTACAGAGATGGAGAGAGCATGTGCAAACATCTGTCTGAGACGTTTGGCTGCAAAGGGGAGGAATGAGCACAAGCCTCAGAACACAGGATGAGCACAGACGCAGAGGCAGGTCCCCATGATGGTTTGGTGATGGGAAGCTGAGAACGTTCTGACGGGTGCTTCTACTTTTTTCTGAACTAAGGGGTGAAGTCATCAGCTGAGTGTAGGGTTGGCAGACAGGAGACTGGAAGACTTAAAAGAGCAGATACGTTCTGATGTACCACTGAAGAGAATGGGAGAGCAGAGTGACCAGATAAACATAATTGGAAGGCTGAAGTGTTGAGAGCCACACTGAGTGACTTTCTCCATCGTCTCTCAATTACATACATAGAATAAATTAATATTTGCATTCACCAGGGTTCTGTCAGATGGATATGACAAAGAGATAACAGGTGTAGCAAAATAAGAAAACTAGCTAGAATATTATTCGGCAATGAGCCGTGGACTGTCTGGGTATGGGAAAAGGTGGTGACAAGAAGAGGAGGTTATGGATAGCTCAAAGGGAGAAGTATCAGTGGACGAGAAATCCTGATGAAGTCAGAGAACAGCCATCATGGAAGTAGGGACTCAATAAATACCATTGTTATTAAATAGTTACTAGCAGACTGGGTCCTACATAAAAGGAACATTCTAGTGCATTCCATGCCCTTAGATCTTGATTCCTGGGCCCTTATCCACTCTACAAACCACTTCTCTCTCCTCCTCATCCTCATTCCCTTGGTGGCCTCACTCTCCATACCAGGCAAGATAAGTGGCAACGTGCTATGCACACACACTTCTAGTAGGGTTTCCATCCCAGGGAGAACTCAAGTCAAAAGCATCAAACTGGGCTACAAACACTCATGGATGGGATGTTTCTCTTGTAAAGAATTTAAGCCTTGGGAGGAAAGAAACAATTGTTTCTGCATGGAATGATGAGGCAGCAAGTGTCTGTAGTTTGAAAAGGACAGCCCAAAACCAAGCCTTGCGTCATAGGAGACCAGATTTTATTACCCCTGAGGAAAAAAACACTTCTCACTGTGAGCTCTGCTTATTCAAGGGTGACAAGTTGCACTGGTAGGAAGACCACACAGAAATTGCCTGGTTTTCCTCACATTCTAGTCATGATAAACCTCCTCTCCTGGGGGAGAAAGGTGTTTTTCTGACTGAGAAAATGTTGATGGGTCAAGGGATTAGATGTCCCAAGGAAACTGCACAACTTATGAGCAAACTGGAAGACACTTAAAGACAAGAGGGCACTGGGGTTCAGAGTTCAGTTCCTGTACTTAGTGCAGTTTCAGATGTAAAATGTGACCACACTTGAGAGACTGAAGGGTAGAGATGTAAGATACACTGAGCAGACGTGAAGGCAGAGAAATAAGAGGATGAGTCTGCAAATCCTATTGCCCTTGGAAGTTTCTATTGATTCCCAGATACTCTGCTTTCTGAGCTTCCAGCCGTGTCAACCTGCCCTGACGGTGTCTTCATTATTGAGCTGACTAAAGATAAAACTACAGAAGGACCTTCAGTGGTTCTTCATCAACTTAGTATATTATCAGATGACCAAAAGGGAAAAGGGAATTTCCTGTGTCACCCTCCCAAACTACCATATTGATGCATCAATATTTTCTCTGGTCTAAAAAAAGTTTTAAAAAAGTACATACAGTTGGTAGTGTGTCTACTTCAAAAACAAGAGCACAAACTTCCAACCCTCCTGGAGCTACTTGATTTTTGACAAGATTTTCTTCCACAAAAGGTAACCATGGCTAAAATGACTTCATCATCCGCTGGAAAAAGACATTCCATGAAGTTTAACTCACTGTCATGAGAATGTTTTCTGGAATGTCAAGCAGTTACTGACTCTGGGTCTGTGCTGGCACATTGTGACAAATATAGAGCACTGGCTCCGACCACTCACAGCTCAGCTCACCTTCTGGTGCTGGAGCTGGCGGCGCCAGATGGCAGCAAGGCACAAACTGCTTCTAGCACAAGAACAGTGTCATCTCTGGGACAGAACTGTGCAACAAGTGATAAAGGAGCCCACAAGCCCCTGATTTCCCCTGCTACCTACTTGATTTGTCTATACATGTTTTTCCATAGGATGTAATTAAGCCAGTGTGAAGACCCATTTCTAAATACAAGCCCTTGCCCCGAATTCTAGAATAGACTTGAAAGCCATATTGGGTACAGATTTCGTGCCACGTCAGATTCAGGTCAGGATTTTCCCATTCCATAGGAAGCCTGAAAGTTCAAAAATATTCTCCGAGGTCCTTCAAACCAATTAAATCCCATTTCAAGTCAAACATATTTAGGATTTCCAATCACTCAGTTTCTGATACTAAGTATGGAGGCAAGGGCAAGAAAGAAAGTGGAAACTGTCCTATTTCTCATATTCCTCACAAGTTATCAGTGGATATTATTTTTCCTATAAAAGAAATCCTTTGTGAGGAAAGCCTGCTGTTATTCTAGAAGGCAGCCATCGTGTATCTTGGACATAATGTAAAATGGCACATGGAGTTATCTTTTTCTGGAAGATATGGGTTAGAAACTGGTTTTGATGATTCTGAATTGACTGTGTTTTAGAGAATCTTAAGCCATATTATTTGGAACAGCCTGCCAAAAGCACCTACTATTTAATGGAAAGTAACCAAACTCTGGACAAGCATCCATACTGATTTTTCAGGAGGACTTCAAGGTTTCCAAATGGCAAATGTTGCTATGTAACTCTGGCACTCTGTCTTGAAGCATCTAGGATCAGCCTTAGTAGTCTTTCCAGCAAACACCCCAGATAATTGAACATTAACTGGAAGTAAAATTTATTTTTTATCCAAATATAAAATGGGTTTATGAGCAGAGGATTGGAATCTAAAGTATATATTCTCAAAACATCTTTGGGCTTGGCCCAAAGATCATGGGAGGAACTAATGGCTACTCAACATATGCAATGAACAATAAGTGCTCATGGTAAGACCCTGCTAACTCACAGGAGCAAGTGGAATGTTGTCCTCAGGGGATAACCAAGGATCTAAACGAAGTCAACTCTAGGGTCAGAAAAAGCTCAGGGGAAGGCTCCATCCTAAATAATTACAGACATGTCTAACTAAGGACAGTGATGGGAAAGGTGGTAGGCTGCAAGCAGCTGGTAGAACCTTGATGAGATTGCCATATTCCAGGGTCCGAATCCATTCTTTGAAGGATTCATTCCCTCTCCTGGGTGATCAGGACCTGAGAGCCTTAACGCAGGCCATGTAACCTGCATGTGAAATTAAGATAGATACCAGAATGATGGATTGCTACTGTATAGTGAGAAATAACGATATTAGAAGCCAGAATTCTTGAAGACTAAGTGATCGATGAATTCTCTCCCCAGGTAACTAAAAATCAGAAGGCAAAATTAACAGAATTGAGCATGAAGTAATTATTTCTTGCCTCGAGTCCTCATGAAACTGGAAACTGAGTGAAGCCTGAATCTGTCACTGGAAAGGCCAGTAGATCTTTCTGTGTGTGGGCTACAAGAAGCAGGACAAAGTGAGCCCAGCTTGTTCAGCAGAGGGAGCCACGCTGAACTGTTAGAGGACCGAGGTCTCAAAATGTACCTCAACTATTTCCACTTCGTGAAGGACTCACAAGAGAAAACAATATGCACTCTGAATATTATTCTGTACATTCCTGTATCAATCACTGGTGACCCAGAAGAGTTGGACTCATTCACATGGGCATGTACACCACAACTGAGGTCATGGGAGTGTTATGCAAGGTTCTTTTGCATCAAAATTTAGACCAACTAGGAAGCTGTCCCATCCAAAGTAACTTAACATCAGAGCCACTAGAAGCATTCTTCCAAAACAACCTGAAAAACATTTTCAGTAAGTTCTTTCAGTAGGTCAAAAGGTGAAAAAGGCAATCATTCTTTTCTCATCTCCGTAACAACTTAAGAAAAGATATTTCGTATTTCTATGACCCTTGCCAACAGTTAATAGGTCATATTAGCTAAAAGATCAAGGGTAACAGGAGATTGTTTTATTTTAGAGTGTATTTATCTATCTGAATAATTGTTATATTTTAGCTCCTCTGGGATCCATGTTCTGTTAATAAAGGTAGAAATTGTTTAAGAATTTTTACACATAGTAGAATGTGTTGGAAATAATTTATCATTGCCTGTCTCCTCAAACACTAAAATTCTTCATCCCAATTACATTAAATATGTTTAATTTACATTCCACCCCAAGCCCCATAAAGAGACAGCTCCGTACATGGTGTGACTGACCATCCCTCATCCCTGATTGACTAGAAGACTGTGGTTACTGCTCCCAAACCAGCCAATGGATTCAGCAAGCAGGAATCAATTACATCAGCTTGAGAATTCAGAGGCCCTGTGAAGGTGGGGCTGGAATGACCATATTAGGCTTAAGTAAGTGAGTAAGAAAGCCTCAGAAAAACTAAAACTGACACAGAAGAGCAGACTACACAAAAGAAAGAGACAGGGACTGAGCAGCTGCCGCGTGCCTGACGGCATCCTGCTTCTCCGAAATGGAACTGTACTTCTGCTTCTGCAAAGTCTCCTTAGCCTTACAATTGCCTCCCCTTATCCACCCCAACCCCTGTTTATCAGAGTTAGTCTGACTGCATTTCTGTTTGTTAGAACGGAAAAGATTTAACCCTAGATTTCCTGAACTGTGCTATATGATGAGAATTCAGGGTCAGTATATAACTGGCGTTCCCTTGCATAGTGGACTTTGGGGGAGCAGTGGGCAAGAAGGCTGGGCCTATATCCTATGGACTAACGTTTGCTTCGCACAGGGCCTAACATATAGAAGGACCTTACATTTGTTTAAAAATGGTTTTTTACTAAAGATTTTAATCCAGCGTTTCCCAAATTAGTTCCCTAAAACACTGTTCCATAAAGTGTTAATAACAATCTTCTGTCTCTTTTTCTTTCTTAGCACCATACACAAACCTTTTCTTTTACTCACTCAAATAACTTAGAGAAATGTAAGTTCAACAGCTTTTTTTCACTCTACTTTTCAAAACCCTTAATGTGCTGGTGAATTTATGAATCTCCAAAAGGGACCTAGAATTTTCAAAAAGGAGTTGCCCAAATTAGTTTGATCATGAAACACTTTTTGGTGAGAATAACAGTTAATTTCTCCCAAGAGTGTTTCACAGAAAAATCTGAAAGGGGGCTGAGCAAACTATCGACCTGTACAGGAGTAAGAACCCTGCCGACATCCAGAAGAATCTACAGATGTGAACATTCATTTTCTTCAGTGTTGCACAAATTTGCTGATTTATTTAAAGTTTGATTTAATATTATCCCCTGAAGAATAAACTATGCTTGCAATTTTATACAGGTCCCTAAATGAAGGCTTTGGCTAAATGCCAAGAGAATGCTGATTTATTTTACTTTAATCCATATTTTCTATCCAATAAAGCTCAGTTCTTTTGAAATATGATAGCTAATTGTTTAGAGATGGGTGGTTTTTAAAAACTGATCATGAAATCTTGCTCATTAGGCATTCTGAGCAGACAATCATGTTTGCAAAGACCAAATAGTTTAAGTTCTTCGGAGACTTCTCGCCACATGTTGTTAAATTGATATTCAGGTTTTAATTACCTACCTATATATAAAATAAACTCTTCTGCTCTCAGATAGTTGTCCATCTCTGCTTCCAGCCCCATCAATCATTCGTTCCTCCCTTCCATGCCTGGATGGCTTCCCTTCAGCATCTCACCAAAACTACTCTCAAATGACATCTTACTCACAGTATATTTTCTCAGAGTCCTCACCATTTTTGATCTCCTTGCCCTCTCCTCTTTTGCCCTGGAGAGGAACTATGCAATCTCTCTCCCCTCCCACTCTGTGGGATGTCCTGGGCTTTTCTCCTCAGCCAGTGTCTCTTTCTTCTGCTTCTCCCTCAGCTCAGTGACCTCACTGACTCCCCTAGGACTCTGGGTACCTAATTAGTTCACTAAGTACTTTCTCAAGGGATAGAATTCATCTCCCTCTAACAGATCTCCCACCACAAAGAGACTGACCGCTGGGATTATAATGATAACTGTCCTTTACTAAACGGTTACTATACGTGCCTGACTCTATGCTAAAATCATTTCATGAAATTACGTTATCAGAACAACCATAAGATGCAGGTAGTATTATACAGTTACTGTAGAGGAAACTGAAGCACTGAAAGATAAGCAACTTCCTCGAGCTATTAATTAGCAAAGCCTCCCTGGATCTCAGGTGCTACTGCTTTTCTGATTTTTAATCTACTACCCCAGTCCTTGGATGTCTATCTGATGTTTACCTTTCTGGTTCAGCCTGACATCCTTAGATAATTACTACCTGAACATAACCAAGATCATAACATCCTTTATAAATGGTGTATAGGTCCATTTAGGAAATTTCACAAGGGTCAGCCTCTGCCAGCAGGACCCCAGCATCAGCCTCCCCTAATCTTTTCTTTCAGCTCTTTGCGAACGTCACACGTATGTGCACTGAAGGTCACTCTGTAGGGCCCTGATGCCAGCTCTCCTATGTAATAAAAGCTTCAATACTGTCTGAATCCAGTTGTCATTTCTCATCCCTAAATGTTCTGTCTTGGAGACAAGAGACCAGGATCCTGCTACTAACTTACTATATGGCCTTAGGCAATCACTTCAACTTGTCAAGTCACAGCTCCCTCACTTATAAGTTTAGGGTGTTGGACTGGCCCCTTCCAGCTATTAAACTCTGTGATTTTTAAGATCAAACATGAAACCCTGATAGGAGGATTGTAATAAAACTGTGAAAAAGAAAGAAAATGGCCTGGTCTAGAAGATCTTGCTTATTTTATTATGAGTGTTTGGGGCTATTTTATATATGTTTACATGTACTTAGAGACATTTAAAATGAGGACATTTTATAAGGTAAGAAACAAGAAAGCCCTCACACACATGATATTTAAAATGTGGCTCCAGAGTTCACAACACCCTCATCATGTATAAATAGAACATAGCATTTACAGCCACTTACTCTGCAATATATTTCTTTTGGCTGAGAGGTAATGTTCAACTACATGAGTTTCTGAAAACACTGACCTTTGTTCTTTATGCTGCTAAGTAAAGTAATGCTATTTTGTAAAGACATAGTGTCCTGAGGCACTCAATCTAATTATTACTGTGGCTTTTGCAAATAATTATAATGGACCCCATTCATTGAGCACTCACTGTTGGGTCTGACTCTATGGTTGGTAATTTACATACATAATCTCATTCTTACAACAAGCCTGCAAACTATGTATTATTATCCCACTGTACTCATAAGAAAAAAATCAGGTTTCCGAGAACACAGTAGCTTAACTGAACACCGTTAAGTAAGAAACCAAGACGAGAACCCAAGTCTGCTGGGCTCTGCTCTGCCATTCTTCTCAAGGTAACTTAAATCTGCTTCTTGCTATTTAAATAATAATAGTAGTAAAAATTTATTGAAACCTTATTATGTAATAACCCTTGCAAGCCTCCCAGCAACCTTTTCAGCTAGACACTAGTATTATCTCCATTTTATAGGTACGGAAACTGAAGCATAGAGAAGTTAAGTAATTTGTCCAGAGTTATACAGTTTAAAAAGATCGGTGTTCTCAAACGCCTTCCTGCGAAACACCCACAGTGCAGGAGACGCTCTGAGGGGAAAGTACTCATTTCTTGGCAAGTTTCACAAATTGACATGTAGGATGATTAGACTGACAGGGCAACTATTACAGGGTCTCAAAACATGAAATTCTGCCATCTCTACTATTTCTCCACACATCCACACACATATCACGTATGTATGAAAATAAATTACCTTCCAGGCTTGCACATATGCCCACTTTCCCGTCACCATTTCAACTGCTTTAGTTCCCAACACGATGGTTCCTTTCTTTATGAACACTACAGAGGCAAGTTTCTCTGCCAAAGATGATGATAATAATGATGGTGATATATTTTAAATTATTTAATCCTCCACTATTTCTACCATTTGACACACCATCCCACCATGGCAGGGCATACTTTAAAATTTAAATGCCAAAATAATTTATGAGGGATAATGTAATCTAATCACCCAAGATGTGTTTTTTCTTATTGAAAACTGAGTACAAATAGTCTGTTATCAGCCCAAAGAGAGACACATAATCAATATTTTGTCAAAGAAATGTGAAAAACTTCAAAATAAGGAGCAGAAATAACATATGACCAGTTGTAAACTATGTTTTAAATATCATAAAATTTATGATAAACCTTAATTCCAAATAAACTCCTTGATGTTGTAAACATACACTGTGCTAGAGTGTTTAAATATATATACCCAGAATCAAATTCTCCATTGCAACATTAATTTTCCATTACCTTTTCAATAGTATCCTATGAAAACATACACATACAGAAGATGGATACTTTATGACAGCTACACATTGGAGCCAGTGTAATGAGGTTTATGTCAGTATTTCCATTTACGCTACTTTTTTTCAGTAGGTTAATGACTGGACCATAAAAATGCAATTAAGTGAAATCTGGCATGTGTGTTCTTAGAAACTAACATTTTTAAAAAGTGAAAAGAAAATAAAAGTAACTGTTGGCCATTTGGAAGAAGATTTTTTTCAATTATTTTGAAGAGCAAGTACTGTAAAGAAACCTTAAACAAAAGCTTTTAGCAATTAGATTCGCAGACACAGTAAACAATCTCATCGTTACCACGGGAAAGGGGGTGGGAAGGGATAAATTTGGGAGTCTGAGATTTGCAAGTGTTAACCACTATATATAAAAATAGATAAAAAATAAAACAAAGTCCTTCTGTATAGCACAGGGAACTATATTCAAAATCTTGTAATAACCTTTAATGAAAAAGAACATGAAAACAAATATATGTATATATATACATATACATGCATGACTGGGACATTATGCTGTACATCAGAAATTGACACATTGTACACTGTAACTGAATACTTCAATAAAAATAAAATAAAATAAAATAAATTTATAAGTATATTTGAAAGTCTGTTGCCAAATAAATTTAGTCCTATCTTTTTCTATAAAATAATCTGTTTTCAGACACTTTGACCTGCACTTTCTTTCCAGATATGACATGCATCAGAGGAAACAAGAATATTTTTCTACAGGCCCTAATCACAGCATTCAGGAGTCTAGGTATTCCCAGAAGGGTAGTATGCCAAAGAGTAATAATGGAATTAAATGTGAAATGATACGCCACTTAAAATTTTATCTCTGATAACTGTTGACAGAGGTGGAAACATGGGCCAGGTGTCAGAGACATATAGGTTACAATGTCAGCTCTGTTGCTTGCTACTTGGTGTGACCCAGGCAAGGTATGCAACCTCTCTGTGCCCCCAGGCATCCAACTTTTAATCTGATGATAACAGTACCCAACTCAAAGGCTCCATTCATTCAAAAAATTGAGCACCTACTGGGTGCTACTGGGGCAAACAACTGCAAACTAGACTCTGTGGAATTGGCTTTATTTAAACACAATATAAGGTATTCTTAAATCATGGAAATTTCTCAAAATAAAGTACTAGTGATTCTTAGCAATTATATGTTTTACAGAGGATTCCTTTCATACTGGTTAGTTCTTTAAGATGGCAGGGATGAAGAGTAATGAACCATCTCAAATCTTACTGGTTATCTGGCTACCACAGAACATCTGCTTCCTGTAAATGAGATAATTTAGCAAATCTTCCCAAAGCACCTGATGTTTAATTTAACTAATATTCACTGAGCATCTACTTTATTTAAGGAAAGTACCAAAGATCATATTCAGTATAGACTGACTGGAGTGTGTTGAAGAGGCTAATAAGTCCAAGTGTTGGATTTTGATGTGAAGAGAAAAGAATGCATTCTAGGTGAAAGAAAAAAAAAATATGCTAATACAGCATAGAAAATAGCCAGGAATATGTTTAGTTGTCACAAAGGATTCAAAGATAGTGAAAAAGGATTCCGATCAAGAAGGTATAGGGCAAATCGTAAAAGCCCAAGAAACCATTCATACACAATTCAATGAAAGATGTGTTGAAAGTTTTCTCAAACATTTAAATGATTAAATGAGATAATAGAGATGGCAACTTTTAACACAGTCACATCTTAACCACTAAAAAAAAAAAAAACTAGCAAATGAACAACATATTTATTAAAAATTTAATTACACCTCATTTTTAATACTAACATAGTACTGCATAAACAAAGAACCATGCAACATATCTCTACCCCACCTTGCTCCCACCATATTGCATGTATATTATAAATGTAAAACTAATTTAGAAGCATTTAAATCGATTTTAATTGCATTCCACAGACTTCCAGGAATCAAAAGAAAAGGTACAAACTGTTCCTCAGGTCACCGAGACCTGGTCTTGATAAAGGAATGAATAACACAAGTGGTAGCTATTGAAATTCAAATGTCAGATACGAGGTCACCAAAATATCAATATTTGAATATCTAAGGAGAGAGCTGGGGCAAGATTAGGGGCAGCTCAAGGCTGAAAGAACAGAGCCCTTCTCTAACAACTGTCCAGAAGGACCTACCATTTTCCTGTGGATAAGTCACAGCTCAGGGCTAGCGTACAGTCTTAAGGATGGTGACAACTACCAGCCTTGGAGAATTCTCAAGGAAGCATTTCCTGACCTCCTTAAAAAACAGGAGAGTATGAGATTTGCAGATACTAACTACTATATACAAAATAGGTAAACAACAAACAACAAGTTTCTACTGGATAGCACAGGGAACTATATTCAATACCTTGACAGTACCTTGTAGTAACCTATAATGGAAAAGAATATGAAAAGGAATATATGTATGTTCATGTATGACTGAAACATTATGTTGTACACCAGAAATTGACACAACATTGTAAACTGACTATACTTTAATTTAAAAAAAATTTTTTTTTTACAGCAGGGTCATACCTACTGTTTGGCTCAGCACCACATCTCCAGTGCCTGGCACATGATAAATAATCAGTAAATATTTATTGAAAGGGCAAATGACAAAACAAATCAACAGGCACATAAAATTAGGGCCAGTCATCCTTCCAGACTGGAAGGAAGGTGGAATGGTGAGCCAGGATTCCCTAAAGTATCCTGGAGCCTGGTCTGGTCAGGACAAGGGGTAAACTGGCACTTGCCCTAGGACACTCAATGCAAATGTTGACAATGCTAGAGGTGAGGCAGTGGGGAGAAAACAAAGGAAAAGAGAAGCAACGGGTCTCCAGGAATTTGACAGTAAAAAGGAAAATTCAGAAAATTTGATGAAAGTGGAAAGTAAATGCTAGAGAAATTCCCAGAGCTGCAAAGAACAGCTGCTAAAGATCTCTGAAGGGTGCCAGACGTTTCAAGTGGGTTAGCAAGCAGCCCGTATGACAGCTCTCTAGCTGGCTGGGCAAGGTGGGCATTGCAGATTCAAGGATATGGGGAGGTAGAGAAGGGGTCCCCATGAGAGAGCCCAGGGTGGGAACATGAATAAACAGATTTGGTAAGAACATAAGCTAAATAAAGGAAATACTGAAAATACAGTTGGAAAAATGGGTTGGAGCCTTTAACAGCGTCTAGGTTAAGGAAGCTAGATTCTCATTGATAAACCTTACAGAGCCTCTCTAAGTTCGTGAATAGGAGAGAGACCTGATCAAAATCCTGCTTCCAGGTTAAAGAGACTATGTATTCGAAGGAAAAAAGGGGGAGGTGGGGGAAGGTATGGCTTGTATAATGGTCCAGGCAAGTGAAAATGAGAGAGTGAGGTAGGGTTGTGTCCACGGAAATGGTGTTGCAAATCATAGCAGCACAAAGAGATCCTAAAAGAGTCCTCCCACGGTGGTGAGACTTCAAATGAAATGTGCAGGCGTAGTCTTCATAAAAAGCGACTGACACAATCTGAGCCGACTCCTGCCTGCTTCTGTACCTCCGTTTCCCATCATCACCCTCAAGAAACATGGAGCAGCAATACACTTCACGTGCCCTACCCACGTAACCTCACAGAGTGCTGTTTCTTGTCATCAGAATGTCCTTTCCCTGCCCTCTCCATTCATCAACTCTTTCTCATGTTTCAAAATTCACCTCAGCATCTGATTTCCCTAAAGTTCTCTGATTTCCTTGCAGTCCACAAGCCCCCACAGCAGCCTTTCATATCTCTACTGTGGTACCTGCTGCACATTAAGTGTCGATTCAGCTTTTCTGTTCTCCCTGGTTAGGAGCACAAGCTCCTGTTTCTGCAATTCACAGCTACATAACATCCCTGGGCCTCTTCTGCAAAATGCAGCTAGAATCTACCTCCTAGGACTACTGCAAGAAGTACGTGAAACAATAAATGGAAACATTAATACAGTGCCTGGTATGGAAGAAGCAATGAATAATAGGACAGTTTCATGAACTCTCCTTGTGCATTGCAGATTAAACAATGAAGCAGAACAGGCTACTTGTTCAAAGTGACCATCAAAGTCAATGACTAGACAGACTTTCTACTGAGATCTCGGTCTTTCAACCCCTTTCCTTCCAGACATGCCTCTTGGCAGCAGACCTCCTCAACAGTGGACCCAGACTGTAAATTCACAAAGAGATATCCAAGATATCCAAGCTCTTGAATCAATTCCTCCTTTCCTCCCACAGATACCTGACAAGAAAAAAATGTAAAGAGAGAGCTACCCAAAGTACAAACTAAACTTAGTATATCTTTGTGCTTAGAAAAAAAAAAAATCAGGGGAAAGTAGCTTTTTACTGACTAATAATTAAAACTCTCCTCCCTTTCCTTCTAATTCAAGCCAAAATTATATTTTCCCTTTCTGTAATAAATTAAATGATTCATGAGTATACTGGGGATTCTGTCTAGGCTTAGAGTTGGCTAGCAATATACAAAAGTGGATGTGGTTAATTAAGTAAATGAAAAAAAATTAAATTCCTGCTATTAGATCTCTCTTTGCATGAGTTTTTATACCTTTGTCATCAGCCAAAGAAATTCAATCAACAAAACCCATGAAGAACTATCCATTTACAATATCCATTTGCAATACGTAAACATGAACTTTCCCTTTTGTTCCATGCAACAGGAGCTCACCACTCCATAAATGAGCACATTCCTTTAAGATTCTCTGCATCTCATTACACCAAAAAATGTAGTTAATATACGTTTCACTGATGTTCTTCTTTAAAATTACACCTCTTGCCCTAATAACTTCCAAATATATTTACAGCACTCTATGGTAGGCAGGAAGTAAGGCAAAGAATAAAGCATCATTTCAGGACTCTGGCAAATTTTAAAATTCTGGTTAGAAAAGTTTATGGGATCTGACGCTTAATAAGGCATTCTAATTTCTTTTCACTATCCCAGAATTAAGTTGTCCAACACTCAGAGAACAAATGGAAGAATGTCACTTTCTCCATTTTACAAATGAGAAAACTAAAAAAGACGATGCTTCTTGGTAGCTGACAGATTATACAAGTAACATGGTCACTGCCTACCCAGATCACGTCTCACTTACTATAATCTACCTGCCTATCACCCCTGCCCCCTAAGTGGCCTAGTCCTCTGCCACGGGATCCCCCTCTTACCACAGTTGGTGGGAGTTAGGCAATGGCACCTGACCAGGGACAGCTCATCCGGAGGCCAGCCAGTGGCCCATGCCTGACCAAAACTTTGAGCTGGTTATTCTCCCAAATACTTGATATTGGGAAAAGGAGAGTGTGAGCCATTTAAGAAGCTAGTAGTGAAAATATGCTATGAAAGTGTGTCAGGGACACAGCAAGGCAACAATATATGCACCCCCAAATAAGAGAGGGACAAGAACAATACTGAGTAGCTGGTGAGGAAGCCAAGCAGTGGAGACCACAGTGTCATCCAAGGAGAAGCAGAGGGACCAGTTCCCAGCGAAGACAAAGTTCCGGAGATTTCCAAACTGTGAATCCTTACAACAAACCTTTCTTCAGCTCTCTGCCTGCAGTCAGAAACACAGTGACTTCTGATATACTGTCTACTGGATAATTAGTACAGCTATTCCAGAATTAAGGAAAAAAAACCTATCTCACAGGAATGTAAAATTCAAAACCATAACAAAAAGGAAGATTTCTCCTGTTTAAACATCAAAATATGTTTACAAATTTAGGGTTATACTGACAAAAAAAAAATTTGTCTTAAACCAGCTGACATCACATGAAGCTTGAGGCTCATATGAAATATATGATGCTTTTCCATTTAAGAATGCATAAATAAAGATGAAATGATACTCATAAGGTATTATATCCTACAAAGGGAAACACTATGCTGTACACTGGAAACTGACACAACATTGTAAACTGACTATACTTCAATTTTTAAAAAATGGTTAAATAAAGGAACTCTCAAAACCCAATAGTAAATAAATAAATCACATAATCTAATGAGAAAATTGGCAAAAGACAAGAGATATTAAAGATCTACATATGGCAAATAAGCATATGAAAAGATGTTTAACATCACTAGTGACTACAGAAATGCAAATTAACACCACCATGGGCGATCTCTACATATTCGTCAGAATGGCTAAAATTTTTAAATGGTGCAAGCACCAAGTGCTGGTAAGGAAACACGGATTCTAGATCATTCATATGTTGACTGTGGAAATGCAAAATGATACAGTCACTCTAGAAAATAGTTTGGCCGTTTCTTACAAAACTAGGCATGCAACTACCACACAACCTGACAACTGCACTCCTGGACGTTTATCCCCGAGAAATGAACACTTAGGTTCACAAAGAAACCTGTCAGTGAATGTTCTCTTAGCAGCTTTATTCATAATAACTGAAAACTAGAAACAACTCAGATGTCCTTCAATAGGTGAATAGTTAAAAAAAAAATTGTGGTATACTCACACCATGGAATACTACTCAGAAACAAAAAGGAATAAAGTATAAATCGATGTAATAACTTGAAAGAAATCACTAAGGGATTATGCATAATGAAAAAAGCCAATTCTGAAAGTCACATACCATATGGTTCTATTTATATAACATTCCTGAAATTATTAGAGCAGGTAGATAGCTAGATATGAACAGAGAAAGTGGGGACGCAGGCAAATTGTCAGGAACTGGAAAAAAAAAAAAAAAAAAAAAAAAGGAGACAGGCAGGGGCCCAATGCAGGAAACCATACATCATGTAAACAACAGGGGTCCCTGGGCAGACAAAGAAAAGCAGGAACCTCTGGACTGACAGGAAATCACACATTTTGGGGGGACAAGTGTTCTGGAGGCAGGCAAAGAGAGGTGAGAAAACAAGAATCTCCAGTGTCCAAATGTAACCTTTGGCTCATTATGCCCTCATTGCAATAAAATTAGCCTTGCAGATTAGAAGTACCCATCATGCACCGAGGACATGACACTTGTGATCCAGACTAAATAAGGACCAAAATCTCTCCTCCCCTCAGGAAGGTGGATTTGGGATGAAAATCAGGGGATATGGCCCCAAATACTTCCCTCTAATGAATATTCCTCCTATTCATTTTTACACCCTATGCAACCAACCTGCCAAAGAAACTCAGGGCTGCTGCCCACCTAAGCCAGCCTACTCTCCCCTTGAGAAAGTACTATCTATCACTTAATAAAGACCCACTCTACTTTCTTAACCTCGATGTCTCACCTCTGAATTCTCTCTGCAACAAGAGAAAAACCTAATCACTGGCAACAAAATGACAAAATGAAGATCAAAAAATAATCATCATAAAAAATAGATGATACAAAATTGTATTTTAGAAATATATTTTATACCCAGAAAACTCAAAGGACCCTAAAAATAAAGATCCCACAATGCAAAGTTAATTTGATAAGGTGACTGGATATGTGCAAAACGAACATTGTATATCTAGCAAACACCACTCAGATATTAAAATAGAAAAAAAGCTATTCACAGAAGGAAAAAACTATGTAGTTATAAAATTTTACTCTAAAATACAAAATAAAATTTGAACAAGTAGATAGGAAAATTATGTCCTTGGAAAGAAAGATTTTATGCCAAAATACTATAAATGTGTATCCTCCAAAAAGTATATTCTTTGAAAATAATCTACTTGAATTATAACCATTTTGAATTAGGTTAAAATTATTTTAATATTCATACAGAACGATAAATGTCTAAGACAAGAAAAAGTATGAAAACAATTATAAGTTGTTATAACCATCTACTAAAACTTACAAAAATATCACCTTAATTGAACAAAAATACACAAATAAATTAGTGGAATGGAAGAGAATCAGTAGTAGTTCTCATTATATACAAGAAGTTAATATGACAGAGATAGAATTTTAATTTAGTAAGAAAAATCTATTTATTCAAAATGCTGTCAAAACTAGCTTTCCATCTGTAAGCAAATTAAGTTGCACATTACTTCCCATCATATAAAGAAACACATTACATATGGAGTAAGGATACAATTGTAACAATTAAAATAGAATAAAATTTAGGAAAATAAATTATTGGGGAGAACTTTGAATCAAAGCCTTTTTAATCAAACACAGAAAACCCGAAAGTTCTAGAAGAGAAACCGGAAACATTTGACTATATAAGACATAGTCAAGAATGAAAAATGGATTGGAAAAATATTATTAACTTAAAAAGAGTTTCTACACATTGAAAAGGAAAATATAAAAGAAAACAAAAAATACATGAATAGGAAAAGAAAATATCCAATAAACATACACAAAGAGAGTCAAACTCAGTAAGGGTCAGAGGACTAACTATTCAAACAGCATTGTTATTCAATTTCTCACCCATAAGGTTAGCAAAAATTTTAAAGACTGATAACATCCACTATTAGAGAAAATTAGAGGCAGAACAAGAGCATCTTCATATTCTGTTGGCAAAAATGTGAATCACTTCTTCATTCCCTTAGTGACGGCAATCCCCTTCCTGATAATCTGATACGATATAACAGCCAGTGCTTACTCATATATAAAAGAATGTTTATTGCAGCATTTATTATAGTGGCAAAGAATGGAAACAATACACTGTCCATCAACAGGGGAATAAATCATGTTACCTCCAAGCCATGAGCTATTATTCAACAATTGCAAAGAATGTCTTGGAAAGAGAAATTTCCATGATGTACCAGAGAAGTGATAATAGTTTTTCTTTACATTTATCAATAAAATAAAGAGGACTGTAATTCACTTCTGTGACTAACATTTATTTGATTACTAATGACATTGAAAGGCTTTTTCATGTTATTAGTCATTTGTATTTTCTTTTTTATGAATTATCTCTTAATGTTGTTCACCTATTAGAATTTTCATATATTCCTTGTTGGTTTGCAAAAAGTCTTTATACATAAGGACTCCCTGATCATCAAATCATGTTATAAATATCTTTATTTGTCATATATTAGTGTATATGGAGCGAGCGTTCTCACATACCGATGTTATACAGTTTTAAACAGTTAAATCTATCAATAATTTAATTTGCCCTTGTATTGGACTTAAAATGTACAGTGCCACCCAAAGTACATATAAATATTTTACCATATTTTTTCAAGTAACCATAAAGTTTTTTATTTTTTTACGTGTAAATCTTTAATCCATCTGGAGTTTATTTTGGTGGATGAAGTGAGTTAGGAATCTGACTCTCCCATTGAAGTAGGGTTTTTGCCTGAAACAGCAGGCAGGAGCCCCAGGAAGGAGGCAGACATAGCCAAGGCGTATTTTTGAGGGGAAGCCAGGGAGAAAAGAAACTAGCTATGGAAAGCTGGCTCACAGCACAGCAGTTTCCCCATGTACAGAGAATAAAGCAAGCAGAGAGGAAATTTCCCTGCTTGGATGTCCCATATCTCCAACTTCTTCCAGACTGCTGGATCACTAATATAAATTTACCCTACCATTCAACTGCAGATATTAAGGAGGGATCCTTACATCTTACAAGAGAATACTGACAAAACCCAAAAAGAATCCACCCATGCTATTTATTGGCAAATACAAGGTCAGAATAAATCTTTTTCATTTAAGAATGCATAAAGATGAAATGATACTCATAAAGATATTATATCTTACAAAGGGAAATAAGTACAGAATGTAAGAGGTAAAGAGCACATTTTAATGTAACTTTGGCGAAAAAACGCAGGTAAATTTTAGAAGGCATTTATTTATGCTCTCAAGGAAATTAAAGACAATGTTCTGGACTCTCTGAACAAAAGGAATAAAGATGAGCTATGAAAGAACATTTATACCAAAAAAAAGAAAACTGATAGACTCACTAAAAGAATGTAGGGAGGAGGTAGAGAATGCCTTAATAGAATTTAAAATTGCACTAAAATTTGTAAAGGTCAGACTCTAAACTGCATAAAATCTAGTAAGTCATGTGGAGGACAAATTTATAAACCTAACCAAGAATGAAGAAGAAAAAGATAAAAATATTTAAATGGTCAAAAATGATAAAAATTAAGGAAGATAAAAAATGGTAATTCAACATATAAATTTAAAAGAAGAAACCTAAACAAATAATACAAAAGCATCTAATACAGCAATGAAAACTTCCCTTAAAAGATAAGTTGTTATTTTTATTTTTTAATCTTAGGGAGTCAGACTTAGGTGGAAAGGGCGACTGGTTTCTGATGTGATAGTCATGAGGACTCTGGACAACTAGAAGAATCTCTGATCTAACATGAGATTTTGTGGGTTGAGAACACTATAAAAGAATGGTCAGAGATGAAACCCTAATGGTGCCCTCTGACTTCCACTTTTGAACAAGAAATTATTTACATCATATTTGCCATCAGCAATGCCCAACCAGAGGAAGAGCATTTGAGCTCCTGGGCAGGGCTAGGAAAAGTGGATGAGGCTGGGGGGAAAGGGGCGGGAAGAATGCCCTGCCATGTATTGTCCATGACACTCGATACATTTCCTTCTATAAATGCGTGATTCACTGGCTTATGTCAGTGGGTTAGAGAGACCTGAGGTGAGCCATTATGCCCAGCCTATTTTCCTTTAGCTAAATCAGAGGTTTCCTATAACAAATAAAATTACTAAGCTGAATAAAAATCTAAATCTGCTAACCCAAAATCTTCACCCTCCATAGGATACAACTAATTAAACCTAGATAAATCCTGATAAATATTTTAATAGTCCTAAAAATGAATTTTTTAAAACAGAAGATTGGCCTAGATCACTTCTTCACAATATTACAAATGGAGTGAAATACATAGTTTTCTAGAGGGGAAAAGCTGATTTTCAGGAATTCTATATCCAAACAAACTGTTGCTCACTTTTTAAGACAACAGAAATATATCATCAGATATATAAGGGCTTATAAAATACACCATCCATTGTATGCTGGACGAAAAGTAAATTGTTCGTAGGCATATTTAAGTTATGGAGAGGTTAAGAAAAACACTCATGAATATGCAAATAGTGTTATGAAAGAAATGGGAATGAATATTGCCACCACTTAATCTCAGAATTATATTCAAATAGCTGCTAAAATATAAATGTAAAAGACAGAATAAAATAGTATAATAATAACTGAAATAAAAGATAGATGAGTTAAAAATAACAATTTAAGTAGTAACTGAGATCAAATAACAAAATATGCAAACAAAAATCTGGAAGTTGTGGAGTAAAGAAAGTAAAAGGGTGCACATTCCTGCAACTCACATCAAGGGAGAAAATCAATATGGTTTGTTTCTTAATGTGGGTAATTAGAAAAATATATTTTCAAGTAAGTGTTTTTAAAACAGAAAAATAATCTTTAGTAAAAATTAATGCAAATACAGACTCACCAAATTACTAGAAAGGACAAAAAGGCAATACAGCAAGGTTTCAAAAGACACAAAAGGAAGGGACCAGCGGAAAAGATTTTCGTAAATTCAAATCCCATAAGTGAGTAGAACCAAACGTATCAGTAATACACAAATAAGTATTGAAAGAAAAAGCTACATTTTAAGACATATCTTAATCCAAATTATTCCCAAAAGTTTAAGTATAAGAATGATAACAATAATAGTAGATACTTACATAGTGGTTAGTATGCTCTAGGCACTATTACAGGCATTTTATATTTACTTATTTAAATCCTCAAAACATTCCATTTTATAGATTATAAAACTGAGGCATAAATTGGTTAATCAACTTGCCTAAGGTTACACAGGTATTAAGCGCCACAGCCATGACTGAGCCCATCTTATACAGATGGAGCCAGAACACATACTTGTAATCACACTGCCTCTTGGACACATACATTGTCCTAGCGCCTGCAGGACATATGGTTTATTTCTTAATGTTGGTAATTAGAAAAATATATTTTCAAGTAAGTAGTTTTTAAAACAGAAAAACAATCTTTAGTAAAAATTAAAGCAAATACAGACCCTCTATCCTGTTTCTCTGTCGCCTTCACTTGTGGACAAAGTTGTACTAAACAAACAAAATAATGTCAAAGAAAAATATGATAGAATCCAGAACCAAAAAGTTAAATTGAATAAAAAAGAATGATTAAAAATTACTAGCAAAAACTGGAGAAGGCCAAATACAGCCCAACATATGAATCACAACTGATTAGAAATTATAAAGGATTTTGGCAATGTGGCCGGTTATAAGCCGTATATAACACAAGCAGTTACTAGTAGAAAACATAATAGGAAAAGATCCTATACACCACAGCTCCCAAAACATGTACAATGTCTAGGAATAGACAAGAAAAAATGTCTACGATCTCTATGAAGAAATCTATGCAACTTAGCTGAGGGGTATACTAGAAGAGTTCACCATTGCCATGATCCTGGATTAGAAGACTCAATTATGTTAACAGGTCAACTCTAATCAAATTAGTTTTTATATTTACAGCAATTCTAATTAAAATCTGAAATGATGCTTTTTACCTGACATTTTGACTCAAAAATTTCTTTGAAATATACACAGATGTAATAGGCAAGAAAATACTGAAAAATAAGAATGCTAAAGAGCTTATAAAAATTGATGTCTAGTTGGGGAGGGTATAGCTCAGTGGTAGAGCGCATGCTTAGCATGCACAAGGTCCTCGGCTCAATCCCCAGTACCTCCATTTAAATAATTTTAAAAATGAATAAACATAATTACCCCCCCCAAAAAAAGCTTAAAAAATAAAATAAAAAAAGCATATTACAAAAAATAAAAATTGATGTCTAAACTTATTACATAGCTAAAATAATGATAAATAGAATTTAACTGAGGTGACAAGAGCTAGTAGAACAGAACATAAAGTCCAGAACCATGTGGGCTTGTGTGTTTATGTTTATAAAATAAGCTCGTATCATTGAGGGACTATTAATTAATAAGTGGTTATAATCTAATGGTATAATATTTGAAGGACCTACACAGAAATATGAACTGTGTTTAGGCAGTAAAATTACAAACTATTTTTATTTTGTTTTGTTTCAGTTTGTTTTGTCTTTCTTTAGCGTCGTAGTTTCTTCCCGAGCTCTCCACATGTCCAACATTAAAGTTGTAATTAGAGGAAAAATATGTTGCTACAATTTTATAAATTTGAGATCCCTTCCACAGTGAAAGAAAACGGAGGAAAAAAATTGTTTTGGTAACAAACTATAGCCCAAGTAAACTGTGAAATTAAAAGGGGTGAAAATCATCTTACAGAGTTGGGTACCGGTACTACCTTGAAAAAAGAGAACTTGGTGAAAGGGGATAGTGGAGAAATCAGTCAGAAAGGTGTTCTGTTGAGGTCACCTTCTGCAGGTAGGAAGGGGAGACATCCTAGAAGGAATAGAAATAATCAAAGAAATTCAGTCTTCTCAATTTGTATAAGCTTGTTTCTAACATGGTTTCTAGAAAAAAAAATATTCAAATAAAAGAGATTAATTTTTCTAAATTACTACTAATTTTACGCGACCATCTCTAGAGAAGTCACTAGACTATATGTTGTCAATAGTAGCTCCAACATATAAGATAAATAAAACTTTGCAAGTACATGCATTGTACATTGATAACCAGCAGCATCTGCCATTTAAAAGAAGGAAGATAATTGTAATGGAAAAGTTACTATCAAGTCGAAGGACTACTCTAGAAATACTGTCATTTTTAAAAGAAAGACACTACCTTCCACTTACCTCTTAAATTTTTTTTAAATGACTAGAAAAGTACATTTGGTTTGGATGACTTAGAAAAGCTTCTTGGCATCACGATCAACAAACCATTAATATCCTTCCAAGGGAAATAGGTAAAACAGGACTAAAGAAGACATCTGAACTCAGGGGTAGGTTAGTGACTTAATGGTAACAGAGAACTATCCCAGCCTCACTAGAGAATGAATCGGATGGCTCGTATTTCAGAGAACGTGTCCTGTTTTAAGCTAACCTAGTCTAGTTTAGAAGAAATATAAATGGAAACACTCTTCTAGTCTATGTTGCCAATTCTGTGTGCATTGAGAAATAAATTGGGGGGGGGGTGTTAAAAACAAAAAAAGAAGGTACTCATATTACCTATATTCCTTTAAAAGCCTTCTAAAAGCCCAGACCTGCCAATCCTCTTGCCGAGGATTGCCAAGACTGAATAAGGAAAGATCAAAACCAAAGTATTGTCAATGTTTTTCATTCTTCAATACTTATAGACTGAGGTCAATATAACCTTTTCATTCTTATTTTGGCAAAATCCTCTTAAGTTCTGGAGCTATTTCCATTCTTTTATGACTTCAACTGGACCACTTTTAAAATATGTATCAGACAATAAATAATGACATTCATTTTGGTTTTTTTACTTTTTGCCACAGTTTTAGTACACACAAATTTTATGTCTTCGTCAACTTAAAAGATATAATATATGATTAAATGAATGTTTACCTTAATTTCAGGCACTATACTGACAAATGCTTTCTGACTTTTACTGTTTTAATAAAACAAAATAAGTGGAATAGTTTTAAAACTTTAAAAGCCATTTCATCCAGCTCTTGAAATATCACATAGCTACATTTATTACATCTTTATTCAGAGCCAAGTCAGGAAAAAATTTGGCTTGAATCAACAGAGATGTCGATAGCAGAATTTTATGTTACGGCAGTAGAGTAAATTGTAAGTATTTTCCTATAAGCTTTTGCCTTTGAATTCCTATTTTCATTCATATTTTCCATTTTCTTTGTTGCAATCTTTTAAAAGAAGGTCTTAAAGCACTTTTTGTTCTGTTTTATTTTTTTTCAAAAAATGCACTTAAGTTTTTATTTTTGTGAGATAGACTTTATTTCAACATTTGTTTTAATCAAAGAATCTAGACTACCATTATATTTCTCAGTTTTCTGTCCATACGTATAATTTAAAGCTCAGCAAAAATAGCAAATGAAAAAGAGAGGGATCCTTTGTTTCTACTCCCAAGCCAAATGATCATTGTAAAAACTCAGAATTCTCTAAGCGATCATCGAATATAAATGAGCCCCTAAAACATCAGTACATTTTGCAATATTATTTACTCTTTTAAAAACTTCTCAAAAGACTAGTACAGATTTTTGGCATATTTATCCTGAGCTATATTTTTATGACCAAGTAACAACATTCTGAATAAAAGAGATTTGTATAAGTTAACTCAGAATTGAGCAAACCCTAATCAGATTAGCTACCTAGTGAGCCTAAATAAACCATTTTACTTTCTGAATGGCATCACAATTAAAATTTGCTGTGAGAGCATTACAGGATTTCATACATTGAAAAGGATATTTCCTAATTGTTAAAAATGCTAATTTTATAAAATGTTTTCTATAATAAGAAACACTGATATTATAAGAAGCAAAGCAAACATGCTCTGTAGTATTTAAAACATTACATATTCAAATGGTAATTTTAAAGCAGGAAACATATTATCTTAATGGTAGTTAAAAAGGAAAAGACATTATCCTCATTATAGACATGGAGACATTGAGGCCCATGTTCATATAACTCATCTTTTATCACACTTATATCACCTATCACTTTAAAGCCGGGATCAAACACTGAATGGGCTGTGTTTACCTGGGGGTGAGGTACCCTCGGGATTGGGACTCTCATAGTCCTTACAGCCACGTGACTAGTTATCAACAAACGGATGCCTCAGCCTTGTCTAAACAATCCAGGAGGGGGCCTGTCTATTTAAACTCTTCTGTTGCTGTGAGGGATCTGCTGGGGGGCTCTCATTATCTGATTTCTTATGCAGCCTGCAGGAAGGGAATGAGGTTTAGTTTTGAGCTTTAGGTGATGAAAAGGCTTAGAAATTAAACTACATACCCCAGCTCAGCACAACGGAGAGCTTTGCTGTGGTGTTTGAGACTAAACGCCACAGCTAATTCTATAAAGATACCAGATTTAGGGATAGGTACCACTTAGTCCCAGCACTGCTAAAGCATGTTTATCTGTCAGCGGGACCGACCTGGCAGAGCATGGGATGATACTGAAAAGCCTTTGTTGGCCTGGAAAGAATTTTTCTCTACAAGAAGCTATGTTATCAGGTTGCCAGAACATATGAATCTCCTTTATGTGCAAAGATAGAGCAACAAATGCAACTGGAGACTATCCCAAGGTATGTCTTCCTCAGAACAACACAGCTCACTGCCGAGGTACCCAGTCTTGTGCAAGGTGCCGAGAGCCTTGCTAGCTTCCTAACTGGTAAGACCAACGTCACTTTTCCTCTTTTACTTAGCATCATGAACAGTAGCTCTGTAAGGGACCTCACTGGCTCTAATTCTTCATCTCTCTGATGAGAAAACTCAGGCCTAGTGAAATTCAGCAACTTGCCCAAGGTCACCCAGTCAGAGGTAGAGCTTCCTGAGATGCAGGTAGGAGCACTCCCACTGCACACAGCAGTGTTCCTGGGCCTGCCTCATTTCCGAAGTGACCCGTACCCACACACTTTGCATTTGGTCCCTGAATGAAACCAGTGCAGTTCCTCTCTCGATCCCTGCCTCATCTCTTTTTCCTGTGTTGCTAAAACCTGAAAAAAAAAAAAAAAAACCTCACAAAAGAAAAGAAATAAGTAGCCAAGATGGGAATGCATGATTCCGTCTAAACTGAATACCTTTCATTAGCCAGCAAGCTAGTCAAATTAATCTTCAAAGAAATAAAAAGAGCATGTTCACACTGTAAACTCACCCTCTTTGCCATATAGACAAAGAAAACATGCTTGCCGTCAAATTGCATCAAATGAGTTGAAGAAATGAGATGAAGAAACCGAGTAGAAAGAACTTATGAATCATCTAAGCACATCAAAACCAGAGGCAAGGGCAGACTCAGATAGAGATTACAAGTTTTAGCTACTCTGATCTGTGTGCAGGTCACAGTGACCTATTTGCGCCGTATAAACATTCCTCCTGAATGTTAGAATGGCTCCTCCATTTTTATGACTGTGTAACTTTTCCCTTTTTGCCTAACATACTAACAGTTTAAAGTACATTTAATGCTCCTTCTTTGTAAACGCTTTTCCTGTGTCCCTTTAGGCTTGCAGTACCTCTGGCAAAAGTCAATGTTCCTGAAAGTATCATCACTGTTTTTAATACAATGAGATAAATAAATTGTACTATATTCAAATGTGTGGTAGATAAAACACTATCCAGCTTCATTCAGCAAGACAAGTCTTTATTTATTAGTGAACAAAACTTGCATGGGACTCTTTATTTATTGACAGAAGGATTTTTATATTATTTGGCTTATCTACTTCCTTGTTTTTGTGCCAGGTCAGCAGCAAAAGTACTTGCATTTTTGTACAAAACCTAATAAAATTATGGAAAACAACAGCAAAAAGAAAATTATTATGTTTAACATACAGCTTATAGTCATCTACTCCCCAAAGGAAAAAAAAGAAGCAAAGTGGAAAAATATATGTAAGAATGAACATAGGCTATGAGGAATGAGCTTACAGTTTAAAATGTAATTAGTAACAGATATGGGGACCAGATAATGCTACTCTGCATACAATCATGCCTCTAACTGATTGGAAATTAAGTCAAGTGCAACGTGAAGTTTCCAGTAAGAAGTCTCTGGTGTTCTTACCTAAATCCACAGAAGACAGTAGTCCTCATCACTAAAACCACACATAAATCAGCAAGTTGGCAGTACTCGTTCTGGAGAGTACAAAGCTTGAGCTGTTTGGCAACTGAACTTCCTCTCACCCTAAGAAGGGTGGATCCTACCAGATCAGGATGAAGCAATGAGAGAGGATGTTTTAAAAGTTGAGAAGAGAGACAGACAGACATTTTATTTCCTGAACCATTTAATGTAGCTCTTTATAAAACACATATATGGATTCCCATCCCAACGCGTTTAGGCCAAAAATAAAAAAGCTAGATACAGTTTCAAAAGTGGATTTTTAGAAAAGCAGGTAATAAATCATATCTGCAAAACAAAGAAAATTTTCACTGTCTCTGTATTAGTATACTGTTATTGGGTTTTACTTTTCTATCTGACCATCAATTTTACTCCAGGGAAGTTTGTAAAAAGAAAAAAGAAGACGTTTGCTTTTTATAACACAAGTTACCCTTCTGAATTGAAGCAGCTGATTCTCGGGCCTTACGATGTGTCAGAAAGCATAGTCAGAGCTGTGGCATGGTTTTCTACGCCAGCCATGAACTGAGCTCCATTAAACTTTTCTATTCACTTATCGTAAAAATGAAAACAGATTATACTAAATTGTCTCTGACGTTTCAACCAGCTCAAAAGAAGGGCTGAAGCTGAGTCACAGAATGCTTAAGAGCACAGGCACTGGAACCACCCTTCCTGACCGTGTGACCTGGGATGAGAAGCTTAACGTTCACATTCTCTGGTTTCCTCATTTGATAAAAAAGGGGGGACAGGGGAAGGAAGAGATAATACTTTCTTCGTAGAGTAGGTGTTAAGGGGGTAAAGAAGTTAATCCATATAAAATATTTAGTACCTGGCACATAATAAATGCTCAGTTAATATTAGCTAGTCTCATTGTAAGTGCTCACAAAGCAATTTGGAAATGCTCAGTTTAAAAAAAAAAAAAAGCTGTTGCAAGCAAAAATATTAAAGGGAGCAACTTTTCTGAGAGAGCAGCAGAAAGAAACAGGATCGTGGTGAAGGAGAGAGGCGCCCTCACTGGAGCCCTCTAACAGTTGGGATAGGCTTTTCCTGCAGGATACGACTTTATTCACATGCTATGTATTCACCGAGCTGCTTTCTGGTCTTGATTTATAGCTCTTGTTATTTCTGGTCTTATGTAAACTTCCCTTCTAGGAAGAAGGATTTGCTATTTTAGGTTATTAAACTCATTTCTAGCTAAAATCAGAATTGAGTCACTGTGAGTCCATTTTCCCGGGGGCTTAATCACTCCTTAGATGAACTGAATGGCCAGCTCCCAGATTGTGAAATTGGAAGAACAAATCCCAGAGAACAAAGAGTCCTAAACCTACCTTTCCAGAACTCTCACATGTTTAATTGACCATTCTCTGCTCAGGCCCTAACTGTGTCCTGTGCAAGTTAATAAATTAGCAGCCTCTCACGTTCCATTACACTTCTGTGTTTCCTTGTCTGGTCCCACCACTTCCACTTTACAGAGTTGTAGAGCACCCGGAAGGCAGAGCCCTGTGTCTACATGTCTAGAGCATCTCAAGACCTAGCCCTCTTGTTGCCTACTACATAAGAGACTCTTTTGAGGGGGGCAGGGGTGTAATTTATTTATTTATTTTTAGAGGATGTAGTGGGGATCAAACCCAGGACCTTGTGCATCCTAAGCACATGCTCTACCACTGAGCTGTACCCTCCCCTATAAGTGATCCTTTTAAAAGGTTAAGTAAATTGAGCAAGGCACTACTGTATCCTATACTGTCAGACAATGATTTCTTAAATTAAGTGTAATAAAAGCCCAAGTAGTTTTGTTCTTTTTTTTTTAACCAGCTGATAATAATGAAAAAATTCTCCTTTTTATGACCAGATATTGTAATTTTTTCAAATATATCTGAGGCTTTGTGAGATACAGGCTCGTCCAGAAGGGAAAAAAGCAGCCAGTTATCATTCCTTAATCTCAGAATTTAAGAAAAAGAACTCAGGATTGACAAGAAAGGAATAAATCACGGTTAAAGATTAACATTAAAATGAAAGGGTGTAAAACAAAAGTACTTTAGCAATTTCAAAGGGATGAATTAGAATTTCTTTTTTTTTTTTTTTTTTTTGATGATTACCTGCATTGGTCCATCCAGCTCTGTTCAAACCCATCCAAGTACAGATGTAGGAAGCTTTACCTCTTGTCCACCCGCACCACTCCCCTGGGGTACAGATTCACACTCTTTATCTCTAGGACTGGGTTGAAGTGTGGTATGAGTGGCAAAGGACACTGAATGGTGGGTTTCCACCTACGTAAGTAGAATAGGAAGAAAGAAAAATATAGCAGCACAGAAATGCGTCACATTACACAGGCTGAAAGTCAACAGAAGACATGCTGGCAGGATGTTAGGGCCTCACCAAATGCAGATTAGAAGAGCAGTTCACGCAAAGTCCTTGCCACAGGCAACACACTAATAAATTCTGCTCGGACGGAGACTAAAGCTCCCAAGAGATTCCATGAGAATGGGCGCTGGGCAACCTCCAGACAGAGACACTGCTCCTGTTCACTACCCCTCATTAGGAGCACTGTCTCCTCTTCCCAGCCATCTCCATTTCTCCCCACCAACTCAGGGAATCTTAACTAGTCTTGGTGACGAGAAGCCTTGTTCTGCCTCAGTGCGTATAACAGTCACGTGTTACATCTGCTGTCCCACTTTCGTTCTTGTTTCTTGTGGAGATATTACCTCAAATTTTTTTTCAGGGGAACCATTTTTCTCCCATTGTCAGTTCATGCCCTTGTGTAAAACAGACTCTACTCCTTGCGAATCAAAGGAAGATCATGAATTAAAATAAGTTACTCTTCCTACACAAACTCTTCAGAAAATAGAGGAAGAGGGAACGCTTCCCAACTAATTTTATGAGGCCAGCTTTACGCTGAAATCGAAAACAAAGTATGACAAAATATATATATAACAAACCAATGTCACTCAAGAACAGGGACATAAAAATTAAACACACACATGTTAAATTCAGCAACTTGCAAAACTCATTCAATACATCATGACCTTCTAGGGTTGGTTTATGCCAGGAATCAAGGTACAACTTATTAACATAATTCACCACAGTAATAGAATAAAGAAGAAAATCCAAAAAAGCAACTCAATCGATGCAAAAAAGCATTTAAGAAAATTAAACACCAATTCATGATTTTAAAAAAAATCTTAGCAAACTAAGAATAGAAGGGGACACCCTCAATCTGACAGATGAAATCTATGAAAAACCGACAACTAATGCTTCATGATGAAACACTAAACCAGTTTCCTCAGTCACAAGGAAAAAGCTAGGATGCCTGCTCTTACCCTTTCTATTCAGCATTGTCCTGGAGGACAGCCAGCGGCGTCAACCAGGAAAAAGGAAGCAGTGACCTACAGATTGGAAGGCAGAACATAAAAATAAGCTAATGTGCTCACTTCTGTTTGGAAATGGACACATGACCCAAATCAGGCCAATGAGGTCCAACTCCTGGTTTGGGGTATAACTCTCTTTCTGCTGTGCTGTTTTGTATTGTGGTGAAGAGACTCAAGCTTCTGGAGCCCACAATACAGTGTCTGAGAGTCAAACTGCCCATTAGGTGCAGGGCCTAAAAATGATCCTAGTGACATTGAGCCATGAACCAAGCAGGTCTGAGAGTGGTTCTACCACTGGGCCATTCAGTTATATGGGATAGTAAGTTCTCTTTTGGGCTTAAGCCAGTGTGGGTTATCACCTAAGAGTCCTAATTTTTTTTCTTATCTTCTTTCATACCTTAAAGTCTGCTCAGGGATTAGACTTTGAATTCTTTTGCTGCTATTTTTTTTTCTTGTCTGAAGGTTGACTGTAAATCTAACTTGGGTAGGTAAAATGACAACATAGAAATTGGTATTTATAAATATTATCCTGCTACATGTGTCATAAATAAATGGAATATGGTGAAAAAAAATTTTTAAATCCAAGTCAGTCCTCTGTAAACCTCTTCACCAGTGTAAAAGAGTGACAACGTAGATTCATCTGTAATTCTCCTTCCGCATTCACTTTCCACATTGCAATAGCAGCAGAATGGCAATCAGACATGGCAGACTTGTGTAATGTAGGTGTGTAAGGCATTCATTTTATTTATACTGATTATGTCCAAATTCATCAGGAGATACGAAAAGTATGCAGTACACATTATATTTTCAAGCATGAAGACTCAATACAATTACTTTTATCTACAACCCAAGATTATCTCTTTATAAGTCCATCCCTTGTTCATTGCACAATTCTTCCCAGACCCGTCCCAAAATCCTTCTCCAAGATAATGCTAACTAAACCGCATTTCTCCCACAGCTTGTTTTATCTGTGGCTACTGTTAGTATAACATTATCAGTATGAAGATTGGATCTCATAATTGAATTAATTGATTCTTTGCTAAGACCTTAGTTCTACTTGGTCAGACTGTCTTAGGATGAACTAACCCCAAAGAAGACCCTAGTTGTTACACGATCCCAGAAAGCAGAAATCACAGAGAAATGAAAGTGAGATCGGCAAGGGAGAAAAGCCAGTGAAGATGTGATGGTGACCAGGTTACTGCTGTGGCCAACTGAGACTCAGTCCCACTGGGGACTTTCTGGTAAATCACATACAATATACCTCAGAATTATCTTAACTAAGCAACCGAGAAGGTGGACTATTTAATCACTGACAGCCATCCTTCACTGGCTGAGGGTTGCCCATGGGGGCCTGAATTCCCTGGCATTTCTGAGCAGCCTGTATACGTTAAGCAAGCATCTGTGACATGGGAGCAAGGCCTCAGGCAAAAAATCAGAGACACACAGATGCTGGAAGCAGGAAGCTGTCAGTGACTACAGGAACTAGTCTACCACATGGAACTCAGACGAAGATGGAAGAACATGGGACATCAACAGCATCACGTCAGTCACACAGTCCAACTGAGCTTTCAAGTCACCTCATCCTTGTGATCACAAGAATACCAACATTCGTCTGCCTCCTCCTCATTAACTCCTGGATTTCTCTACCGTCTCCACGTGCCTCTTCATGCACCTGTGGAACATACCGTATTTCTCCTTCTAACATAGATACAACTCCCTTATTAAGTACAATATATTCTCCTTTGAGCAATGTTATCCAGAAGGTAATGGAAACTTCTGCTTGATACAAACTGTCCCTTTTTTACCCAGTCTACCTTTAGTCTCCTCAAGAATGATCTTCTTGAGGAACCAGGAGCATTAACTTCCAAGAGTTTCAAAAATAAAGAAGACATAGTCCCTGCTCTCCAGCCACCTCGCAAAAGAAAGCAGTCAAGGTCACAAATAACTAAAACATACGGCAGAATGAGCTCAGTGCCATAAGAGAGGTGCATACAAAGTGCTTTGAGGGCTCAACGGAGATAAATATCACATCCAGTTGGCAGGATCAGGAAGGATATGTGAATGAGGGGGCTGGTGAGCTGAGCTCTGGAGGATGGATGGGATTTTGTCAGTAGAAGGTGGCTACAGGGCTTTCTAAATATAGAGAATATTAGAAGCAAAGCTCCAACCACAGAAAAATGCACGCTCCTTTGAGAAACAGTCTGGTTTGGCTGATGCATAATGTACACATCACAGAGGTGTACTGGGAGAAATGGCTGGAAAAGACGACTCTGCATGTGTTTTTAACCCTTTGAGTAATCTATCATCAGAGCATTCAACCCTTAAAAGTGGCACAGCATTAATACCTCTCATGGTAAGGTCATCGGCTGCATATTCTTTTTTAATACCAGGTTAGTATTCATATTTTAAAATTTCTACAAGATCAAATCTGTTGAAAGGGAATGTAGGAAGTCAGAAGAGGGTCATTCCCTCATGGTCACTTAAGGACAGCATTGAAGTTGGAGAGCCTGTGATCTTTCTTGGCTTTGTTTGTCCAAATACTGCTTAAAGGAGGAGGTAATAGTTTGTATTTTACAAAAGAGGAAGAATGAGGTAATAAAAAAAAAGATGGATGAGTAAAATAAGTCAACGTTTAATGTTCTCTTCAACAGGTGCCTGAATCTACACATATATGTGAGTTTAAAAGGAAATTAGCCAAAGTAAATAACGTGTGAAATCAATGTTAAACACATTTGTATGCATGTGGTTTTTCTCCACATCCTGGGGGAATTAACATTTTAGTCTTGCTACAGTTCCATTATTAATCTTATTCTTACCACAGTCAAATGGGAAGTAAATCTGCTAAAGTGTAATAACTGAAGCTAAAGGGAAATTCTTTCTTTCCTACAGAATAAATATTTCAGTTCAGCCTGAGGACTGTTATAAACAGTCCTAATAGTTGTTTTGTCAACCCACAAATACACAGTCTTAGCCTAGCTCTTATGAACACACAATAGTATGGGTTAATTTACATCAGAACATCAATTCGTACTTTCCAGAGCACATTCCCATATATTTAATTTTTAGAATATTTGTGAAAAGAAAATTGCTCTAAAAAGCATTAGCTTCATTTTATAGATTAAAAAAGCAAGGTTCAAAACAGGTTAGTTTGCTTCCTCATGTCCAAGTTGTAATATGGTCCCACTTTTATGTTCTTCCCCATTCATCCGAAATGAGCCTTAGAAGCAAGTATCTGCTAAATAATTCACAGTCTGAATCTGTGCAATGCAAGAAAGGCCACTTCTTTTAGTAATGGTCTCATGAGTGTATGTGCTAGTTTTTAGACATATTCTTTCATGATTTCCATGGTTTTTCTCCCACAAAGCTAGTCTAAGATGACCTCTGACACACTCTTGGTTGTAGTTTTGTGAAGTCTCAAAAAAGTCCTCGTTAGAGGCTGCTGAATAAATTCAAGGTGTTTCTTAAAGAAAAGTTTGGTCTTGCCTCTAAGAACCACAGTATGCCTGTTCTGTATAAAGATGGATTCTCTACTTATGTGCTAGAATATAAATTACACCGCTCCTTTTAATAACGGAATGTCAACTTTCCACTTGTGTTTCTAGGACCTCTAACCAGTCTATCTGAATTGTTAAGCAATTCAGAACACCTGGACGACAGCCTGTTACCACAGAGTTCTCCTTAAATGCTCTCTAACTTTCATTAAAAGGTCACTGAGACACCTGGAGGGGTGAAGCAGCTTCCCTCTTTTCTGAGCTGGGTGAAAATGGAGCTAGTATGGACTAAGGCAGATTAATGATTCTCAAACTTGAATCTGCATACAATTTGCTTGAGAATCTTATTAAAATGCAGATTCAGTAGAACTTGGTCAAGGCTCAAAATTCTGCATTTCTAACTACCTTTTTTATTTTATCTACTTTAGTTAGTCTTCTCAGTGCTCACAAATATCTCTTCCTTACAAAAAGAAATTATCTTGATACAGATTAAAACAATAACAAGAAGAAGAGTATGACAATGAAAAGATAGGGGAGAAATAGTATTTCTCATAATAAATGAGTACCTCAAACATATTTTTAAAGTTCTCACTTGGTAAAAACATAAATACAAAGAACTGTCGATTTTTTTTCTGGGGAAAAATGATCCCTTTTACTAAATTATTATGAATTATCTACACACAAAATAGGAGATCCTGCTTTTAGTTTACTTCAGAGCATGATAACATGAAAATATAAAATGTGAAGTTCTACAAAAACATCTGCTAATTTTTAAAATGTTAAAATGTTCTGAATTGTATTTTTCCACTGATTTGTATTAAAACTGAGTTCAATTCCAAGACCAAAATTTTCTCATTATATCGTAAGCCTGTTCATTACCCTAAGGAAAATAAAATGTAATCTATTACCAAAGTGCCCACCTGCCTGCTTCATTAAATCCCTGTAATTACAGCATATTTTTCAGAAGTGTGTAAGGAGGACCCAAAACACATATTCCAGGTGTGGACTCTGTATTCAACAGACTTAACCAGATTGGTTTTTTTTTTTTTTTTCAGTCTTAATACTGTGGTGACATTGATTAGATTTCTACTTCGTTTTTCTATTTTCAGTCAAAAGTAGTGAGCAGGCATGTAGGGGACAATACTGATTGAGGCTTTTACAATTAGGTGAGCCCAAGTCCCTCGCCACTCCCCATATGCCAAGAGGATACATCCTTCTGTACTTGCTGCCAGTTCCAACTCATCCACTGATAGGGTGTGTTCCTTCGGCAATTTTAGAAAACTCTTTAAGTATCATGTTTCTCCTCTGTGAAATGGGGATAATAACATCTATCACAGAAAGGCTTAGGCGAGCACAAATGAGAATGCACAGAGATGTAGAGCACTAAGCATAGCACCCGGGCACATTAACATCACCCACTTACGTAGCGCTTACTGAGTCTAAGTAGCGTTCGAGGCACTTTCTATGCATTAATTCCTCTAATCCTTCACCAGCCCCATGTGGTGGGGACTACCGTTATCCTCCTTCAGCAGATGAGAAGCCATCTGTAAATCACAGCTCTGATTACTTCACAAGACTACAGGACCAGATAAACAGGGATTAGCACTGACCACTCCAGGGGGTTCAGTAAGGGAAATAAAACCTAATGCCCTAAGACATCCACTGCATGGAGTGAATTAACTTCCCTTCCATCAAACTGGAAAGTACTATCCACAGGAGAACTGAGAAAAATAGTAGGTCAAATAGTTCTTCGTGTGTTCTGTTGTTTAGCTGAGGAACTCTAATAGAAAAAAAGGCAGTACAGTGGGAAGGGTATAGCTTAGGGGCAGAGCGGGTGCTTAGCACGCACAAGGTCCTAGGTTCAATCCCCAGTACCTCCATTAAAGAAGTAAATTTTCAAAAGGCAGGACAACCCTCAACCCTGTCAAATTATTCCCTGCCTTTGCCTTAGTGTTACCAATAGTGTTACCAATAGCCACGTGTCTTATCTGCCCAAATCAGAGAGCTCTGATTCCCTGTAGCAAAGAAAGCAGACCACAGAAGTAGGGTAGGAACATTCATTTCTTGAAAGACATATGATACAAAATCTATGTTTAGGAACATGGTGAGATAATCTATGAGGTATTAATTAGCCTTTTTAATTGAAGTATAGTCAGTTTACAATGTTGTGTCAGTTTCTGGTGTGCAGCATAATGCTTCAGTCATACATATGCATACATATATTCGTTTTCATATTCTTTTTCATTATAGGCTACTAGAAGATATTAAATATAGTTCCCTGTGCTATACAGAAGAAATTTTTTATCTATTTTATATATAGTAAATATGTTGACTTTGTTGCTATTGAATAACCTAAGAGTGAAACAACATTGAGTAGTTTGCATTTTCTATTTTTCCTTCTAATACTCCACCCCTACCTTCCAAGAAGGTAGCCAGAGTCAGCTGCAAGGCTAAAGCAGGAATGGCCTGAAGAAAACCTCCCTTCCTTGCTATAGTTTTCCAAAAGCCTTGTGCTACAGAGACAAAAAGAAGCCACTGCATTTGGTGTGAGTGTGGAGGATAAAGTTGGGGACAGGTGTGGCACAAGTAGTAAGAAGAAGAAAAGGACTGCCCCAATTTTAAGGGAGAGCTGGAGGTCTACGGGACCTCCAGAAAAGGGACTCACAGCTTCCACCTTGCAGGGTTCCCGGAAAGAGGTTCAGTCTCCATAGGAAACAGCAGCAAAGTGGCCATATCAGGCTCCATTCAGGCTGGTGGGATGGGAGCTCAGAGTTAGATTTAGGTTGACTTAAAATAAGTAATATGGCATTTCTTACACACTGGGGTTCACTGAGAAAACTGATATGCCCTACAGATAATCCATTTTGAAGAGTACAGTTTCTGAAAGCATGACAAGCTCTCTCCCTGCCTTCTGCACACTTCTGAAGATACACTGCATTTTGCACTGTATGGTTCTGAAGATGATTTTCCAGATTGCATCTGTATCCTAATGCAAAGAAGGAAAAAAACAAGCCATCCTTCTGTCCCTAAGAGAGCATTCCACATTTCTTTATTCTGACTTTTTTATGAAAACGGCAGCAGCGATTATATTTTTAAACTTTTATTTTTAAGCTATCTTATTTATAATCAATAAAATATGGTTAGGCATCTGTATATGCATCCATCCCACCTAACAATTGTTACATGTCACGAAAAGATTGGCAAGAAAGGACTTTGGCAATGCTATATAAAGTGACACAAATCATTACTTTGTGAGAAATGTCCACACATCACCTTAAAAGTGAAGTAAACAGCCACATGCATTTTTAAAAGAATTAGAAAGAGATGGGAAGCGTTTTCAACTTCTGTAGAAAAATTAGTTTGAGAAAAGGAATAGAACACCATTCATGTAGCACCTTCTCTGAAAGTGAAGAAAACCATTACACGATGTAATTAATCTTTACACCTCTTTGCTAAAAAGAATGAAGTGGTAACATGATCCGTTTTGGGAGAAGCAGCACAAATTCAGATTACTTGCCTAAGGACAGTGATTGGTGGAGATGTCGCCAAAATTCTACAGGAAGATTAAGACACCAGGTAAATCCCATTCCTTTACAAGCATGATACCTATTTAAAAGATATCACTCACTGAACACTAATGCACAAGGCACTATGCTTCAAATATTTTTCTTGCTGAAATTTTGCTGCAACCCTAAGAGGTGGACGTAATTTTCCTCATTTACAATTAAAGAAACTGAGGGCAGTGGCATTAAGTAGCTTACATAAGATCATTCAGCAAATAAGTACCGACTGAATTCCAGCCAAGACTGTTGGACTCAAAGTCCATGCTCCCAGCCGTGAGACCTCCTTCTCTCTTTATCCCTCACACAGTGAGGAGACTGCATGCATTTCAGAATTAATATGCATTATTCCTCGTAGCCATCAAGGACTCAGACAATGACAATTAAAATATGAACTGATAGGACTATTTTCAGTTTCCTTGAAATGTTACGATCATGGAAAAGAATCCTTGCTTTATCTTCCATGCTACTCAATACCTTTCCCCTATCATTAACACTAATCATACCTCATTTTAATTACTTTGGTAACATATCTTCCCTGCCAGACTACAAGACTCTTGAGGACAGAAAACTGTCCATCTTCATTTACCCCTAGTCTCAACACCTAAGCACGGTGCTTGGTACATAGTAACCCATCAATAAAATTTTGTTGAATGAAAGATCGAAGGCGTCAGGACAGCATTGCGAGCTAAGGGAAGCATGGAACAGTAGTGGCACCTGGCTCAGTAGACTTCATTGTCAACTGCTGGACCATGACTGACTTGTAGACAACCTATGGTCAAAGCAGACAAAGCCAGAGCAGAGGTTGACAGTAACTGAAGCCCCGCCTATCTACAAAGGCTATGAAAAGTCTCCAAGAATGGCTATCCCTCCCACCTAGGCATGAAACTCTCACATTTGGCTTTCTCCATGTTTCATACATCCCACTTACTTCCATGTCTAAACTGCAGACACTCATCTCTGTACCACAGGCACTCCATAAAGCTCCTACACCTACAACCCTTCTCTATCTTACACCCAACGTACTTAGCATTGCTGTATAGCTACGACTGGTTTATGCTCCTTTTTATAAGGGCTCTCCTGTATTTGTAGTATTTATCCACAATCAAGCTTCAACTCATATTCCAAATTTATTTCCTTCTACCCTCCTGTCACCCATTTTAGTGTCATCTAAAGAGAACCACCTGCTGATGTCCTGACAACTTTCCTGCCTTCACTCGTGCGGTACATTTTGCACCAAATGCCCTTCATTTTCAAACTTGAGCCCAGTTCAATTATCATTTCCTGCAGGAAACCTTCATAAACGCATTCTGAATGGACATAATCCCTTCCTCATCTCAGTGTCCACATTTGATCTATGTTTTTCTGCTGCATATGTAACTTTTTAATTCAGATATTGCTTTAGGTTCCCTCCTAGATGGTAAGCTCCCTAAAGGCAAAGGCCACATATCATCCACTTCTTGATCTTCCACGTCAAATAGCACAGGGCCTTCAACATAGTGGATGCTTTATAACTATAGGTTGAGTGAATAAATGAATGAATCAAAGGTTAAGTGCATTTTTGTCCCGTTAGTCTTATGTCTTGAACCTGGCTTAATGGAAACACCATTAGTCAGCCATACATCCTAAATCTTAATTCAGTTTTTCTCACAAGCTAGTTACTGAAATTCAGGCAAGTTACTCCATAGGTTCAAGTTTCCTCATCTAAAAAGAGATGAACTACAGCTGATCCCTCAGGCTATTACTAATATGGAAATAGATGATATAGTATAAAATATGTGGCTAGTTCCACACAGAGGAAACGCAATTCCCCTTACCTTTGTCCAGTAACTCTCAGTCTTTCTTCAGAGCTAAACTCATCATCACTTGCAGAGAGAAATTTCCCTGATGACAGGACTACATCAAATCCGGCCCCATGATGCTTTTACAGCACCATAAACCTCCACTTTGCAGGACTTATCATACTCACAATTTTTATTTATTCCTATGCCTATTTAATTAAAGTCTATCCCTACTTATCCCCTGTATATTCAATAAAATGAATGAATGAGTATCATCTATCTTAGAATACGAGATTTTTACAAAGCAGAACTTTTTTTCAGTAGTTCCCTTTGTAATACATGTAAATACGTATGTTTCAGGGCTTAACTACTTTCCAGAGATGATGGACAAAGCTAGGTGATCACAACTTCAAAGAGTTAACATAGTTTTCAAAGCACTTGACCTGTCATTTTATCAAAGTTTATATATTCAAAGAATACTCTCTCTGATAGACTTATTTCTAAACGTGAGATCTAAATTAAGTTTCTCTTTTGTTTTATTTCAGCTCCCTCTTATTTTTGCCTGTACTTTTTTCTCTATTTAAAAGAAATTTATTAATAAAACAACTCAGCACATGGGTTTTCTTGGATCATCGGTTAGGTAAAAATACCAGTTTAGAGATTCTTTTTATGATATAGAAAAATAAGCCCCTCAGTATAAGCAGAAAAAAAGAAGAATGCTTCCTTGTAAATGGCCACAACTGAATATTTGATTTTTTTAACATTTGAGTTTTAAAACAAGCAGAAATTTTAAAGATTTAATAAGTAAGTAAACTAAATATCAGTGAAATCATCTTTTATAATTGCAAATCTTCGATATGAATAATAAGGAAAGTCTAAAACTTATCTTAACGGTACAGCTAATTCAAGCAGTAGAAAATGAAATGTGAAATGCTCAACTTGAAATAAACATTTGAAAATTATTGGTTTCTGTTTCTCACGAATACATTTAAATTAACACAAATATGTTTGATTTAATAAGCTGTAACATTTTATACCTCTCTAAGTCCATATAAACCATTATAGTTAGCATTGTAATTATGAGTTAAAGGTATGAACTTATACACAAAGCCAAAACTTTATATCTTCTTTCATGTGCTCCTTTCTGTACTCTTGGGGAATATCCCTTTCCATAAAAAGGAGAAACTGACTGCAACTAGTGACCCAGGGCCTCTTCCTATCCAGTAAAGTGGAGTGCCAAATCCTTGAAAGCGATGTTCTCTCAAGGGATGACACAAGATGAGCTAAGCTCACTTCTACCTTAAAATAGCTTTTCACCTTTTAAATCACATGCATAAAAGTGTGAGGAGTAAACCTACAAGCAATCAAATTCCATTCCTAACAACGTAATTCTGAGAGTCACTAGATTATGCAAGAGTCTGAAAAACGTATTCAGTCTATCAGAAAAGCCACATACCCATAAGACTCTTGAAACAGGCTACAGAGGGACATATGAAAATAGATATTCTAAAGAGCAGTGCTTATTTTTTCAAATATCTTAGGTGGTTTTTTGAAAATTAAAAACAGTATTATTAAGTAAAAATTAATGTCTATACTCAAGAAATTCCTACAGTAATACAGAAGACACCCCTCCCTTGGTGGTGGGAATGACATTTACAGCAGTTCTGCATAATCAGCAGCACGTGGCATGATGTGCTGGATGAATATGTTAAGTTCATCAACTCCTTCTAAAATAATTGTCCGATAAAAAAAATATAAAATACATATAAGCATAAATGAGTGACATGATAAAAGACCACTCATCATTTAACCAAAATTGACATTTTTCCAGATGTTATGTAGTTATTTCATTTGATGGGATTTTTGTGTGTCCATTTGTTTGTGATTTTTTAATGATTAGGATTTTTAGTACAGTGGGAGAGATTAGCGGGTGGGGAATTGTATGATATGAACTTGCCAATAATCTCATCACACTGATCTGGAAATTGCTGTATTTTTTTTCTGAACAGTCAACAAATGTAGCATTTTTTTTTACAAAAGCAAAAACAGCAATGTTTTATAGACAGTTTTTAAAAGAACTAGAGTTTTAAAAACAAAATTGTGAAGGTTTCATAATCATATTTTAATGTTTTACCTATGTAAACAAAAGAATAAAGAACTATAAGACTTGGGGAAAACAAAACTAAATAATACAGCTCTCTCATAATATTCCTGCACAAGTGAGCTAGAAATACAATTTACATATTGTTAAAAATTTCTACTTACTACTACTACTACTATTACTGTTAAAGCCAGCCACATTCAGGGGCATACAGACCTGCAGCATAATACTGTTATAAAAAGCAAATTAACTCTTGAAGAATCAAATGACTCAATGAACCTACAGAGATAAACAAAATGGATTCTATCTCTCATTCCTCTCAACACATTCTACTCTGCTCAGCCTACTGAGAACAGATATTAATACACCTCTCATGCAGATGGCATTGTTTCAGAAGCACTAGGTGTGATCACAGTAAGCAACTGGCCTTACTAATCACAACCAGAAAAGAAAGGCTATATGTTTATTTTTCTGAAAACAAAATTGACATTAAATAGACATTTACTAGTTATTTTAAAGTAAGTAATTCTGTATTATTTCAGAAAAATAGTAAGAAGAAAGAAGCGAATCATAAAACTTCTACCATCAAAACTTAACGAAATAAGTGCAAAAAGGAAAAAGAATCAAAATTTACCAGCAGCAGTGAAAGAAAGACAGCAATAATACCACAAGTTTTGGTACGTGCCAATTTAGAGACAAGAGATTGAAGATTTCTGATATCAGCCTTCAGCCCCTGTCATGACTGTCAGGAAGTATTATGGAGATGCGAGAAACTAAAATCTAGAAAATTCTGAAAATTCTTACTGCTACGCCCTGCCCCCACCTCAGTCAGGAAGGAAGTAGAATCTAAAGGATGAGATGAGATGTGATACACACACATCCCCACCCAAAACAGGCAAATAACACCATTCTAAAGCAGAGCATCGTACTCCTTTAGAGGTAAACCATAAACACAGCAAAGCAGCAACTCAAAGGACTTGTCATTTGGCTATTGCCTGGTTAGGAGGCAGGCTACACACTGCTTCACCACTTCAAAAAACAAACAGGGATTTACAAACATGGAAGGAAAAGAAATAAGGCTAAAACTATATTGAAGTCATGAGTCAAAGACACAGCATATCCTATTGTGAAGTCCTCTCTCCTCCATCCTTTAATAACATTTTACCCAAAAGCCGTATGTTGGAGTGGCATCAGCAAAAACAACAGAGTGAGGACCCCCAAATCCTCTCCTCCATAAAACAAAAATATTGACCAGAATAGTCAATAACAACTTTTTCAGAACTCTGGAAATTAACCAAAGGCTTGAAGCAATCCAGACGGCATTTATTTCAGAAAAACAGCTAAACCACAGTAAGAACAGTGAGCTTTATGGCATTTTAACTTGACCTATTCCCATCCCCCTGTCACCAGCTCCACACTAGACTTGAAAATCAATAGTGTGCAACCATAGGAAAAAAATAACAGTCTAGCAGTCACTAGGGGATCCAGAATGGGGTTATGAGTCTCTCAAATGACAGAGAATTGTCATTATTTGACCTATCTGGAAACCCCATTTGCATGGCTTCTCTTAATCTGGCTGGACTCAGAGATCCCCCAGTGTAAACAGCCTTTTTCCTTGGGACATTTGTCATATCTGCTGACTTGGGTGGTGGATAACAGTTGTTTAACAGAGTAAACCAAAAGCTTATCAAGGGAACTCTGAGTAATGAAATGTCCATAAGGAGCTCCAAAATATTTCTGGGAATCCACATTCACAAGTGTGGAGCTATCTGCATGCCCAGGGCTATGCACGTGCTCAGAAAAGACCTGAGAAGGCCCTAAGTTCTCAACTGTGATTGGCGCTGAGGCTCTGTGCAAGCAGGAAGTGAAGACTAAGGCAGAGTTGTCAACTGCCTGTATCTCCTAATTTGAATTGAAGGACTCCCTTGCATTGTATTCCTTAAGAATACACACTCTCCCATTGAAAATGCTCACATTGTCAAAACGAATATCCTCAAATTATGAGGGTGTTATTAACTTAAGTCATTTTTGAATTTCATGATGCTCTTCAGGGACAAAAATCTATAAAGCTTTAGGGTTACTTTTCACTGATCTAAATTTGATGTAAATTTTATTTTATTATAGCAAAGTGGAAAACCACAGAATTAACTACCTTATTATTTCTAGAGTTTTTAACTTCATACAAAGTAAAGGAAGGAAAAAATGTAGCTTTCTAACTTTAAATCACATCATCTAGGGATTTAAACTATCACAGTTTTATTCCTTTGGGCTTCACTGATAGTAACTTTCACCTATGAGTTCTACGAAATTGCTTAGTAATAATTATTGCTATGACACACAATTGAATTGCATGGTGCAATTTTCATATACAGTAAAAATCTTGATTCTGAGAGTTGGCTCCTACAAACTAATAACCCTCTATATGTATATATTTATGCTATGACTTCTTTAATGAACAATCAGTATGGATTTGAAGTTATCAATTCTTAGAGCACAGTCTATCTAGGTTACATGCATTGAATCTTTAGCAGCTATTTGATCAAGAATGTACCTGCTCCTCATAGTTACATTTGTTTCTATGTTTTAAACAAATATTAACTTTTCTTGTAAATAAGAATTTTTCATGGAAGATTCTGTTCTCTTATAGAGTATTCTCTGTGATCTTCAGATTTCTCTTTTATAAGTTCGTACAGATGTATGGTTTATTTGCCTGAATAATTTCACAGATTTTTCCACTGAAATAAAAAATTAATTCTATTAAGATTTAAAATAACATTTGAATGGTGTTTTTCCGCTGAGAAATAAATCTATAGCCTTCAAGAATATATATGTACCAGGAAAATCAGAAGCAAAACTATGGAGGATATTACTGTATAAATGATAAATAATGCATATTGGTCTCAAAAGTAAAAAGTGCTTAATGCCAGCCAAGGCACAATGTTTTTGAAAAAATCAGATTAATGCATTTAGTGTGGAATTAAGAGAAAAATACCATAAAAATTAAGCATTCAGTATATTTCAATACCCAGTTTTATTCCATTGCAAAGTGCTTTGTGAACATTAATTAATTAAAGATGTAGGGTCTAAGATCTGCAGGACATTTTGTAATGGCCTGAGTTGGTCTTCAAAATTCCAGATGACTAATGAGAAAGAGACAGACACCTGACAGACGATGTTACAAAGACTGTCTCATGTGAGTCTGTCAGCTCTTCAACTCATCCCATTATTGGACTTGTAAGAAAACAGGAAGAGCATCAGAAAAATAAAACCCCAAAAGAGTACAATAAAACCTCAAGCCAGTAAGATCATGTCAAAAACATACACACAACCTTGTGTCTCATTTGAAGGATGTGTTGCATAATCCTGATTTAAGGAAAAAAAAAAACGTACTCCTAACTTATATTTTTAACACACATATATACACACACCCCCAAGCAAATAATTGTTTCCTGTTTATTTAAAAGAATTATGAAGAATTTCCTGTGGACATGATTTTTAAATTAGGGAGGAGAAAATTAGAAGATTCTCTTTCTATACCTCAGGAAATGAAATGGACTTCTTAAAATAATCTTTTCAAATATCAGCACAATATTGTATGTTATCTCTGAGCAGTGACAATTAAGATACTAAGGAAACAGTACCAACAGTCTTTAATGATTGAAAACATTTTCTAAAAATATTCAATTTAATGAATCTCTGGTGCATAGCTGAGATGTCTTTGTACTATTTTTAAACAATGTGTAATATTTTGGCAAGTTCCCAAACCTGCTCATTTAGCAGGAGTAGAGAAAACAAAATATAATGAATTCATTTTCTTTATTTTTTAATAACTTTTAGGAAGTTGAAGTGCACAGGAAATCATGCTCTGCCTTCACCTGACTCCACAGCTGCATTCCTGAAAGTTCATAACTGATTTTCTTTTGAGCAGTAGCCTTTCCAATACTTTCCTCACCTGGCATCACCACTTAACTGTCTATGTGCTCACCAGCTGTAGGAGAAATCAAAATAACAAATCAACCAAACAAAGCACTGAATGCAAAGCATAAAAAAGAGTTCCTGGCTCATCCTGTACTGTATTTAATTTCTGTAGTCACTGAAAGCAATCAATCATTATTTACGGAGCAGTTAGGATTTGGAGCAATAAACTGTTTCCAAATAACTAAGAGAGAGAGAGACAGAGAGAAAGCAAGAGAGGGAAGAGAAGAGGGGATGCAGATTGGGTAAGTTACAGCTAAGAACTGGTCAAAATGGAATCTTCTTTTCTGGCACTTTTTGCTAAATGTTCATAATAGCGAAAACAATCAGGCATCAAAGAAACGTTCATGGTCTTTTGAGTCAAGACCATCTAGCTCTGTGCCATTCAGTTACATAAGTCCCTGAGCAAGTCATGTAACTTTTCTGAGCATCAGCTTCTCCACCTGTAAAATAATAATAGTAATATTTTGCACAATGTTATGGAGCGTTGATTAAGATGAAGAGTTTGTAACACACCATAGGTGCTAATTTACTTAGTAAATTAGCACTAAGCTTGTTATGGTTGGTTTAAAGCATACAGTCTCAAATTTTTGCACAAATTGAAATGATAGTTGAGGTTCTTTATAAAAATATTTATTATTATTAAAAGGTATTATTATAATAATAATATTATTATTATTAAAATGGTTCCATAAATGTAGAACCATTTAGAAAATATTGGGAGGCCAAAGAAAAAAATGAAAATTATCTCAAATCTTAAGACCAAGATAACCACAGTTAGTATTTAGGTGTATTTCCACTTTGTGAATTCTCTTGCACCCTCTCCCTCTCTCTCTCTCCCCGCCATCACTATCATGTTGTTTTCTCCTTCTGCTTCTGCTTCTTTCCTTTTCTCCTTCTCCTCCTTCTCCTTCTTCCTCCTCCTCCCCCTCTTCTGCCTTTTCTTCTTTTTCTTCTTCCCCTTCTCCTTCTCCCCTTCCTGTCTGCCTCCTCCTCCTCCTTCTTCTTTCCTGCTTCCTTCCTCCGTTTCTCTCTTTCTTTCTTTCTCTTTCTCGGTTTACCCTCCACACCCGTCGTAAGCCTCATGAAAGAAGCCCTGCAGGTAAGACCCCTAGGTACAGTTCCTCCTGGAGCCCCTCCGTACATAAAGTGATCACTGTCATACGGAGGGACTCAGCACTTATCTCCCTTGGAGGGAAATCACTCCTGGCCTGCCAGGTTGGGCAGAGTTCGGAGAATACACGTAGATGGCGGAGCACCTACTGTTTTGAGTCCCACAAATCTCCCCTGTAGACTCATTCCCCAGCAGGAGTTTCTCAGAATCAATTATCAACCATCACGACACACAGATTCCAGGGGCATCGCTCTGCACATGGTTTTGTAACCCGCTTTATTTTTTTTCCATGTTGACGTGCTTTTTAAAGTTAGCACTGAAATGCAGGAAGAATAAGTATGACTTTACCTAGAATAAGAAGAAAGTAAAATATGCAAAGAAAATAGCATGGCCAAAAGCAGAGAGGCCGGAGGGAAGACGGCATTTCAGGAAATTAAATTTGTGCTATATGGTTGCAGCATGGCACTGCTACAGAGAGGGGATCGGAAGACAAGGGAACCTAGAAGGGAGGCAGGGACAGACGGCAAGAGAACTCCTCCGCCATGCGAAGACTTTTAGACCTCATAGACTAATGGTTAGGGGCACGAATTTTGGTATCAAACTGTCCTGAGTTCTAGTTCCAGGTACACCATCCACTAGACTTTGGGGAAATAACTTCCCAACGTTTTGATTTCCATATCTGTAAAACGGATAATAATGGAGCGTGCGTAACAATTAATTGAGTCAATATACAGTTAATTCTTGTTATTTGCAGTAGTTATATTCTATAAAATGCAGCAAGCACTGAATTAGCAAAAAAACTGTTCTCCTGGGTTAATACAGGGTTAGGTTCCTAAGAGCCAGTCACGACAGTTTATCACTGTATTGATACATAGCCTTGTTTTATGTGTGTTTCTGTTTAAAGACACCTTATTTACTAGATGTTGTTGATTAATTAGTATTGAACCCACAGCCAACAATACTATAACTCAAGCATGAATGAAGCTTATCTAACACACACATTTTCTCCGTAAGGTGCATTCCAGTTTCCTTGTAGTTAAGAATGCAGGAACATGAGACAGCACTTCAGAAGTACACTTAGGGGCCACTTTAAACAGCAAAGTCACAAGAAAAAGCACAAACATGTGAAAACCATGGCACTAAACAGACCATTGGAAGGACACTCGTTTTCAGTACGAGAGCTGAACCAAAAAGGCAGAGCATCACCTTTGGCCTCAGCTGGGCACATGCATGACAGGTGACACTACCACTCTAAGCAATACTGCAAGTGACCATGAAAGCACATGAGCAATGATTTCGGGGTTACAAATACATTTTAGCAATTAGGCAAATTCACAATATAGAGTCCATGAATAGTGAGGATCAGCTGTGCACAGAAATACTAAGAAATAATCAATAAGTAAGGGAAACACTGAGGCCTTCTGAACTGGATGATGACACTCAGATTTGCAATACAGGAGTGAGACAGGAAGGGGGCAAGGTACAGCCATTCAAGGAATAACACAGCAATTAACAGAATGGCGAAAGATTCAACCGCTGGTAGGCCTTGAGGCTCAAGATGGTGGGAGATTTGACTTCTAGTAGACCTTGCGCTTCATTATACACCCATTGTAACATACTAGCATGGTGAATAACACGCCCACAGGAACCATGATGGTCCCAAGGCAAGCCACAAAAGGTCAAAGAATGGGAAATGGCCAACTTCCTGGGAATCCCAGCGCCTTTCCCAGGGTACTTAGACTGGTCCTTTCACTTATTAGCATATGAAGCCACTGAGCCCATAAAAACTGGCAACATGGTGCCCCGTGGCCACCCCCTCCTTCAGAGACAGCCCACACTGTCTAAGGAGCGTGTACTTACTATTACTCTAATCTGAGCACCCAACCCCTACACCGCATGGCCTTTCTCTTGCCTTTTGATGTATCTCTAAATAAATCTACCTTTACTCATCTGTGGCTCGCTCTTGAATTCTTTCCTGTGCGAAGCCAAGGACCCACACTTGGCGGGACACATCCCAGGGGCTCAACCGAAGCCTGGGTCATGGCCCTCCTCATGCCCCACCTCAAGCCCCACATCCGTTTTTCCTGCATCAGGAGGAAGACTTTGAGGAGGCCCTGGAACAAGAAGAGCAGAGGGGAAGAGAACAGCTAAGGGCAGGAGAGGAGAGAGAGACTCCAGAGATATCTAGGCAGCAGAATCAACACCGTGTAGAGATAAGGGAAGTGGAGGAAGAGACTTCAAAACTGACCAGTTGTTCCTAATCAGGGCAATTAGAACCAGAGTAAAGAATTCAGAAAAAGTACCAAAAGGAAACTTGTTCTTCTTTAAAGCTGATCCCTCCCTGACTTTTGCAAAAATTATTGCTATTTTTGTCCTTCCTTTCCACCTATCTCTTCTAGGTGTCCTTTACTAATTAGGCTGAGAGGCTGATGTGACAAGACAGCATCCTACTATTCAGCTCTGGAGTGCCAATGAGAACCAGCCCAGGAAGTAGATCAGAAGTTCCATCCCCACTAGTGGGTAGAGTGGGATATTTGCATACTGCCCTAAGTCCGAGATCCAGCGTGCCGAGGGTGTCTGAGCACTTCACTATGTTGTCATGTGACTAACAGAGATTGATTTGGGCTCTCTAATAAATTAGTATTTATTTTTAACTCAAAAAAAAAAAAAAAAACTTCCCACCACCTTTGTCATTCAAAATAGAACAACCACTAAAACACAAAATAAAATTTTATTTTTTTAATTGACATAAAACTTAAAAGTATGTTGAAATTTAAATCACTTCTTTCTAGATTTTTCTAATTTTCTCTCTCTTTTTTGAGGGGTGAAGTGCTTGTGCTTTGTTCATTTCCCCCGAAACTGGTTAGACTACCTCCTGGGATATGAACACATGCTAGCATGCCTTTCCTAAACTGCAGACATTTGTTGGGGGAGGGGTCATGATTCGGAGGTCCCATAAGGACTAAAAAATCAGTATATCTGAAAAGGAACTCATCCTTCCCCCATATTCCCAGACAAAACCTGCTCTTCCTTTCATGTTCCCTATCTCACTGAATGGCCCTAATGTCCACACAGAGGCTAAAGTAAATCATGACTTAATCCTCCATCTTCCACATCCTCACCTTCATTTACTGGCCAAGTAATATCAATCCTAACCCTTTAATAGACCATGCATCTGTCTGCTTTCTCATCGTCCCCACGCCACCACTTCCCCTCGCCTGGAGTACCGAGACAGCCCCTTAACTGGTCTCCCTGCCCACAATCTTTACTGGTTCTGCACTACTACCAAAATTATATTTCTAAACACAAACATTTTGTGTCCTTAAAACCTTTCAGAGGCTCCTTCCTGCCCTTAGGATAGTGTTTGCATTTCATAACATCGTTTACAAGGCCCTTAAAAACCTCTCCAGATGCTCTCACTGCTCCCTCTGCTGCTAGTCCAATCCCCTTGTCACAGCCTCACCTTGCTTCTGCAGAGATTTCTTTCTTCTGGGAAATCTCCTCTTGTCTCCCCAAATCAGGTTGAGTGCCCCCCCCATTCATGCCCATCTCACCATGCACTTACCCCATCACTGCTTTAATCACTAACTTGACTATCTCCCCTGCTACAAGTGAAATTCTTCACGGCCACCTGTGCTTGGCACACTGTAAGTGCTCAATATTTGTTGAAATATACAATGAATGAATAAATTAATTAATTAGTCATAGCCCTTGTATTCCTTTTCGCAAATTTCATGAACGAAATCTGCATTAACTTTCTTCAAGCAAAGTTAGCATACAAGAAAAATCGTTAAAAAAAAGTCTCGCACACATATGCACAGCAGACCCACGGTCTATCCTGTGTTTAGTAAAAGGCTGCATTTCATTCATCTAACATTTGTAAGTAGTTACTGTTAACTCTGTCCATAATGAGCTTGTATTATGCAGTGTCAACAGTCACCTAGTCTTAAATCAAGAAATATTAAAGTATGACCCCGTCATTTAATACACATAATAGCTACCATTACCATTCTCCAGCACGGTGCCCAGCAGTTGACACATATTGTCTCATTTAATCTCCACACTCAAGCTCTGAAGTAGGTCATACCACAACTTCTCAGAGGAAGAAACCAAGGCTGGGGAAGGGTGAGCACCTTGACTACAAAAACACAGTCAGGATGTGAAAAAGCCAGTATCCCAACCCTTCTCTAATACTACATCCTTAGAGCAGAAAAATGAACCGAACACGAAACTGGTACTTAACATTGCCATGTCAGGTCCAATCTTGCTCTAGTAATTGACAGAACACAAAGTTGAGGCTGCTGGAGTGAGAAATGCCTCTGAGCTGATGAAACAATGCATATCCATGGCACACAGCCCCATGCCAAAGATGATGCTTAAAAGCTTACTGGATTCTTTATGTGAGTGTAATCTAAATGAGTTTGAAAATGTAGTATAAAATGTACCTTTGGCTAACAATCCTATGTCCCACAGTTACCACATCCTAGAGACAAACCAGATTCCTGAAAGCACACATTGATCGGGGAGGAGGGACTTTAGTTAAATAGAGTAGCATATTGAAAGAGGTAAAATACACTGAGTTCACCCTCCTGGAAAATGCAATTACCTACTAGCTTCTTTGGCTTGAAAATCTTGCCTTGTTGAAAATTCTTCCATTTTCTCTGAATAACTTTTTTAAGAAATTTAACTATAAAATCTAACAGTAAAGAGCCTCATTGAAATAGCTGGCAGAGTGTTTTGTTTATCTGCTACACCTCCCTGACACCTGAATTAACCAAAATCATACACTTCCCAGTTATTATTACATAAGTTTGTAACTGACCAAAATGAATCCAGGCTACTAAACACTTCACGCTTCTCAGGGGAAGCCTCTCTCTATTATTAAACAATAGCCTCTCTGAGATTAAACAATTTCATTTTAATCTCACTATCTTTAAGATTCCACATATTGTGTAAGTGATACAGTAAACCACTCACTCATTTCATTCATCTAGGAGGGAGGGTATAGGCCAGTGGTAGAGTGCATGCTTAGCATGCATGAGGTCCTGGGTTCAATCCCCAGTACTTCCTCTAAGAATAAGTAAACCTAACTACCTCTTCCCACCAAAACCAAAAAACAAAAACAAAAAAACAACTGCTCCCCATTTCATTCACCCAACAGACTTTTACAGGCTTATTATATGGCAGAAATTGTCAATCATTTACTTATTCAAAAAAAATATTTACTGAGCATCTGTGTGCTGGGGACTGACATTGAACAAGATAGCCAAGTCATAATTTTCTATGCCAAGTCTTAAAGCAGGACCTAGACATCTGTATTTTTCAATGACTCTGAGATTTTACTAATTATCAGAGATCAGCGATTATCGGTAGCATGGGTCAACAAAAAACGGCCTGAATGCCAAATCGAGCCTGCTGCCCCTTTTCATATGACCACAAATAAGAATTATATTTACATAGTTCAATGTTTTTAAAAATCAAGAGAAAAATGTCATGATAGATGAAAATTATACGAAATTCAAATTTCAGTGTACATAAGTAAAGTTTTATTAGAACACAGCCATGCTCACCTGATTACATCTATGTCTGCTTCTGCGCTATGAAAGTTTAGTGGTTGTGACAGAGACCACAAGTGGCCCTTTAATGCTCACTGCTTTGCACACCCGCTGGGTGTGCTACTAATCACAGTGGTGCAGTTACAACTTAACAGCACTTCAAATGTCATGTGTATTACCTTACCACATTTTTTTTTTACCAGTGCATACCCATCATACCAACACAAGAGGAGAACTGTACCATACTCTCAGCACACATTGGAAGATGGACTAGGTTGTTACTATATTAGATGATAAAGCAGTTAATTATTTAGTGACAATATATCTGTGCTGAAAGAATACAATATACGTCAGATTAAGCACTCATCACTGTATTCCCAACTCACAGGAAAAGCAGTAGTCAGAAAAAATTACCAGATCAAAACAGAATATCTCATCACAGCAGAATTTCTGCACAGAAGTAAAACAAAAAAGTGAAAATGAGACAGCAACCAGAGTGAGTCTGCAAGTGTAGCCAAGCAAGGAAGCCATTTAGCAATGTTCACTCAACTAAGTCATGTTTGACTACAGCAGCTGAAGCAATGTGTCCAGAGAAAACAAACCTGTTTAGGACTCTTAGTCTTGGTAAGAACAGTTGTTCGAAGAGTTGAAGACACTGGGAGCAATATCAATAGTCAATTTAAAGATGAGGCAAATTATTTTGAATGGTTTTCCTCCGCTTTGACCAATGGACAGATGTTATGTGTGGATACTGCTCAGTTGTTCTCTATACCAGGAGGCAATGCCAGTTTTGAAGTGACTGAAGAATTAGCCTGTATGAATAGGCTGCACGGAACAGCTACAAACAGGAATATTTCCAAAGAAATTGAAAAAACACTAATTCAATACAACATAAGTGGAATCTGCTAAAATATGTTACAACTAGGGTGGTAAAATTATATGTGGAGCAAAAAGAGACTTGGTTGAACAAATTTACAAAGCTTGTAAAAATGTACAGTGTTTAAAACCTATGGTTATTCATTGTATTTGTCAGGAGGCACATTGAGGGAAATATTTGAATCTATCATGTGACATGAAAGCAATAGTGTTAATAGCCATCCTCATTTGCCCTAGCCTTAACCATTGCTAATCCCATAAAGCTTTCTCAGAAAGAGAAGCTGAATATCCTCACTCACTCTACCACACAGCATTTATGTGGTTTAACAGTGCAAATTTTTACTGTGATTTTTTTTTTTTTTTTGACTGTGATTTTTTTTTTAAGCTCAGGGTCAGGAATGAGTCTTTTCCAAATTAAAAAACCATCGTCAACTGCTGTTGTTGAACACTGAATAGCTTTGGAAGTTAGCTTTTCCTGTGGACTTGGTAAGTTTTTCAATGAATTCTACCTAAAATTACAAGGCAAAACAGCACATACATGCCAAACTTTTGTAAGGGTAAACTTATTTCAATGACAACTAATGTTAAGTCATTTCAGTGACAATGTTTGAATCACAAGCAATGTCGGGTTGCTTTATAGATTTCCCACGCTGGCAAAGGTTAAAACAAAAAGTGAGAGTTCATTCCCACACAAATTTGCAGCAGTTGTAGTTTGTGAGCTCAAGCTGCAGCAATATATTTCAGACTTCGTTGCAAGTGCACAGGGAATTTCTATATTTCAAAATCCTTTTAACTGTGCCATTGAGGAGCTTCCACCTAACTTTCAATTGTGAGCAATTAATTTGCAATATAATGACGTGTAAAAGGAAAATAACAGGAGAAAAATCTGATAAATTCTCTAAATGCCTTCCAGGCAATGAGTACGCTCAATTAACGTCAGATACTTGTGGATAGATATCACTATTTGGCAGCACCTTACTGTGTGAAAAGACATTTTCAAAGATGAAATATGTAAATTCTTATTACAGATCAGTATTAAGAGAAAAACAATTGCAATCAATTCTTATGATAGGGAACAATAACTCTGCACCCCAATTTAGTGAAAAGTTATCCTCCCCAAAAAAAGAATTCCACTCTTCTCATGAGCAAATCTGCATTACCGAAAAAATTGTTCTCAATTATTACTATACTTTTAATTTAGCCTATCAAAATTTTGTGGGAATTTGTTTTTTCTCTTATCGTATAAGTAGTTACACAAGATCTTCGGTTTCACCTCTTGATCTGAAAAGCCTCAATTAGCCCTTTACCAAAAAAGTTTGCCAACCCCTGCTCAAGAGGATTGGTGGTAAAATAGAGCATCTCACAGTCTGCAAGGAGCAAGAACTGTTTACATTTTCCAAAAGTAGAATAGGTTATAAAAATATAAAAATAAGAAGTTATCACAAATTGTGATTCATATAAATTAAAAACTCTGAGTGATAGTCTTGTCTGAAAGAGGAACAAGATATAATATACCTCCTGAGATGCTTATTAAAAGATTCCGACACAGATTATGACTTAAGGAATGACAAAGAAAGAGCCTACTAAGAGGGTGGGCTCCCCAGTGAGGCTCACAGCCTCCACTAAGACTCCAGTGTCCCACTCATGACTGAAAAGCCAGGGATTTCAAGCAACAGAGAGGAGGTAAGCAGAATCTAGTGGCCTGGAAATGAGGGTCCTCGCTATTTATGTGAGCACCATGCAAATCTCCTGGATTTGTATGCAACTCCGTGGAGAGGGCAGGCACCAAAATAATGACTGAAATACAATTTACCAATATGGGGTAAGGGTTCAGAGCCAAATCTGAGTCAATGTAAAAAAAAAAATTGCATACGCATTTGTGGACAAGAGTCATAATTGCTGCATGATATGGCCAACTTCATAACCACGTGAGGACTGAATGGAATAAATTATGGAAAGTATTTAGCCAAGTGTCTGTCACCAAAAGTATTAGTTATTATTAATATTTATCCATCTCATCTCCTGCTACTCTCCTTTCACATTCCCTGCCTCCTGCACTCCTTGTTACTCCCTGGAGTTACCAATCACCTTTCACATTTCTGTGCGTCAGTAGGTAATGTTTCTTCTCCCTGGAACTGCCATTTCTCCCTCATCTCCTGATTATCTTACTTTCTCCTCCAACCTCCATCCTTTCTCAGCCTGCTCGGCCCTGTTGAGTGCTCTTGACACTGACCTCAAGGACTATGGTACCAGCTCCGTCGCCAGATGACGTTTCATTAGGTTCAGCCAATGGGAGACACCAGTGGGAAGAGAAAGAGATCAAGAGATTTCTTCGCAGCCCCCTCCTAGCTTGGGCATTGTATCTCTGGAAGTAACCAGGGGCCTCCACGAATACAGCTTCAGCCAGGTGGTGCCTCCCTCACTGTTCTTTCTGGGCTCCAAGGACCCTACTTCCTTCTTGTCCTTGTGGCCCCACAGAGAGATCACAGTCTCCCACTTTTCCTGCCCCTTCAACCCTTCTTTGCCCTCTGCCTACACTACTGTACGTAGTATCTCCATTTGAATTATCAGGGCTGAATTTGGTTTTTGCTGACCCCCTGACTGATAAATCTGCCTAGAAAATTCTTACACAGCCTTCTGCATTCAGCTTGGATGGATGCATCTCTATGAAACCCTATCTGGCAATACTTTTCCCCAGGATGAGCTAGGTACTCCCTCGGTGGTTTTCCTCTCACACTTTCTCCATCACGTTGTGACTGATTTTCAATACACAGTCAGCTCCTTAAGAAACAATCATATTTTGTTCATTGACTAATCTCTGGCACCTTAAATATATATACTGTAGAGGAAGGGAGGGAGGAAAAAAAACTGTGAATATCCTCATTTATTCCTTGGTGAGGACTGAGGCAGAAGAGAGTTGGAAAATGTGCTAAAATTAAAAATCTATCAATAGGGCTACCCAGCCTGGTCTTACTTGTTTTCCTCAATGGAGCACTTTTCTTTTGGAAGATCTATTCATGAATTGGGCAGCATCCCATCTAGCAACTAGGAGGATGCTCCCAGGCATTGTACAAAACGGAAGGTGCTTTTTTTTATTGAGGTATAGTTGACTTACAATATTACATACATTTCAGGTGAACAACATAGTGATTCACAATTTTGAAAGATTATACTCCATTAATAGTTATTATAAAATACTGGCTATCTTCCCTGGACTGTAGCTTATTTATTTTATACATAGGAGTTTGCACCTAATCTCCTCTCCCTGCCTTTCCCCTTCCCCTTCCCCTTCCCTCTCCCCACTGGTAACCACTACCTTGTTTTCTATATCTGTGAGTCTATTTCTTGTTTGTTATATTCACTAGTTTATCTTATTTCTTAGATTCCACATATAAGTGATAATATATGGTATTTGTCTTTGTATGATTATTTCACTAAGCATAATGCCTTCAAAGTCTATCCACGTTGCTGCAAAAGGTAAAATTTTACTTTTTTATGGCTGAGTAGTATTCTGTTGTATATATACACCTCATCTCCTTGATTCATTCATCTGTTGATGGACACTTAGGTTGCTTCCATATCTTGGCTGCTATGTAAATAATGGTGCTATGAACATTGGGATGCATGTATCTTTTCAAATTAGTGTTTTTGTTTTCTTCAGATACATATTCAGGAGTGAAACTGCTGAGTCATACAGTAGTTCTATTTTTAGTGTTCTGAGGAAACTCCATACTGTTTTCCACAGTGACTGCACCAATTTAGATTCCCACCACAGTGTCCAAGCGTTCCCTTTTCTCCGTATCCTTTCTGCCATTTGCTATTTGTGATCTTCTTGATGTTCACAATTCTGACAGGTGGGAGGTGATATCTCACGGTGGTTCTGATTTACACTTCTCTGATGATTAGCAATGTTGAGCATCTTTCCATGTGCCTGTTGGCCATCTGTATGTTTTCTTTAGAAAAAATGTCTGTTCAGGACTTCTGCCCATTTTTTAACTGCATTGTTTATTTGTTTGATACTGAGTTGTATATATTTTGGATATTGGCCTTTTATCAGTCATATCATTTGCAAATATCTTCTCCCATCTGGTAAGTTGTCTTTTTGTGTTGTCAAAGGTTTCCTTTGCTGTGCAAAAGCTCTTAAGTTTAATTAGGTCCTATTTGTTCATTTTTGCTTTTGTTTCCTTTGCCTAAGAAGGCAGGTCCAAAAATAATATTGGAAGATTTATGTTAAAGAGTGTTCTTCCTATGTTTTCTTCTAGAAGTTTTACGGTCTTATATTTAGATCTCTAATCCATTTTGAGTTTATTTTTGTATGTGGTGTGAGAAAATGTCCTAATTTCATTCTTTTACATGTTCTGTCCAGTTTTCTCAGCACTACTTATTGAAGAAACTTGTCTTTTCTCCATTGTATATTCTTACCTCCTTTGTTTGATTAATTAATCACACCTGTATGGTTTTATTTCTGGGGTCTCTATCCTGTTTCATTGATCTATGTGCCTGTTTTTGTGCCAGTGCCATACTATTGTGATTACTGTAGCTTTGTAGTATATTCTGAAGTCAGGGCATGTGATACCTCTAGCTCTGGTCTTCTTAAGATTGTTTCAGCTATTTGGGGTCTTTTGTGTTTCCATACAAATTTTAGAATTATTTTTTCTAGTTCTTTGAAAAATGCCATTGATAATTTGATAGGGATTTCATTGCATCTGTAGATTGCTTTCGGTAGGGCGGTCATTTTAACAATATTAATTCTTCCAGTCCATGAATACAGTGTATCTTTCCATTTGTTTGTATAGCACTTGCTTCTTAAAATCCGTTCTCAGATTCTCAAAACAAATATAAAAATGAAAACAGAAAATAGTGATGGACATCAAAAGAGCTGCAACAGGAGCCTGAGACAAACCCAAGGTCTCCAATTTTGTCAGAAATTAGTGATTAAAGAGAAAACAAGAAGAGATAGAGAAAAATGGATTTGGATGCATTCATGTTTGACACTGATGAAGGTGTTAGTTGTCATATTTCTCCTACTTAAGATGTTATAATATTAAGACTAAATAATGGAAAATATCCAATTTTATAGCATATGAGGTTAAAAAAAATCCAGGTCTATTAGAAAAAATAAACACAATGAATCTTGAAATGACTAAGATATAAACGCAGAAAAACTGATACTAGTTTTGCTTAAAAACTAACTTAATCTTCACTACAAGAGAAATTATCTTTATTAAGAGTTATTTACTTTAAGAATAAACATCTGAACCCAATTTCAGAAAACTGATTTTGTGTTGTTGTTTGTTTGAGTTTTTTTTTTTAATCCATTTTTCAGGTACCCTTCAACCTCAATGTGTACACAAATTACCTAGGGATCTTATTAAATGAAGACTGATTCATTAGGTGTGAGATGGTACCTGAGATCCTGTACTTCTATCAAACTCCCAGGTGAGAACTATGCTGCTGGTCTGTTAGCACACTTTGAGTATTTAGACAAATCCTTCTGAAAAAACAATCTGTTCCTGCTCTTGTGGTTTCATTTTTAAAGTGATTCTCAAGCCTTAGCTGCATCAGAATCACCTGGGGGCTTAGGAAACCACAGATTCCTGTTGTATCTTGACTGTGGCGGTAGCACATGTGTGATAAAATTGTGTAGAACTAAATACAGATACATAAGCGCATGTTAAACTGGTGAAATTTGATCTCTATTATTTCTTCCAATTGCATGTGAATCCACAATTATCTCGTAATGAAAAGTAAAACAACCAACCAAAACTACAGATTGATAAGCTATATCTCTGGAGTTTTGGATTCAATAGATCTGGGATGTGGCACATTAGAATCACCAGGAGAACTTTTTTAAAACTTCTAATGCCCAGTGCCATCACAGAACAATGAAACAGTCATTTCTGGGCGTGAAACTTGAGAATTACTATTCTTTAAAAGGCTTCTTGGATGATTCCAATGTGAAGCTGAGATTGAGAACCACTAATCTAGAAATTTAAATCTCCATTTCTTCCATCATAATCCATGCCATTTCTGAAAGAGGTATAAGAGTAGCAAATTTTCCATAGGTTAAAAAATGCAGACAGAAAATAAAAGGTGATAATGGCAAAGCTGCCATTAAATAGAACTATGTTTTTATCCCAAACTCTAAATGTGATGTCAGCTAGTCATTAAAGACTGCTTACAAATGTTTTGGTAACAAAATTAAGCCTTATTTATGCTAGAGATTTTCTAAAAACAGCATGTGGAACTCTGATCACAGTTATTACCTAACTCACAAGAGTGCTATGGGAATTAATGAGAGAATGCTTGTAAAGGCTTGGAAAATGGTGGAAGGACAGTGGGGAAGAAAAACAATTATTAGTACATTATGCTGAATCCCAAAATAAAACTAATATTCCATTCAAGGAAGTAGGAACACAATTTTTTTACTTTTTAAAAGGGAGGAAAATAAGCATATATAAGTATTATCATGTGCAATCATAAACATTTAACCAAAAGAGTTCAATTATTGTCCTATTTCAGCATGGAAAATACTTTCGAAGCATAAAAACAATAAAAGAGGTCACAAAAGAAAAATTATTAAATTTAATACCTAAACATACTATTTTACACATTAAAAACATAAAATTTAAAAACAAACAGGGAAAGAGTAACTACAACAACTATGAGATGGGCATAATATTGCCAACCTACTAAAAGTTCGTAAGAGGATTTACACCACAATGGACAGAGAACATAAGTAGATAATTCATTCCATATTTAGCAAATGAGAAAAATTCAAAATCACTAATAATATAACAAATGAAAATTAAAACAATAATGAGTATGATTCGCTGCAAAGATTTTTTTAAACAATGTGTAACTTGTAAGTAAGAAGTTAACATGAAAAGTATGATCCGCTACTCTTCCTAGATCTCCATTTAAAGATTTATTTATGTATGTATTTAATCATTAATTTATATACATTAGGAATTATTTTTAAAAGAAGAAAAAGAACATTACTAAAATAAAGGACACAAACAGAAATGTTGAAGATTTTCTGCCAAGTATATTCTGAATGAACCAAAATAAATGAAATCACCAGGCATCCACTGATAACTCACAACTGAAAAACAACATCGACAAAAACGTAAGAAGACCTAGTTAAAGGAATGAGATGATGATACAATAAGTGGGGAGCAAGTGGCACAGCATCCATTTTGCAACTGAGAATAAGCAATATTAAAAAACAGAGCTCTTGAGTTGGCGTAGGGGGAAGGTTAAAGCTCAGTAGTAGAGCGCATGCTTAGCATGCCTGAGGTCCTGGATGCAATCCCCAGTACCGCCATTAAAAATAAATAAGTGAATCTAACTACCTCTTCTTGAGCCCCTCTCCAAAATTTTAAAGCTGAGCTCTCAGAGAAGAAGCCCCAGGATTTGTGCATTGACAACATCAAACAGAAAGCAGAATGACAAGGGCTAGACTCAAAAATTCCAGGGAGGAGACCCAGTTTATACTTGGAAAGAAAGACTATTATAATGTCAGGTACAAAAAGTTGGTCACTGGAGCAGCAGCTAAATCAAATGTATAGGAAAGAAAAAGAGATACCATTCCCCTAACGAGACTGCCCACTCCTGTAATGCCTTCTGAATCCAAGTTTATGTCAGTTTTTCACATTAACACTTAAAAGAAGGAACCAGATAGTGATGAGTACTAAAGAGAAGCAACATCATCTACTTTGTTTGTCAGCAATCAGAAAATAGATATGAGAACTTGTTCATTGAGGATTATTTTAAAAAGAAGATAAAAAAAAGAAATTCAAAGCCTAATAGAAATGTTAAAGTGCCTAATTTGATCCTAAAATCTAGCACTGCCCTCATACTCCAACTTAAACACAATAAAGAAAACAAATGACTCTAAGAAAAATAGATGTAAAAATTTTAAGTGCAATACTAGAAATTAGATAAGCAGCATTTTAAGAGAAAAACTGTGATTGAGGACCATTGGTCCCAGAAATATTTGAATAACTCAATATTAGGAAATCTATTATACTAATGCATTAATCAGCAAGTGAAAGGGAAAATTCTTGCCAAACAGTTTATATATTTAATGCAATTCCTAATAAGACCTCAAAGGGATTTTTTTCACTTAAAAAATTTTACCTATTCGGAAAGAAATCACCAAACAAACATATTTAAGTAAATGATGAATAGGGAAAACAAGGGGTAGATTTTCACCACAGAATGTTAGAGTACATTATAGAATCACAGAGTGACTCAAGTTTGAGAGGAGACATCCGTAGAATAAAGAAAACAGAGGGGTCAGAAAAAGACAAACATATATAATTTTAATATATGATAAAACAAACTTTTTAACATTTGATAAAGAATAAATTGTTTAAATATTCTGGAATAATTAGTATATTATTGAGAAGGGGAGTATTGTTGAAATTTACCTCATATTACACAACCAAAATAAATTACAGATGAATTTTAAATTTAAATTAAATTAAAATGGAAAGTAAAATTTCCCCATTACCTTTATAAAACAAAGTTGTAAAGGTAATGAAGAAAAAATAAATTACTCCAAAAATTCAAATTTAAAAAAAAAGATTCATGGATTTGATTACATTTTAAAAATCAAAATATTCTACATAATTTATCCATCATATATAAAATTCACATACAAACAACATAAGAAAAATACTGCAAGTATGTATCAAGAGATGAACATCTTCAACATGTGAAAAGTTTTACAAATCAGTAAGAAAGAGGTTAACTCCACAAATGGTTAACTGAACAAAAAATGCAAATGAACTCACTAGCCAATCACCAACAGAAAAACGGCAGTGTCAGCAGAGAAAGCAAGGCCCGGGGTGGGGCAATGTGGCCCAGTCCCGAAGAGCAAGCGCTGGCAACGGGCAGGAAGAGCAACAAGATACTAAGACTGAAACTGCAAAGACAAGCAGAGGATGCATCCCTTACATGAGACGCTAAGGAGTTTAAACTCAAGTGATAAAGATGTGCCACTGATGCTTTTTAATAAGTGACAATAATCAAATACAAAAATCAAATCTATACAACCTTTAGGAAAACCAACTGGGTAATTTCCACCTTTCCTTTTCTAAAAGTCTTTGATAGAGTTATACACATTATCTATTCATCACAGCATCGTTTTTAACCCAAGTGACTTTAAACATCATGTTTTTGAAGGATCTTAATATGACAGATGACAAGATAAAGAAAAATTAAAGCTATATTCACATTTACATGCATGTATAGATAAATATATACACATCTCTCCAAATCTGGGAATACAGATCAACACATAGATATACACATACATACATAAAGAAAGGCACACACACGTTAAAGAGAAAGAGAAAGAACTGGCTGGAAAAAATGCACACATATTTTAGTAGTTGTTACATTATCTCTTGAATGATAGATTTCAGCTAATTTTTCTTCTTTCTATACATATAACTTTTATTGTCTATAAAAAAATGAATGTTGCTATTAAAAGGTCTACAGTATAATCAAACCTTTATAAAATTGTAAGGACAGCCTATGAGGTAGACGCTATTTCACTATCACTTTTACAGCTGAGGACTTGAGGCACAGAGAAGTTGTACAACTTTCTGTCATACAAGCAGAAAACTGTGGAACTGGATTCAAACCCAGACTATCTAACTACATAGTCTGTGCTTTTATCCACTACCCTGTCATTCTTTTCTCTATTTTAGGAATAAAAAAAGAAAGAAAGAAAGCAACACTGGGTAGAACAGAGTTGTTCTTTTTTAATTTTGGGAGAATATGCCTAACTTTATGCCAGTATATCAGAACACCTAGATTACAAAGGCAAAGTTCTAGGGAACATATAACTTAATGAAATTGACTTGAAAGGAAATAGAAAGACTGTATAGTTCAGTCTGTAACTTAAAATCCACCCATCCAAAATCATCAGGACCATATGGTCTAACAGATTGTTTCTCCCAAACTTCTAATGCACAGACAATTCTAATCTTCTAGAGAACAGAAAAGGGATGAATAGTCCTTATCACATTTTATGAGACTTAGATAATAGCATAAAAACCAAAACCAAACAAGAACAATATGAGAAAAGAAAACTTACTTATGAAAATAGATGTAAAAATCCTATATAAAACTCTAGAAAATAAATCGATCAGTGTATAAAAATAATACATTATTACCAAAGGGCTATCCTGGGAATGCAAGATGATGTGATGTTAGAAAATCCATTTATTTAATCCACTTTCTAGCAGTATCAGGCAAAGTTGAAGATACACAAACCTATGACCCAGCAATTCTACCTTCAGCTGTAGATTCCAGAGAATTTCAGACATAATGAACCAAAAAAAAAAAAAAGTATAGGAATGCTCATAGCAATGTTGTGAAAGTCAAAAATGGGAAACAATATAAGCACCTTTCAACAAACCATTCCATACTGAAGGAATGGAATAATATGTGGCATGAAAAATGAGTATATTAGAACTGTATGTATCAATACAGGTAAAATGCATAAAAATTAGGTATTCTGCAAAGATCTATGCCTATGTAATACAAGGATAAATGTACCCACGATACGATGAACACCAGGTAGTGTTAATCCCTCTGTTGTGGAGGAAGGGGAAGGACAGGTCACCTGGCTACACTCTTCCATCCACGCCCTGTACACACCCAGTCATGGAATGGTCCCCATTCCCTCCTCTTAACCTAGCAAACTCTACTCAGTCCTCAAGATTAGGATCAAATTTTACTTCCTATGTGAAGCCTATTCTGACTCCTCTGGTTACTTGCTCTTCCGGGCTCCCACATTTCTGTATACAAAACCACAAAAAGCGATAATCACATAAATTATGTGTATGTCAAAATCCTGTCTTCCCCACCGTGGCTCCTTAAATGAATTCTGGAGGACCCCACTTAAAGAAATTCAATTAAATTTAGCAAATATCTCGTTAGAGTCAAGTACTGTGTGCCTAATCCTGGGCTGAGTGCTATGTTGCTAAACACATTACATGGCTCCCGCCTTCAAAAAAAATTACATTTACAAAAAAGGAGGGGAAAGAAGACACAATATACATAAAAGTATTAGAGAACTATGTAATAATCAAATGCTAATATGTGTTAGGTGAAGAGAGGAATTTCTGAGAGTGATGAAGGAAGTGGAATTCAAGCTGGAACTCCAAGAAAGGAAAAGGCCCTTGGCGAAATAGAGAGTGATGCTGATCAGGTCTTTGGAGACACTTTACAACAAGGGTCAGCAAACTTTTTCTGTAAAGGGCTCATTGTAAATATTTTCAGCTTTGCAGGGCACACAGCCTGTGCCAAAACTCTTCTGTTGTAGCACAACAGCAGACATAGAGAATACATAATCCAATGAGCTGAGCGTGACTATGACTCAATAAAACTTTATTTATGAACACTGAAATTTCAGTTTCATGTAATTTTCATGAGTTGCAAAATATTATCCTTCATTTGATTTTTCTTAATCATTTAAAAATGTAAAAGCTATCCTTAGCTCATGTGCCACATAAAATCAGGCACAGGGTGGATTTGGCCCAAGGGCCATGGTTTGCCAACCCCTGCTCTAAAGGAGCAGCAATGCAGTAAATAAAATAAATCAGCCTGAGGGTGGGATCCGTACTAAGAGCTGGCAATGAATGCTCAACAAGAGAAGGTCAAAATGGGCCTGCATAATGAGGGCCTTATAAATATCAAGGTAAAATAAACATACTAATAAATAATGCAAACAAATATCAATGAGGCGAAGTTTTATGAATTCATGTGGGTGGAAACACATCCCAAGCTGGCAATTTAAATTTATAATTACCCAAGTTTCAGCAAGTAAGAAAGAGAATAAAATGCCATCATGAACTAGAATGTATCTCACCAGTGGAGCTACCACAGTTGCCTAGGGGCTAATCCAAGCAGGATGGTATCCACTGCTCATCCTCCGGGAATGGGCCTGAGGTTTGTGTGGAGAGCAGAGAGGAAAAAGAGATAAGACTTTCTACTAACAGAAATGTTTACAGGAATAGAAGAGGCCAGGGGTGGCGGGGAAGGAAAAAAAAAACATTTTTGAGTTTGACCATCAGCCCAAGAGATTTTGTTCTTGATAGAATTTTGTGAAACAGGTATCTAGGGTTCCTCTTCCTTTTTTCTTGTTTTTTTTTTTTTTTTTTTTTTGGACAGAATCCATGCCTGAAAAACCTTGTATAGTTTCAAAAGGGTTTCTGATTTCTCGGTTTTGTAAAGACCTGGAGTCAAGTCCCAAGTCTGTCCAACGTGCTCTGTGAGCCTGGGCGGCCCATTGTGTGAGGCAGAGTGCTCTAATTATTACAGATGAATATCATGAATTAATAGTATACAAATTTATATACAGTATGTGAGTAATTATAATAGCTGTAAGTCAATGAGATAATGGTGATTCCTGACAACTGCAACAATTATAATCTTAGGGATGAACAGATGAATGAGGATAAAATTCTGAGATAAACCTGAGAGAGAAAGGCTGACGTAGATGTGCGTACTGGAGTGTAACTGTGGATCGGACTCCACAGCTTAGCCTTGAGATTTACCAAATAAATAAATAAGCAAGCAAGCAAGCAAAGATGCTTATAGACAGTAGTTACTCCACACTGAAAGCTGCTTATATGCCATGCTTCTTAAAACAAGATTTATCAGACTAGATTCTTTCAAGGTTGAGAAAGACCAACTTCTAAGATACTGGGACCTTCACAGACTTCCAATCTGCTGGGGTTGGAAAGTGTTAGTATCAATACGGGTGACAAGTCTCAGATATTTTTTTAAAAGACTCAAAAGCGAAATGCCAAGTACTCTCCACACTCTCCACAGAGCCCACCACTCTGAGTTAAACAACATCTAGCAACTATTAACTAAATGGAGATGTGTGGGTTTGTGTGTAGAGAACTCTACGACTGATTACTCTGTTGAAAAGTCAGAGTTCACGAACTAGTAACTTGCCTCCCTCATTTGCTTTCCTGAGATTTTATTTCACTTTATATTCCTCATCCTCATCCACAAAGTAAGCGGTTTTGTCTGAGTGACTTCTCACCTCCCCTTTCTTCTCTGTTACTCTGTTGTCTATAAATCACGGAAAGGTAGCTTTCAACTAAGTAGAAAGTCCTCTGTGACAACTAGAGCTATTCGAAAATTAAACTGTCTTCCTTGTAAAAAGTACTTCCTTGTAGCTGGGTTGGAGAGGAGTTGGATCAGCACGTGGTAGGGACTTGCCTACACCCGGTGAGAGACAGAATGATTTGTTTGGGCAAGGAGAGTCTAATTTCCTCACGTCCCCTCTGAGACGACATTCAAGGCTTACCACAGACCACCATTCTAGGCAATTTCACATATATTCACTTTGGCCCTCATAATAATTTGTTAAAGACTGAGCCAGGATTTGAAACCAGGTCCTTCTCCTGCCGCTTTCTGAGATATGACCATCAAAGCCAAAAGAATGTACAGGCACAATGGTTTTGCTTCAAGCTGTACCTTTCTTTGGTTTCTGAACCTTCCAACATTCCTCTGGCCTATTCAGAAGGATGCAAATTCAGTGACTTCAAATTCCTTCCCTGGTTCCTGAATGAAAGCAGGTGTCTAAATAGTTCAGAGCCCATAATTTTACAAGTGTAGTCTGGTTTCGTTTTCCCTAAATGGGCAGCACTTCTTACAGCACTGAGCCTCCCTGCCACTTTCCTGTCCACTTACACGATCTTTCAAAAGCATATTGCTGTTGATTTATAACATCACTTGCCGAAAGAGCTTAGTCCCACATCCTCAGAAATTTCATTGTGTTCTTACTCTTCTAGATTATCTACAAACATGTTTAATAAAGAGGCCCAGCAGAAACCCTTGGAGGGACCTCCCTGCTCACACGTCTCCATCAACAGCAGGATCACACATCCTACTTTTTGTTTCCTCTGTTAATACCTAAGTGTGACAAAATATTCCTCCTAATACACAATTTGGAGTAGCTTTGTTGTGAAACTTTGTAACCGACTCCTTGAAAGTCTAAAAAATTACATTTGTCGTGTTTTTTTGTTTGTTTGTTTGTTTGTTTCCTGGTGCTTATTTACCTCCTCAAACAATCCAGCATGTCATAGAAAACAGAATTCTTTCCTCCGCTCATTATACTAAGTGGCCAATGATCCTACAACTTTTGAAGTCCACCAATCTGAATGAGATTCACTGACAGATTTTTAGGGTGTCCTCGTTAGAGTGGAAACAAGAGTAGAATTCACTAACACTGAAGAGCAAGTGCAATACCTTATTTTGCATTTTGGTTAATTTATTCCCCTGAATTTCTTTAGACCCTTATATAATGAATGTCATAAAGTTTCAGCAATTTACTTATACCCAGCAAGCCAATCAGGTAGGACATCCTGTTCCCTTATTTGATCTAATACTGCCTTTCTTACCTCTTTGCTTCAAAAGACATGATGACAGAGGAAATTTCTATGTTTCAACAAAGACCAAAGCAAAGAGTTCACTGAGCCTCCAGGTCTCCTTTCTTCCCCATGAGCACATCTTTTGCACCCTGATCATCAAGCAGTCCCACTGAGTTTCCAAGTGACCTTCTGCCTTTCATGTATGAAAAAGCTTTTATTTCTGGATCGCGGGCCTTTTTGTGCTGTTTCTTGAATTCCTTTGCACTCTGACTGGCTTCTGAGTTACACCTGACCCGTCACACTTTGAGGTTTTCCCTGTTCTCACTTGAACAATCTTTGCCTACATTTCCCCCCATACTGGCTTCTTTCATTTTATGAGATGGATGCAAAAGTTTTTATAGGCGCTCCTAATCTTTGGTATGTGACATATTTTCCTGCCCTTCCATTAATGTGTTTAAAGCATTTCCAGGTTTCCTACAAGTTACAGACTTTTTAAAATATTACTTCCAATTTTAACTTAAGGCACACGTTGATTTGATCATAGTTCCATTTTTTTTTTTTAAAACTGAGTAATAATGTGAAGGAATTTTTGTTTTGTTTTGTTTTTCACTCCCCTTCAGAAGGTTGAATGTAATTGAGTTGTGAGTATTATTACAATCGTCACAGATAATTTCCTGCACCAATCCCTGTCTAATCTTAGGCCCAAGTCCAGCATAACTTCATTCTGTCCTTAATTCCATAACTTCTTTCCCTGTGAAGCAGACGTGTGTGTGAGCTTTTTCAGTCTCAGGGTATGATTTCCCTCATAACTACTATTTGATCTAGTTTTCCAGTGTTATCAATAGAATTTCAATGTCATTATCCTTTTCGTTTTGGTCTTCGGTGGAGATCCAGGGATGGATCCCAAGGTACCGGAGAAGCTCCTGAAATCACAGGCAAAATCATGCACGTATATGGGTAGTGCACTTTCCTGAGAAAGGATCCCATAGTTTTCGTTAGCTTCTCAAAGGAATTATAAGAAAAAAGAAAAAAATGCTTAGGAGCCATTGGTCCATAGTGTCCCTAAATATATTCTTATTATTGAGCATGAATTTCTCATCCACAGAGAATTTATTTGTCCAGCGTTATTTTGCACATTTTCATTTACTGTTTTTATCATACTTACTCTGTTTTCACCATTTCTATATAGAAAACGTTAGAATCCCACCAGTCCATCCATCCCTGAGATTCCTACAGACCTCCTAACCCTACAGGACCAGTTTTCACTAGTTTCCATGTTTTCTCCTTCTATCAAACCAGTGAAAAGAAAATGGAATTGGGATCCTTACTGGCTACCAATCATTCAACCTACTCTGTTTTATACTAGAATTTAAATGCTTTTAAATACATGGGGATCTGCTTGTCTACAAAGCTGTCAATCTTCTGTTTATACGGATGGAGAGTTCTGCCATCCCCACTTTCATCCAACACACAGAAGAATCCCCCCCTCCCCCCCCCACCCTCCCCTGAGCAAATCTGTGTCAGATTGGGTCCCATGCTTCCTCTGCACTTATCAACTTTCTCCCAGTTTTTAGGTTCAACTGTAAACTGCCACTTAACAGATTCACTACACACTGAGCTCATTTTCTGGCCCCCCACATTAACACAACACCTCAATGCACCATTATATTTGCTGAACAAACCTCAGATTCTTTTGCAATCTACACAGTAACACCATTATAAGTTTTGCTCCCTACCCTCCCTTCTTTGAACTGGGACTGACCTTACTGATTTGACTCCTTGCAATGGAAACAAGAATGATATCGTAGGAAAAAAAGAACAAACCATACCCCTTTTAAGGTTTTCTGAGAAAGCATTTTAAATAATTATTAGGAAATATATACGAAAATTAACTATGTAGAAACAAAAAAATCCAATGCACACTGCAAAAGTCTGGCAAGAAAAATGAGAGGGTATTTTTAAGACACATAGTGCTCCTCATTCTTTCATGTTTTACATCCTCTCTTATTTAAATGAGGCAGCACACCAGTACGATTGCTGTTATACCAAAATCTCCACTACTCTTCATCAAATCAAACCTTAGGGCAGCTTATGACGGACTGTGAAGACTCCTACAAGGGTGTTTTCAGGATGAAAGAGCTCCTCAGACTTCCTCACAGGAGCTTTCTGAGGCTGCTGGGAAGCAGGGAATGTCCCAGAGACCCCCAAGGTATAAGTTAGAGCTATGCAAAGCCTCGAGGTCCTCTCTGAACCGAAAAGGTCACTCCAAAGCAGTAAAGGTAATAAAGAGCAGACAATCTGGAACGTATGTTGCACAAATTCAATTGGGATTTGGCAGTTTGTGTCTCTTGAGTTTGTTTCTCCAGAAATCATGTTTAAATTGGTGAACAGGATCACGGGCCAGCCTGTGATACGGCTGTACCGACAATACTAATGGTGCTGACTATTCTCAGTTCTGCTGAGCTTGACCGCTTCAGAACACTGAGGGGAATCTTCACCGAGCAGCCCAGTGTGGGCTGTAAGGAGAACTTCTCTCCTTGTTGCAGTGCTGAGACCAACACCCTCCCTTCCGCTTTGCATCCTACTGCTCTGCTCCCCGTCCGCCCATCTCCTCACACACACACATTTGCCAGGCAGAGGGAAAGGAAGACTCCTCCTTGACTTGGAGCGGTCCTCTGGTGGAGAAAAAATGCAGGAACAGTTGGTGGGCTGGGTTTTAACAACTGAGAGACGGGAATCATAGCTACAGGTGCGGGCTCTGTGGGATGGATGCAACAGGGGTGATGACGGCTACCAGCTACTGAACGCACACCACGTGCCTGACTCAGTGCCACAGATGCCACAGGTCCTGTCTTGCTAAATCATCACCACCATCCTTGAGGCAGGTAGTATTGTCCCTGTGATACAGATGAAGAAACTGACGCTAGGAGAAATGAAGCAATTTGCCCCAGTCTGTCTGACTCCAAAGCCCATGCTTTTAAATAATACATCTAAAGTGTGCTGGTATATCTGGTAGCATCTGCAGTCTTAGGAACAGTTGAAAAGGAAATTCAACAGTAATGGGAATGGTGGTGCAAAAATCCTATCACTGCAGAAGCAGAAATTTGGACCTTGGCCCGGAATGGGAAACTAGTACTTTAGGTTTGCGTTCCATAATTTAGATAATATTTTAACAATAAAATTGATTCTCAGTAAAATGCTTGAAAATTAGTTCTGCTCCTGGTCATCAGGAGTCACATCATAATAAGTGATGCTGCAAAAAGGACTCTAAAGACTCGAAGTAAATACTATGGCCACCTCAATTATTTTGTACAAAAGAAAATCATATTTAAGCTAAAATCATGTTGTTTTCACATCAATAAGAATGTTTACTAGACTGAAAGCAATCAAATTAAACTTTTTCACTCATTTAGTGATATTATAAATTATAAATGCCCCTCCCACACACCAACAAGAGGAAATATACACGCTCACAAAACACACCCTAACACACACACACATACACACATACACACCTGCTACGTTACTACTTGTTTGCTACCCTTGTTAACTGAAATAGATGAAAAACCACATCAGACTCAGAGGGAGGAGAATTTCGCAAGAGGCTGACTTATTTCAAGAACTAACTTTTCTCAAGCTGGGCATCCGGCAAAAAATTGGATATTCTACAGCACAGTCCTTAACCTTCTCACCCCCCTTTCCTAATACACAGGCCTAACCAGTTGTTACCAGGGCTTGTCCCACGGGGCCTCATATATCTCTGAAAGTGTATCATCTCCCTCTGGATCTTGCTTTACCTGTAAATGTCCTCTATATTCATCTTCAAGGCTGAAACTGACACCCTACAAGGTTCCACTTGGGACGTTTCTTTCTAAGCAGAAGTAGACTTCTCTGTAAAACCACCCTTGAGACTTCAGAACTCAGAAAGGTCTGCACTTCCTCCAACAATCACACAGAGGTTGATGCTAATTTCAGGTCACAGCCTCACTTCCCTTCTGCTCTAGAGCATTTCTACAGAGATCAAACCTGTACGTTTACTCTGTGTCGCGGTGCTAAGCAGGCCGGGATGCTGCTCTCTTGGTGAGCCAGTCCATCAGAGCAACCGCAGCTTAGTCTGTGCTGAGGTTATATAATGACAGAACTAACCCGAGCAACAGGAGGCTTGAATGAGGCGGAAATGGAAGGCATGAGTGTTAATTCAACAAAATGAAAATCATCCCCAGGAATTTCTCCCCAGGACTTTGAACCAGAAAGAAATGTAGGTTTACCTTAAATAGTCAACAGGTACAACAGTAGCTCTAAGATAGGGAGGAAGTCACCTAACGATGTGTTAGCGTTCACGGATGCTTCCAAGTCCCCACAGAAAAAAAACGCCTTCCCATTACCAGGTTACAAGAGTGACATCTAGTGGACTCGTAATGCAATAACCAGGAGGATTTCACACACACTGCAGAGCAGGGCTGGCTTCTCAAAACCTAACGTGAAAGCACATCACCTGGGGATCTGGTTAAAATGCAGATTCTGGTTCAGCAGAACAAAGGAGAAGCTATTAATCCTAACAAGCTTCCAGGAATGCTGATACCACTGCTCCACGGAGTGGCAAGGACCTAAAGCCTTTCTCACTTGCTTTTACCCTGAGGAAAGAACAGAGAAGGGACCCTTGAGAATCATTTTGCAGGGGGAAGGGAAATAGCTAGAGCGCCTGGGTTCAATCCCCAGTACCTTCATGAAAAATAAAACACATAAATAATTTTTTAAAAAGAGCAGTCAACTCCCACTCCCCACCCCCAAAAAAGATAAAAGCATCACTTTCAGGTTAAAATTAGGTCTAATGAATTACTAACATGATTTCTTTTAATGTTCCTGTTTCACTAGCCCCACTCAGCATGCACACTTGCTACCTCCTGTCTGAGCAGAGCCGCCGCACCAGCACTCCTTTCCCTAAATTTCCAGAAACAAACTAGGAAGGAAGAATGCATACTTCACAGCCATATTTACACATGGGGGCGTGACTTGCTCAAGTCTCCAACATAGGTTCACTCCAGGTTTTCTTTCATTTGCCCAATATTGAATTATACTGTAATAGTCATTTGTATCATATCAGAATTTCTTTTCCCCCCAGGTAACCTACACCAGAACAGGGAGCCACCAGGGTATTGTGTAAGTGCTAAGCACACCTACTCAGAATTTCAACATTTGCCCTGGACACCCCTAAGAACAGAACAGGATGTGTAACTACATCCAAGTCCAGCTGTTTCCAGTCTTACATGCTTTACCTGAGCCAAAGAGCCTCCATGCAGAGCCACCAGGCCAGACCCTCGGCTGTGAGGTCACGTGTGTGCTCCTGCACAGGGGAGCTCTGCCCGGCCGCACACGAACTCCTGCCTAGGCCTCTATCTCAGTGGACTGGACGCTTTACTGGTTCTAGGTCACAGTTCTAGGAGCCACCAACATTCAGGAAAACCATCTTTCTTTTCTCAAACACACACAGAAACATATACAAAATTCACTTTCTAGTCCTGTGGAATCTTTCAGTACAAGTCAATTGATCTATGACAAATAATCACTTTTAAGCAGTGCAACCCCTATTTCAAACAAACAAACAAAAGAAAAGCGGAGCTGTTCTGGTTGAAATCGGCTCGGGAGACTTGGAGATATGACTACTTGGCTTCTCCCCTAATCCAAGCCCCTCAGTGTTCCTTCTTTTGCCCCAAACACTCCTTCCCACCCCAACTCCTGCCCCAGCCTACCAACCTCACAGAAATACTGTTTGAAAACTAGAAACCATGGGTCTCACAATTGCTAAAATTACCCCAAGCTCCTATATTGCTCAAGGACAGCACTGTTCACATTACCTACAAGGAGACAGAGATAGCTGTTTCACTATAACTTGACTTAATTATGATTCTAATATAATTCTAGCATATGCGATCAAAGGATCTATTCCAAAGATGTACAACCTGATTTCCTGAAAGAAATTTGCTTTTAAGTCATAATTAAGGACCTCTGTAATGAGTAAACAACAGAATTGTTTATACCTCTTCAATTGCTCTTGGCATTCCTAAGGGGAAATTATGTAGAGGAAAATGTCACAGAATTCTTCCTCAAAAGTGGGATGAAGACAGAAAATGAGACCAAACATTCCAGTTTAAGTAAGAGGCATCACATCATCTGCCTTTATAGCATAGTCCTTCTGCCTTGGTTAGAATCCCAGCTACACACTCACACGTGACCTTGGGCAAGCCACCTAACCTTGAAAAGTCTCAGTTTCCTCATCTGAAAGTGAGGACAATAGCCATGCCTATTTCACAGGGTGGCTGTGAGGACAGGGTTAATATACGTAAAGTACTGAACTGACATAGCAATCACACAATAAATGTTATCTCTGATGATTATAATGATTATTAATGTAATATTGACTTAATAATAATAATATTCTTATTCAGCTGAATATTAAAAATGGCATTTGCTCCTTCGGGATAACTTTAGCGAATTTGATAGGCATGAACAACATACAATCCCATCAACTCTTTGTATATACTGAGAATATAGAGAATGCAAGAAAAGCTGACGAGATCCTAAGAGAATTTCTGATTTACTCCTTAAGACACACTGCCTTTCCTTGTGCCTCTTTCGATGTTACCTCTTAGTGAAACGCATTAAAAAGATGCTATTTGTCAGCTGGAGGCAGTACTGATTTATGAGAATCACAATAGTTTTTGAACAGTCATATGTATGTTTATTCTTTGTGCAATATGCTCTCCTTAAACATCATGTTGCCTAATTTATTTTAAATTTAGGGACTTTATTTTTAAATCAAAAGAAGCTGAACCTTTTCTAAGGAGAAGCCCAGAGGGTGGCAGCTATATGCCAGTAGCCAAACATCTGCTCTAATTTCACCTGCCTGTTGGATTGCCCAACTACCTATATTCTTGGGACTGTGGCCAAATTCTAGCCAACTGGTTTCAAAGTAACCAGGATCTTCAAGTAAATGATTCTGTTCTGTTTTAATAAGAATCTCAAATTCATAAGGATTAAGACAAATGTAAGATTTAAAGCAAATGAGCAAAAGCTACCTGGCCAAGACCTTTGGAACAAAAGAGGTGGGAGAAATTCAGACAATTCATGCCTTAATTAAACAAACAAACAAAAAAATTTTGAATATTCTAACTTGTCCGTAAAGTAATACAAAAGTTTACAGGAACCTCTGAGATGTAATCTAATGTATTTGCCATCACCTACACTTTTGTTCTCAATAAATCTTCAGGTATTTTTCACTAAGTAAAGATTATCAAAGTTCACTTCAATCTTAAGGTTGTAAGAAGAGATGTTTAAAATATTCTGCAGTTCTCTCACTTTTTAAAACTGAAGGAGAAACCTCCACAATGTTTGTCAGTCAAAAGGGTAGGTATGTATCTTTTACGGAAACAGGTTCCCGTCTTGTGGACTTCTCAGAGATTACTTCTGAAAATCATTTTTTTCATGTTTCATTTAGTTAGGTATGAATTTATACTAAATCTCAATTAACTAAACCCTTCAAACTTTATCTTCAATAAACTGGAAACCTTTTGACAATTGAGTGGTGGCGTTATATATGATTCTCTTCACACTGTATTTCCTTCAGTAATGTTACATTTAGGAAATGGCTCAATACCACAATTTCTAAAAAAGATCTGAGGACAGTTTTTTTTTAAATATAAAAGTACACAGTACTTCCCCTCCTTTCCACCTTCAAAAGAAAGAAAGACAGAAACAGAGAGAGAAAGAAAGAGATTAAAGTAGAAATACCATTAAAAAAGAAAGTCAGCTATGTATCTTTATTTACTCTGCTCCTAAGTTCCATGGATAGTTTTCATAGAAACTATTTCATAGTGTCCTAGAAACTATTTTACAAAGTTATAATTATTATTTCAACTGCAGAAATAATCTCATTTAATTCCAACAATGAACATGGAAACAATTATCATTGTCACCTTTTTGCATAGGAAGCAGCTAACACTAGGGATATTAAAGACATCAAGATTTCACACCCATTCAGTGGCAAAGCCAAGTTATGAGCCCACGTCTGTCTGAGTCCAACACACAGATCCTCTCGGCTATGCTTGGACATATTGTCCCTGAGGTCCTTGAAATCAAGGGCCTAGTTCTTCCTCATCTGAAAGCCTTCCGGAACTAAAACAGTGCCTACTCCAGAGGGGGCTCAAGAAACTGTAGTTAGTTGAAGTTATTAAGAGTCATTTGAAAGCTTGAGTTGAAAACTTGGTAGAGGGAAACCCACAATTGCTGATAGCTCAGAATTCAAATATACGTCTATAGCCCGGTCACTTGTTACGTTTGGTATCTTCTAAGTCATAATAAATAGGTTATTTGTCAAACAGACAATAGAAACAGATCAGAAGAACTCTACCCTCTGCCAAAGAAACTTAAAGACAGGTAGCCACAATATGTCAAGCACCAGAAGAACTACTTCGGAGATGTAGTGAGAAAGGAAACAAGTTTTGAAATCTTAAAGCCATGGTTCTAATTAAGGCCCTTTGACTTTCTAGCAACAGCCACAGGAAAGTTGCTTTATCTTTCTCTATGTCCCTTTCATCAACATAAAGTGAGAAAAAATATATATGTATATGTATCCCAGTTACATGCTATGTGTTTGATGGAAGCCAGCATGATTATTCCAGTTATTGTCAATTCATCAATTAAATAAAATATGCACTACAATCACATGCCTGTTCAAAATTGTATTTTCAAAGTTTAGTGAATGAATGCTTTAGTGTAACTGTGGTATTAAAAAAAAAAGTCACACATAAAAAGAGACAGATGTATATCATTCACATTTTGGCTCTTAAAAAAATCCTTACCATGGGTTTAAAAAAAAAAAAAAGATCCCCAAGGTTACCTAATCTGCTATGATTTAACAGCATTTTGACGTTGTGCTAAGGAATGATAGCAAAGTGCTGTATCTCTTCAAACTTGGAATTTACTGCCTGTCTGAGACTCTGCTTATGCCAAATTAAACATCCAGTCTCATGTCCCCACCAGAAATAACATAGCACAGCTTCCTGCTCTACTCCTGGGTTGAATGAGTCCAAACTGAAGAAAGGGAGACATGATTTCATTTAATCATCTGAATCATTGTTTTCTGCATTCTCCTGAATTGGAGGCTATGGGGGGCAAGAGGGAGTTTAAAAGAAATCACCATGTAAGTCATCAGGCCATTTAAAGGAAAAATTTCCTTTGAAGGCCCTAGATTTGAAAGGCTCAAGAAAAAGCATAAGAATAGTATTCCTATTAATGATCTGCCCAGAAAGTCAGCTTCCCCTAGCCAGTCCACAGCACCCAGCTCCTGAGGCCTCAGGGTGCTGCTAGAATCTCTCTACGTGTGAGGCACAAATGGCCCTGCAGAATAGATGATGCAGTGCTTCCTTCCAGCAGACACCACCCAAAACTCTTGAAGAGTTTTGTAATATAAGAGCTTGAAGAAATGAGATGGTAAATGGAATAAAATATGCCCTGGAGTAGAGAGGTTAAGGCTGGGGGCAGGAGGCGGGGGGGGGGGGCAGTCCGAGGCTAGGTTTTTTTAGGGTGAAGGATGTGATCATGTATCTGTCCACTGATGGATAATACAGATGTTAGAGGAGATCAGGTGCAGAGCAAGGCCTTTAAGTAGGCAAAATGAGGAAAGGGACAGTTCATCCACCGTGACAGGAGGAAAGGAAGTGCACTACATGTGGTACCCATGTAGGAGTTTGGGAGGTATGGTAGAGAAAAATGAAGTAGTTGCCTTCTAGCTGTATCAATTTTTAGTGGCATATGAGGCAAAGTCTCTGGCTAAGGACGAGAAGGGAGGAGGACGATCCGAGAAGATGCGAAAGTCATCACAGGGAAGGTAAATGTGGTAAGATTGCTGAGTAAGGCTGAGGACAAGACAGTCATGAATTGAGAGTAAGAAGTCAACACAGTACTTAAACGTTTTCTTCCAGCCATATTCACTGCTTCAGTGCAGGCACAGAATAGATGGAGCAGTAAGTCTGATCAGTGTTGGGACTTGCCAGTTGAACACAAACGAGACGGTGCACTCAGCGAAGTCTAGCTCCACTGTCTTATCATGACGCGCAGCATCAGCACCACCTGGAGTCAGAGTCGGCATCGTCACAGGATTTCCAAAGGACTCACGTGCATGCATAAGCAAGAGAAATAAGTGAGTGGGAACCAAGTGAAGACAGGAAAAGGTCATTAAGAGCAAAGGAGGCTATGGGCAGCCAGCCTGTTGCTTTGGTCCTCTGTGTGGATTTTAGACCACCAAGACTGGTGGCAGAAGAAATGACTGGGTCAAAGGAAGAGATGAACAGAGCCATATGGGGGTCACTGTCCAGGTGACTGCAGATGGCCTGGAAGGCTTGGAGTCCTGGTGGTGACTGAGGCAAACGTGTAAGGAATGACAAGACTTGTCCTGGTCATCTTTCAAGGGAAAGATGATTGTAGTTGTGGTCTCATTCTCCGGATTGGCCTCTTGGGTAGTTTATACTGATCATGGAGGCAACACTGTAGCGGAAGGAACACAAGGAACTCTGTGAGCTCCCTCAAGTCCTCCTGCAGGTAGAATGAACTGGGAGAGAGATGGTCTTATCAGGAACACAGAGAGAGCTTGGCTGGCTTCTGTTAGATGCTCGTTAGGAAGGGATTATTTTTATGTAAACAAAAATTGTTAAGCATTTCAGGTAGAGGTAGCAACTCAAAGACCTATGCTGCACTAGAGGGTGTAATAACTCTGTATAAGACTGGAGAAGTTTGTCCCTCTTGAAAAGAAGAGAAGCCAAAAAGAAGAAGGGAGAGAATGAGGAACAGAAGGTGAGCAGACTCATGTTTCATGTTGTTCATGACAAACTCCCTGGTATCAGCCAAAGGATATGGTAAGAAAGGTGAGGTCTCCCGTGGGAGATTGCATGAATTTTATCTATACAAAAACTCCATTTTTCTTTAAAATTTTCAGTATGGTCTCCCATGCTCTTAGTGTATTTGTGAATGGATCTTCTATAATATTGGAGAGAGGAAGACACCAGTGTGGGTCATGAGTTCAGAAAACAAAGGAGAACATGCAAATACAGGCTCCAAGGAAGTTGAAGAACTCTGGGAGAGAGTTTTAGATATACGCATGCTAGGAAACTAAGGAATTACCATGTTAGTCATGTATCTAAAGGGTAGCGGTCCCACTGATAACTGTGCATATACATAATAAACATAATAAAATACACATTTTTGAAGACCAGCTGCTTTTTCTGCACTCTCCTCTCCCATCCCTAAACCATGTCTATCTTTACAACTGTAACTGAAAGGTTGAGAAACACTGAACTAATACCAGTGCATTAAAAATATTAACACGAACATTATGTCATTACCATTCCCTCGGGCTAGGTACTTCTCAGGGGCCAAATCCGCTGCTAATGGGAACAAGAGAAGCACTGAAATCAAAAATTCTTTTTAAAAATCTGAATTCCCAGAAAAGCATCTACCAAAATGTTCAACAAATAGCAAAATGCTTACCTCAATTCTGTCCACTCTGCTTAATATACTTGTGTTCAGAAAGGTGGCAGCCAAAGAACAGGGAGAAAAGAGCACAGGTGGATACTCAACCCTGGAAGTTAAGAACTGCATGTATACAAAATAACACACAAATCAAGGATCACTACTCTTCAAAACTTTGCATTCCAGGCATTCAAGGTCCATGATCCTTCAGATAAGGTTCAGTAATTGTGGAGAGTGAGCTGGGCACCTTGACTTACTCCTGAGACCATCAGGGTCTTCTGTTATAGACTTTTAGCTCCAAACTCAGGCAACTCAAATTAAATGCAAAGCTGTGATTATTATGGAAACTGAATTATAATTATCCTGGAATTCACCCATAAAAATATTTCCCAAATCTATTTCTTAAAAATTGAAAACAGACCAGGGTCTACAAGCATATCTATGATCCATCTCAGTATGTTAGTTTCATTCAAGCTAAATTTGCATTTGTTCCTTAATCACAGGGCTGAACCAGTTCTCCACCAAGAGGAAACCAATCAATTTCGGGCTTCCGAGGAAAAAGTTTAGTAGATCTTCTCTTATTTCTTATAGATTATGAAGTTGCAATCAATTAGATCAAAATAGGCACAGTATCCATTTTATGTGACTGGGACAATTCAAGAAGGAAAAGTAAATTTGTGTCTTCAAAGAACACAAATACACACACATACAGACTTTCCCATATCTTTTACATATCATAATAAAAGCCAAAGATTCTAAATTTCTTTTCACCTCCCAGTAAAATAATTGAGAGCATGCCCAAGATGCCAGGGGTCTCCATGTAAACACCCAGGAGAGATAGCTGAGGTCTACACAAAACTTTTTTTAAAGATGTTCTATTTTTTTTAAATAAGCAAAAAATAGCTTATAAACCTTATGCCTGAACATAGTGAACACCTCCCTACCTGATGTTATTAGGAGTTACACCATAAAGCCTTCCAACCCACAGATACTTTCTCCATACACAGCAAAGATGGAAGCCCGAACTTCCATTATTTGAGATGAATTCCCCTGGGTTCCAACACTGCCCCCTGCTAAAATGCCCTTGAGAGGGATTTCCATTATCAATGATGAGGACAAATTAGTGGATGAGACCCCTTAGATAGGAGCAAGTTTGATGGCCAGCATGTGTGGTGGAGCAGCAGAAAGGAACTGAAATCACAGCACTCTCCTGTCAAAGGTGGCACGATCCGAAAGATTATTCAGTAAAGAGCTGGAGTCCATCTACCTAATCTAGGTATCAGATTTCTTATCTGTAAACTAAGGCTGAATATGATGAGCTCTCGTTTAAAAGAAAGACTTCTGTGAAGTGAGGTAGGTTTGACTAGAAGTATAGGATCAGCCACAAAGGGCTAGGAAGTTGGAAAGCCAAATGTCAATAACGGTGGTCATAACACCACTGCTGGAGGGAAGAGACACACTAAGGAAAATGTCTCCACAACTTTAATTATGCCAAAAGATTAAACAAATGTATTACAAGGCAGTTCTACAGGGAAATCTTAGTAATGCCTCAAGTGTAAAGGTACCATAAACAGAAATAGAGAAGAATTCTAGATTCACATCGGGTCATTGTTTTCCTCAAATTTGTATTTTAAAAAATGGAACCTAATCTAGTTTCGCCCAAGGAGATGCTGTTCTTAAAACTACAAGAATGATCGGCAGTGTTGATGCATTTCCTTGCAAATGGAAAATGCTTACTTTTATATGTTCTTTCAAGAGCACGAGCACTGAAATGACTTTAGTAAAACAGTCCTCCTTTATTCAAGAGATATTTACACAGTACCTAGTACGTGCTTCTACTAGATGTGAGAAGGGACATAAGGATGAAGAGGACACTTCTGCTCTTCAACTTACAGCGTGGTACAGAAGATACGACAAAGACATTAGTAAATACAACGAGATTATGACGCAACCAGGCTAACCAAGGTTAGGGGTTTGGAAGAAGAGCTAGAGTTTTTGTTTTTTATTTTTGAAAGATCATAGTTTCTTCACATACTCATTCACACTAGCCAAAGTCAAGAATTTCTGAGGAAAAGCTTAGACACTTAATAAAGAACAGCAGCTCCTGAACCATCTGCTTTGCGCAAAGAAATGAAGCTCCTTCACACGCAAATTTTCATTTCATTTCAACCCTGTGAGGATATTGTTGTCAGATGGGGTAAGTAACATTTAATTTATAATTGACATGGCGAACAAGCCATGCTTTATAAAATGGCTACAATCAGTGCCTCTTTTGGCTGAAAAAAAAAGCAAACCATCATATGAGTCCAAAAGTCACTGACTTTCATCAAGTTCTTTTGATCCATTTAAGTGTCCTGTTACTAATCGTCTCATGAAGAAACGTGCAAAACACAGAATTTAAAGTGAACAACAGAAGCTTGTTATACCCAGACAAAGATACACGACAGGATACCCTGTAAGTTGTTTTTAAAGGAATCATTTCTCAAACTCATATCATACAAAACTGCAGGTTCTAGGAGCCCAATCCTATGTTGCTGTATTCTTACCTGGTAAGGAACAATGCTGCCATGAGCGGTACCCCAGCGTTTTGCTTCCTGCTGGCCAATAAGATAATTAGCAGCTACCTGGGTCAAACATGCCACCTACCAAAAGAAAAAAAAAAAAAAAGCTAGTTTACTAGTTTACCTATATTCGTAAACAGAAACTTATAATAGGAACATTCTCATTTGATTTCATTTCATGTCATTGTAGAAGGAAAAGAGAGAGAAAAACTGTCCTGTTTGATTGGAAAATATGCAGGCAACCACACTTTTGTCATACAAAGAAAAGAAGAATGGTATTACATTATTGCATGAGACTGTAAGTGCTGAGTAATGGTCAACTGAGACATATAAACACAGAAACATTCCGCTCCTGGAAAGGTCATCTGAAGGCAGAGGTTGACCCAGCAGATGGAATCCTGATCCAGCCTTTAGCATCAAAGCCGTAGCAAAATACATCAGCAACTGGTATGTTCCTTCCCCCTTTTACTTTCCATCAATATGACACAAAAAGAACCTGCATCATCACTGAGCAGGCGAACTCGTCAGAGTTCACGTTCCTCTAAACTTCTCATATCATGAAAAAATAAGAAGAAACTTCTATTTTGTTTAAGTCAGTTTAGTCAAATTTTCTGTTACTTGTTACCCAAAGCATTCTTACTGACACAGAGGATCAAGATTATTTAACTTGTTTTATTTTTTTATTCATTAGTGACTCATTCTCCTTTAAACAAAAATGACTATACTTCTCCCAACTTGGTCCTGTGCCCAGATTCTCATAATTATTTCGGCTTTCAAGAACCACAGATCTATTAAAGGAGCCATCTAAAGTTTTAAGGTCAGCCTCTGGCTCTTGTAGTTTTTATATACAGATATTGAAGACCATACTAATTCAATTCCATATGAGGATAATGACTTGATTCCTGGTGATCTGTCACTAAGAGCTTAGGTTCCAATGACTATCTGTGCCCCCAAGGGCCCAGAACGATGGGAAGGAGGTGACCAAACAACCACTTTCCATAGTTTACAGAAGAAAAGCTTCTGGCCTCATAGCATAATGATGACACAGCATGGGGCTTGTCCCATTCTATATCATCGGATGTGATTAGGAATCTACCAAGCCAGCAAGTCAAACATCCCAAACTGAGACTGGCTCCTGAAGCAAGCCAAGGGGTGATTTTTCAGGGCTTGGTGCTGCAGCCTGTCATTGCCCTCTACCTGGCACAGTGGCTGGCCTCCCACAAGTGCTGTCACTGGGGCTCAGCCTGGATGAATCTCCTCTCTGCAGCAGCCATTCTCTTTACTTTTCTCTTTGGATTTATATTCACTTTTATGTTCATTTACTGCTCTGTTGAAATTGGAACTGCCTTATGGCAGCTGGTTTGGCTGTACTGCCCAGGTGGCAAAACTAATAAACTTTGAGTCATCCACTTCTGGACTTCCATCTGGTCTTGGGCATTTGAACCATGGAGCATTCCAGGGCTGCCTGGGGCTGCCTGGTGCTAATCACCATTTCACAGATCACTTCTGTGTCTTTCAAAATAGAAAATCAAATCAACATTTTGTAGTCAAAATGTACTGGATGGGAAGGCCAGAGTCACAGCTTCTAATTTCTGTCAACCTCTAGATGTACAACTGTAGGTATATAAATCAACTACATTGACCTTCAGACATCTTCCCTATAAAGTCTTGGGCATTTGCCCAACTGTTTTCAAACTTTTTTTAAAAAAAGCATAACTCCTGTTTCAAACCAAATAATACATGGTCTGGTTGAAGCAGGGGCAAGCCTACAAGCCACCCTAGGAAACATGAACAAAGAACACAATTTGCAAGATAGTAAATGGTCTTACATTGCTTCCAAGGTGTATACTTCTGCCACTATTATTCTTCTTAACAACATGGCAGATAGAAAGATAACCAGGGATACAATAGTAGTCATTTTCCCACGAAGGCTCTCCCTGAAGTTGAGGACATTTTCTCAAGTCTGAGGTTTTACTGTAAGAAAGGTGCCTCTTTAATCTAGTTATGTTGGGGGTTGGGGGCATTGTTCTTTTGAAAAATTCTGGTGAAAGTCACTAAGGAGCTCTGGTGCTACTGGAGGGCAAGAATTCACACTAATAAAGGCAATTCTTTGTGAGCAGAAGTCACAAGACCCTTGGTATTTCCACTTTTCTCATTTCAGAGTCAAATGATAGTCAACAAGTCAACAAGAGCAAGGACTACAGGGAGAAGTGGGCTGACTGGGTGATCCTAGATTTACTCAGACACTCAGCAGGGAAAGGCATAGGCTGGGTGCTAGGCTGGAGGGCGGCCTGGCTGCCTCATCTCTTGCTCACTACATCGTTCTTTCTTCTCAGTTGTGACTTCTGTGTTTCTGACTCTGCCTTGATAAGCTACCCTTGACAACTATTTAATAAAAGTAGCCCCTCTTAGAGGGAGTTTGAATGAAGGGTCAGAATTCACCTCACAGGCTGTTTCCAAATAGAATATCATATCCATTTTCTCCACACAATGGCAGCTCATGAAAACAAAAAGCATTTCAGAACTAGCATGCTCCCACTGGGCAGAAAGGTTAAATAAGATTTTACGCCGATTGCCATCCAAAAACAAAAGTGTGATTTGTCAGTAACTACTCAGAGGCAAAGTTGGGGGTGGGGGAGGAGGTGGGAATCTATTTTAAAAAAGAGACCAACAGGGCTAAACTTAGCAACCCAATGTTTAAAAGGGGCATTACAGATCTGAAAGTAATCTACTATTTACAAAGATGTATTTTAAGGCAAGAGAAGGGGGAGAAAGCCAGCAGCTATGACGTGATTATGTACGAAAAATCAGAGGTTTCCTGGCAATTAATGACAAATTTTCCACAAATCAAAAGAATGCAGGATGTGACTTTTAGGTTAATAACTACATACTGTAGACCCATTCTAAATATTGCATTAGATCATTACTTTCATTCCCTAAACTTAGGCTCATTATTTCATCATGTGGATGCTATATAATTTACTCAGAATGTTGCCTTTATATGGTTTCATCTAAACAAAAAAGCCATCTTTGATTTAATAATAATCATTCTGAAAGCAAAATTATTATTTTAGATAACACAGTGGGTCCCAATAGTCTTTGTGCATACCACAAAACCAATGGCGTGGTCTAAGTGGATCTCAAAGGGCACAGCCCCAAAAGGCTTGAGGAAGAATATGCCCAATTATTTCCCAAAGGAGCCCCATGGTGTCTGTCACCACATTTACTTCTATGAAATGAAGATCAAGCTGCAAGAATACAATCTTTCATCTCCAAAAGGACAACCAAGTATCACAGGTAAAAACGGGGAAAACAAGACTGCAAGTCCATTACATCAAAATGGGTCATTTTTCCCTCCTACTCCTTTGCATCTATTCCAGCCTCCAACTAAGCTGGACTAAACACTAATCATGCATCACTTCTGCACCTGCCTGTATCTGTATCCATTCTTCAAAGTCCATTTCAACACTGCCATTTCATTCAGCCCCCACATAACCTAAGCAAACATCAACAACAACAACACGTTGCACATTCACAGTTCGCCACATACTACAGTTAGAATTATATGATGGTAAATCTGGAAAGACCTAAATCAGTAGTTTCTGACCCTAGTGGCTCAATGCAATCACCTGGGGAATTCCTGGACCCCACCCAGACCTGGACTGGAGCCTGGGAAGAAATAATGTAACCAGTGTACCATTAATTGTACACAGATTTGGGAACCAAAGCCTTAAGAAACTCTAGTCAAACTCCTTAATATTACAGACAGATAAATAGAGGAACAGAGAAGGTAAATACTTTATCTGAGGTCACATTGCTGGCTGGTGGCAGAACTTAACTATTCCAACTATAGTGCCCTCCTCCATGCTACAATGTGATTCAATCACTCCTTTTAAATTGGGAACTATTTCAGGGTAAGAATTATGTATTATAAACCCTTTGTATGTACTCACAGCACCTAAAATAGAACTTGCACACTAATATTTTTAAAGCATGAATGAAAACAGTAATTACCAGTTGTTTATTTATTCAACAAATACTGGGTGTTGCTTCGTGTAAAAGCACTGTGCTAGGTACTGGCTGTACATAAGTAAACGAGAAAGATGTAGTCCTGCCCTCTTTGGACTTAAGAATAGCGAAGACAACTAAACAAACAGTTATAGGAACTGCCATGGGGAGAGGAGATGGAGGAGAACTTTAAAAGCAAAGAGAATAACATGTGTGAGAGCCCTAAGGCAGGAAAGAGACTGGCATACAGGAAGAAGAAAAACCCAAAAACTGAAAGTAGACCAATGTAGCTGAAGCGTGGCAAGAAAGAGACAGGAAATGAAATTGGAGAGGTTTACAGCGGCCAGACCATGCCAGCCCTTGCAGGTCATTAGGTAAGGAGTTATCCTTTGCACATCTTTCAGATGATCATTTTAAAATCACAAAGTATATTACGTCATCCTTCAGCTTAAAACTCACAGGGCTTCCCACTGCATTTGCAATTAAATCCAAAGAATGAACAGAAAAGAGGCCAGTTATGGAATTGCAAGGTCTGGGCATCAGTTAACGATAGCTCAGGCTAGGTTAGTGGCAGTGGAAATGGAAAAATTGTGGATTTAAGAAATGCTTTAGGATCAGAATGGACAAAACATATGAAAGATTATACGGGAAGGACATGGCAGATAGAATGGTAACACAGGAGCCAAACATAACTCCCAGATTTCTGTCTGAATATCTGGCTAAGCTCTGAAGGCACTCACAGAAATAAGGGAAGTCAGAGAGGACAAGTTAAAGGGGAAGAAAATAAGAGTTTACCTTTAAATATGTTGAACTGGAGATGCCTGTGAGACAATCAATTGGGCTGGAGTCACCAGCATATAGGCAGTATTTAAAGTCATTCCCTCAATGGGAAATACAGAGAAAAAATTAGAGAAGAAATCATAAACAAGATAAAACAAAAGAAGATAAAAATCCTTGGCAAAAACAATCCTCCTCTAATCACAGGTATGGTCAACAATGTAGGTACAAATTACTAGCACCAATTTAAGTACTCCAAAATCAGAGATAGGTTTAATGAACTCTAAACTAATATGCATTTGTAATGGAAGACAAAGAAAGCACTTAAAATGATGCAACAGAAGAATACAGCATCATGTGGGGAAATGTTCACAAATTTTTTTAACTTTTTATTTTAGAACGGTTTTGGGTTTACAGGAAAAAATACCAAGGTAGTACAGAGACTTTCCGTATACTCCACACCCAGTTCCCCTATTATTAACATCTTACATCAGTGTCATAGATATTTTATAATTAAAGAACTAATATTGATAAATTATTGTTACAATGCATATGTTCAGAAGTCCTTAGTTTTTACTTAATGTCATTTTTCTGTTCCAGGATCCCCATCCAGGGTACCCACCACATTATATTTAGTTCTTGCCTCCTTGGGCTCCTCTTGGTTGTAACAATTTATCATACACTCCTTGTTTTGGATCATCTTGACAGCTTTGAAGAGTTCTGATCAGGTATTTTGTAGAATGTTCCTCAAAGGGATTTTTTTTTATATTTCTCTCATAAAGAGATTGGGGTTATGGGTTTTTGAAAGGAAGATGATAAAAGTGTCATTTTCAACACACCACGTCAAAGGTACATACTACCAACATGATTTGTCACTGTTGGTCTTGATCTTCACCGCCTGAATGAGGTAGTGTTAATCAGGTTTTCCCACTGTAAAATCACTATTTCTTTCCTCCCCTGTCCACACTTCGGAAGGAAGTCACCCTGCACAGTCCACACTTAAGGGATGAGGAGTTATGCTCTTCTTCCTTGAAGGCAGTGTCTACATAAACTATCTGGAATTCTTCCACACAAGAGAATTGTCTCTTCTTTCCTATTTATTTCTTTCAATAATTTATTCATCTCAGCACAGACTCATGGATATTTCTTTTATACTTTCAGTTATAATCCAATACTACTTTATTTTACTGTTCAAATCATTCCAGTTTTGGCCATTGGGAGCTCTTCACTTGGCTCCTGTGTCCCTTTGACATACTCCCCATCGCTCTAAGTTTTTTCCGGTTTTAGCACTTCCTTCCTTTGTAGCACTACAAGATGCTCTCGGCTCATCTTTATACTTTCTGTTCCAGTCTTACAAGAAAGCAAAAGGAGAAGAGGAGTCATAGGGCAAAGGAAAGGAAATAATATTTATTTTGGTGTCAATGAGAACCTCATTTATTCCCCCAATTATTCAAAAATCTTCATATTGCACCTACTATTTGCCAGGAACTGTTCTAGGCACACAAATTAACATACAGAAATCTGCTGCATTTCTATATAATAACAACAAACTATCAGAAAGAGAAATTAAGGGAACAATCCCATTTACAATTGCATCAATAAGAATAAGATACCTAGGAATAAACCTACCTAAGGAGGTAAAAGACCAGTATTCGGAGAACTGTAAGAGACTGATGAAAGAAACTGAAGATAACACAAACAGATGGAAAAATATACCGTGTTCCTGGACTGGACTGACATCTCTCTTTTTTATCCTAATTCCATTACTTTGCATGTCTAACTTCCTACACAATTTAATCTGTTTCAGTTTGTCCCTCACACCTTAAGGTAAACTCATTTCTTCAGAACCACTAAGGGCCAAGGAGAGAACAATATTCAGGAGTAGAGAAGATATTTTGTCTACCTCATGTTGAAAGAACAAGAAATCCTACCTATCCATACTACAACAATCATTTTACATTTCTAGTACTTACTGATGATGAAAGCTAGTACTTATTAAGCACTTATTGTGCAGTGTTCTAAGCACTTTATATAAAGTATCTCACTTAATCCTCATGGCAGCCATATGAGAGAGGTGTTCTGAAGAACCCATTGTACAAAGAAAAAACTGAGGCATGGAAGAGGTTAATAATCTGCCTAAGGTTATGTACCAAGAAGAGACAAGCCAGGACCTGAACTCAGCTATTCTGGAATTCTGTCGTTTAACACTAAATTACATACAGAATCAGACTCCTTAAGATTTCTGAGTGGCCTTCATCCTGGAAAAGTTTCATAGGACTATCCTACTTAGTAAAGAGAAAAACAGTGATTAGGCATCCTTTTCAATTAAGTAAACCTCTGCAGATAAGTCCAACCTTAACTATTACAGAATTCTTAAAGAAGAACTCATTCAAAGTTTTCTGCTTTGCTGCAACTATGTCTTGGCTTCTATTCCAATGTAATTAGAAATAAACTTCAACCTATAAACATTTTACCTGTAAACACTGAAAAACCAGTAGAGCTGTTATATAAATTTAAAATCTCTACTTTTATTTACTTAACAAAGAAAAACAGATTATCATATCCTTCTCTTCATGGAAATTTTTAAACTCAATGAATGGAACACCCACGTTTCACATTCCTCTGAATTATCTCTAACGATAGTCAAATCATATTGATGTTTACTTTATATACTGAACTCGAAAGAAAAACATATTTGCATTAGACTCAGAATAATTTTGCCAATCCATCTGAATGAAAATCAGACATATGAGGAAACTGGATATCGAATGCCAGAAGGTAAGACCAGACAGCAAAAAGAGGCAGAATTTCAAAAGCATGTTTAGGATAATACATCAAACATATTTCTTACCGTAAACCACTGACCCAGTCAATCATTTGACTCAAAAAGTGGTTATGAAAAACTGAAAAAAAAAATGTGATGAGTAAGTGAAAATGTAGAAAAGTAGCATTTAATGACATGATTTACTTATATATCTCCGTGATAGCATGTCTTCAGTTACAAATGTCTTCTTCAAATACGGTTCTACATTTTAAATAACCTAGTTCTTTAAAATAAATCTGTTTTTAAAATGTGCAGCATATTGTATATATGTATTTACATGCAATATAATGTATATGTGAGTCAAACTGTAATAATTCTACCTAATAAAACTGAAAAAGAAAAATATATATGTCTGTTTTTAAAATAAATAATGCATTGTTCTGCAACACTAGTTTTTAAAAGAAGTTCTAAGAATGAAGTTACTTTTGCTTATTGCTTCCTTCAGGCATTTAGCAGATATTTAATAAGCACTTATATGCAAAGCACTGTGTTAAGTGCATGGAAGATCCCCAAATCAATAAAACAAAGTTTGATCTCTCAAGAAGATTAAAATCTATAATTTAAGATGGAAATAATCGGTTCCATAAGAGACTTTTTTTTTAAAAAATCAAGTAGGGATAAAAAGTGACATTTGAGCTGACCCTTCGATAAAGGGAATTTAGCCCTGCAAACCCAAGGGAAAGGGCCTTCCATACAAAACCAATACTATGCGCAAACAAGTCACAGCAGAGACAGGAAAGGTATTGGGGTTTTTTAAATGAATGAATAAATTAATGAAAATTAAAAACGAAACAATGATCATAAATGATCATTAAGATGCAATATCAATAAAGCAGTGGGGACAAAAGTCTAAAGGGGGCTAAGGAATGAATGAATGAAAGCTTGTGTAAAGGCGGAAGGAGAGAGACTGGACAGTAGCTCAAGCAGGTGAGCAGGAAGATAGAGGTTTCATTTTTGAAGATGAAAAAAAAAACCATGAAGTTTATTTAAATATGCAAGAAAAAAGAATAATTGAACGTGTGGGGTCTTAAGCAAGATGGAAGAGGACAAGAAAGAAAATACAAGTGAAGGGGGTTATGGTTTAAAACACCATCTCTCTGATAGAGTCATTTCCTCTTGTGTTTCTCTGTCCATTGGTAGCATGGAAGCTTTGGGAAGGAAAGAACTTCTCTGATTTGTTTGGTGCTCTGTCCCCAGCAGCAGGAACACAGTCTGAGACACACTGCAGATACTCAGTAATTATCAGTGAATAAATGAAGGAATGGCACAATTTTGCTCTAATTTGGGAGGAGAATCTTAATGAAGAAGAAATCTTTCAGCAGGGGAGGCTATAGCTCAGGGGTAGAGCACATGCTTAGCATGCACAAGGTCCTGGGTTCAATCCCCAGTACCTCCATTAAAATAAATAAGTAAATGAATAAAACCTACTTACCTCCCCCCAAAACAAAGACAATAAATAAATAAATAAATAAATAAATAAATAAATAAATAAATAAATAAATTTTTAAAAAGAAGAAATCTTTTAAGTGAAAAAGAGGAAAGTCGGATGCAATCCCCACAGGGAAGCGGAACAGCAGAAGGCATCTTCGTAGAATGACAAGGACAGGCTGACAAGGGCCTCTTTCTCCCTCTACACCAGGCCCTGCCCACTGGAGTCACACAGAACGAGTCATCCATTCTTCACCACACACCAAATGGATAAACACAGAGACTGGGTCAGAGAGCAATGTCAGGGCCTGAGACCTCACATTCAGGGTGAGGAGGGCAACAAAGGTGGCTTAGGAACAACAAGGGAATCTTCAGGGGTCAAGACCTCACTGAGCTAAAAGTGAGTACATGAGTAAGCAGAAGATTCATGGATGGGGAGTAGAGAGATGAAATAGCTCTTCCCTTAAGTCAGAACTGGCCTAGAAATGGGGACGGGGCGAGTCTGCAACAGCGGGACCAACAGGTTCTACGAGGGAGCACTACGCAGTTCAGCTCAGAGGTCAGAGCACTGAATAAAGGCTGCCTCCCACTGACCCTCATTGCTCCATGGAGCCAGCATGCTGCTTCTACAGGAAGTTGTGGCTTATTTGGGGAAGGGCTTCATACACTTTGTTTAGTTATATTAGGTCAGGGTACCTTCTCCAATTCCCTATTTGTCACATTTTTCCTCAAGTCTGATAACCTCTACCTTTACATCCTGATGACCTTATCAGTTTCTTCAACAGGATTAAATACTATGTGATTCACTTAAAGTGGGGGGGGGGGGGGGCAAGGCACAAAATTATGCAGGTTTAGAATACGGTACATAGTAGTCATTCCTCAGACCGAACACCTTCCTCCCAAGTAGCCAGGTCAGCTTGCATAGGTTTCTCTAAGGCATGAATGCCATGAAATGGCAAATCTGAGAGACAATTGAAAGAAGGAGTTACAAACCTAGGAGCAGATTGTAGGGAACAGAGAAAAAAGTACAAAGAGGACACCAATGTTTCCAGTCTGGACCCTAAAAAAATGTGAATTAACTTATAGGAATGGCTCTCTTGGTGGAGAAATATGCTAAATTTGTTTGCTTGTTTGTTTGTTGTGGGAGAGAGAGGGGGAAATACGTTGATTTAAAGCTGTGGCTGGTATGTCCAAGTGGAGAAACCTATGGCTGGTTGAAATCTAGCAGTTGGAGCCTGGATGATGGTGAGTGACAGCCATGGGTGTTTGGTGGTCCTGTAGGCAAGAGTCTAAGAAGGCCACCAAGATCCCCATCTCCTGATGAATACACCCTGTATAATACCTTCCCCTTCTGATGGGATATCACTTCCAAGATTAGGTTAATATTCAGTTGACTGTGAGTCAATCAAAAGGTGATTGTGTTGGGTGGGCCTGACCTAATCAGAAGAAACTTTAAAAGAAAGTGAAGCTCAGAGACACATGTTCCTGCTGGCCTAGAAGACACAGCCTCCATGAGCTCAACACCAACAAGGAACTGCATTCTTCCAACAACTTAAATGCATTTGGAAAAGGACTCTGAGCCCCAAGTGAAAGCTGCAACCCAGTGGGCACCTTGGTTGTAGACTTTTAAAACCCAAGCAGAGGGTCCAGCCTTTCCTGGGCTCCTCGCCCATGGAAACTATGAAATAATAACTTTTGCTATTTTAAGCTACATTTGTGTTAATTTTTTATGCAGCAATATAAAATTAATACAAGACTGAAGCCATTGAAATGGATGTTTAGGGTGGGTAATTAGAGGGATAGAGGACAAAGGCAGGCACTGAAGTCGACCAAGGAGGGGACAAAAAAAGAACAGGTTGTAAAGGTAGGAAAAGTAATAGATAGGTATGGGGTCTGGAGGCCAAAGGAGGAGTGTATTAGTAGGAACAGTGTTTAACATATGTCAAGTAGCCCAAGTGAGGTCAAGGAGGATGACAGTGAGAATCTTGGACTCAACAAAAGGAAATTAGCCTTGAATACCACTGCGACATAAAAAAAAAGAATGAAATTTTGCCATTTGCAACAACGTAGATGAAACTGGAGGGTATTATGTTTAGTGAAATAAGTCAGACAGACAAATACTGTATGTTATCACTTATATGTGGAATCTAAAAAAAAAAAAAAAAGTGACTATAACAAAAAAGAAATAGACTCACAGAGATACAGAGAACAAACTAGTGGTTACCAGCGGGGAAAGGGAAAGAGGGAGGGGCGAGGTAAGGGTAGGGGATTCAGAGGTACAAACTATCATGTTTAACATAAATAAGCTACAGGATATATTGTACAGCACAGGGAATACAGCCAATATTTTATAATAACTATAAATGCAGCAGAATCTATAAAAGTTTTGAATCACTATGCTGTACACCTGAAACTAATATAATATTGTTCAAAAAAAAAACTATACCTCAATAAAAAAAGAAAGCCTTCCTCATCTCAGTATTAAAAGAAAACCTTTTTGCATTTTCTCCTAAATACATATCCAGGAGATGGAAAGGAAGGACTGCATACCTTTGGGATTATACTTACTTTTACATCCTGATTTTTACATTTAATAAGAATTTTTTCATATTTTATACACTCATTAGAGGCTTAATTTCAAATGTCAAAAAAAAAAAGGAAATTGGCCTTTAAAGGCAGTATCAGTAGAGGAGTTGGAGTGGACACGATAATGCAAAAGGCTAAGAAAAGCAGGTAGGAAGCAGAAACCTCAAATACAAATAATATACTAAGCTTGGCAGTGAAAGGAGGAAAGAGATAGAACAATAACTGGAACGCACAGCCAAATAGCCAAAAATGGTGTCAGATAAAGACTGTTCATGATGTTACCTTTTCCAGGGTATATTAAGACTTTAATAGAAAGTTAAGTAAGACCCAAAACCTTGGAGCGAAAGGAATGAACCTCTCTTAGAGGAATTTCAGGCATTTTCCCAAGTTCATGGGAGAAAGACTTTCTAATCAAGGGAGGCATTTTCCTAGAAACTTTAAGTCACAGAACTACATAAAACAACCCTGCGTATAACAACAGCTTATAAACCAAGCCCTGGTGTGAGAACAAAATTAATTAACGTACACATTCTGCCTACATCTGATCATTCTGAGTTGCTAAAATCCAAGCATGTAAAGGTGAATTGGATGATGATGTTTGTCTGGCCATGTCACACTGTGCTGCTCTCCTGAGCTTCTGTGGAATGGTTCCCAGAATAACAGGGAAGAGTTGCTAGAATGCAGTACCTAATTAAGTTCTTTACTGGTGACTCTTTTTAAAGTGACCTCATGGGAGTTCTGGGGAAAGGCGCAAAGCCAGGTGTGGATTAGGACAAGAAATCATGTCAGTGACCAAATGATTCAGCAGGTAAAATATGTATTATGTCACCACACTTCAAGCAAAAATTCATGCAATGAATACAGGTACACAGTGCCAAGGACTGCCACGTTCATGAACAGAAACCAACTCGGTGATGGAAAAAAACAATTCTGAGGAGAAGAAAAGAAAGAAAACAGTCTATATTTTGTATACTAATTCTGTTTTGGTTGAAAGTTTAAAAAATCTTGTATCTATGTTTCATTTTTTCATCCAGCAAATACTTATTGAGTGATTCCTTTGCTCAGGCAGTGTGCAAAGTGCTGAGAATATGGTGGTGAAAAGAGATGGATTCTCTGCCCTCATGGAACAGAGCCCAGTGGGAAGATACACAGTAAACATGCTAAAGCCCAGCGATGTGAGGCGTTTAGGGCCAGCAGTGTGATTGGAAGCAGGCCTAGGGGACTTAGCTCAAGGTTGAGCGTGCGTGACAAGCACATTCCTTTCACATTTTCTCGCCCCCTCTTCCCACCAACACACACAAAACACTTCGGCAAATATCGCAGTCATCTTTACTAATTTGGGAGTCACTTCACAGGAACAGAAGCAAAGAGAATATTTCACTAAATTTACGCAAACACTTGGGCCAATCTCTCCTCTGTTCTAATACATCTCATCAGAGATTAAAATCAAGTAAACTGATTTCAGAACCTCACCAGCTTATATCACAGTCGGAACCCATCAACAGCAGGCCACACAGCACAAGCTGGATGGCTTTGAAGATCTAAGCTGCAAACTGTAGACATGTTCAGGCTTTTCAGAATCACCTCTAAGAGACCTCAAAGGTCCACTGACATAATCGGCCTTTGATGATACACTGTATCATATATCCATCTTCTCATATGTCCCTAATTCAGCACATTTGCATATGATCTGCATTCTAACATATCCACAAATATGTTTTTATATGCTAGAGGACTGTAATATGATAGAGCCCTTAAGGAGTTCTTCTGCTTTGTTGTGTCAATTCTTATATTCATCAGACAATGATCATTCTCTTAGCCACATCCTCCACCTACTCCGTAACCACAATTGGAGGGCTAGACAGTTCTGAAGAGGGCACAGTCTTTGAATCTCTTTGACATCCTCAGCAGTCTGGTGAAAAGCAATTTGGATCCTGAGTCAACAGGCCTGAGCCTCTGTCTCAGCTTAGCCCCTTACTGCAAAGTCCTGAGTCAAACTGGCAAAACATCACTAACCTCCTCACAGCCCTGTGGATGACTTCAGAACAACACTGTATAAGTGCTTTGAAAATACCAAAAAGTAACAATAATGAAAAATTATCATTTAAAGAGAAACATATTATCCAAGCAAATACAGACCCAACAGCAAACACAGGGTTGTATGACATGACAATTTAGTAATTTCTGTTAATTAGACTGGTGTTTTCCATCTTTGACTGATACAAATAATCCATCTAGGAAAAACAACTCCCACAGATGGCAAACCAGGTTAGTCAGCTTTAGAATTTCCAAGTATATTTATTGTTTTTAATTAATCAAAGAAGAATTTCTGAACAGCAATTTTTTACCTTTTACAAATACTAAACACACATTAAAACACTTTTGGCTTAGAAAAATAGCAGTGGAACCATTGATTAAGCTCCTGCAGTTTGTATAAAGTAGCAAAATTTGATTTCTAAGAAGATTTGGAAGACAAGTATTATAAGTTTACCTCCAGAGGTTGTACATTGGCAGCTCAAAAAGTATGATTCAGTTCATTAATGTGTTTTGTTTGGCTTACATAATATTTCAAAAATTGAAAGGTTTTATATAAAAATTCAGATTTCTGGCTTCAAAATTTGCAAATCTGGCTACACTGGGCTAGTGTTTTGTGGTGGAGCTGGCTTATACTGGCTCATGAGAGCCAAATGTTACTATCTCTTCCAAACATGTTCAGTAACAATCACACTAGAGGCCTGAAATGAGCTATGCAGGAATATTTACACCACAAGCATTGGCAAATGCTATGAATCGCAGCTTTTTCTTTTTTTAAGAAAGCTGGTTAAACAGGCATAGTCTACACTTGGGACCACAATCTCACACAGCAGCAACTGGCTGGACTGAGCAGCGACTGTGCCCTCAGACAGGACGTAGGCGCTTTAGCCCGCATCCACCACTATTCCCTATTGGTTCTCTCACTTAAATTACCTGCCTGGCATATTTATGCATTTGACTTTGCAATTCCTGGTTTACAATCATCCTCTGTTCAAAAAAAAAAAGCTCTTAGATGATAACAAAGAATAAAAGCCAAGCCACTGTGCTTGCTTGATAGTTAAAAACAAAGATGAGGCTTAAATTCAACACTGTTGAATAAACTGAAATACCACCTTTAGATTCTTTTTTCTTCCTTTTCTAGTCATTGTGTTAGTAAAAAAGAATACCATAACAGATTTCAAGTCATAAAGTGAGCAGTTGGCAAAATGAATATTTTGAAAAGATAAGAATATTATTTAATTGTATATTCTTAATTAACAAAATATGAAAAATAGAATTTTTATTTCTAGGGATTAAAAATCATCATTGCTTCTCAAAACTATAAAGGTTTTTGGGTTTGTCTGAAGACCTTATATGGATATTGGATGGGAATCTTGAAAACCTGGGCAGAAAAATTCCTACACAAGACAAACCTCTGATTAAATGACTCTATCAATAAGAATGTCTGAACATGAAACCAGATATGACAGTGGTCAGGAAAATTCCCTTTCATGTCACATTATGTGGGTTCATACACAGATGACTTACTTAGGCTGCCCAAATGCAAAGGTCTGTGCTCCAAAGACAATAAAGCTTTCATTTATCACACCGTTCCCTCGGGGCATCAGTATCACAGTCCTACCCGCTAGAAGAAAAGCATTTTCCCAAAACTATTTCCAAGTCCCAAGATCAAAACTAAAAGACAAAATCTGGGGAAGAACACAGACCAATGGAAGCTCCTAAAACAATTCTCAACAATGGGCTTTCTATTTCTGGATACCGTCCCGGCAGTAATCACCACCACAAGGGAGGGGTGATATGAGCATTTGTCAGGAGTCCCGGTCTCAACGCAGAAGATAAAATTCTATCTTCCCTCCTCTACCTCCCACTAAATTTGTTTTCAGTATCAGACCTGCTTGGTTACTGATCTTTTCTTTATTTTGTGGTGCTCAAAAATAACAAGTATTTGGACTTCTACCCTAGCCCCCAAATGATAAGAAGGTCATTTTTACAGTAGCAAGAAAACAAGATTAAAGAAATAGAAAAAACAAATGGAAAGAAGGAAGAGAGGGAGGAAGAAAGGGAAGGAAAGAACAAACAAACAAAAAAAGGACATAAAGCATGTTTTGAGGTAACCTAAGAGAAAGGGGCAATGCTTTAAAAACAGAAAGAGAGGAGCAGTTGTTATGTGCCCTTTTACGTAAATTTTGGGCTGGAGTAGAATCCAAATACTGTTATTATCAATAATCTTGAAAAATTCTTGCCTCTAATTTTCAACACACTCCTATGTACCTGAGACATTCTCGAGTGAATGTGGAAAACTCAGGAAATGATCCAGAGAAAATCAAGAGGAGTTTGTGATAGCATCAAAACCAAAAACAAAACAAACAAAAACAACAGCAAAAAGAACAAGAGTTCCACCTGTATTTGTACCAGCTGCAGATTCGTGTCGAGCTTTGATACAGCGATCTTCACCGATTTAAAGCTAAAGGCCCAGATCTCAGTTACCTCAAGAGTAACTGAGTTCTTTCAGGAGAAGAGCTTGAGGTGAACCAGAGTACTTTTACTTAAAATTCTTAGGTCTGTACTTCAGCTGGCTCACAAGTATTTTCTGGACTTGCAATGAGTTATCTCAGCCCTGCACCTGGTCTAAAGCACCGGCCAGCATCCCTGCACCTCACAGGCATATTGACAAGAAGCAATATGTCATCAATATCTTTAACTTAATTTTGGTTGAGGCAGTTTAGGGTGCACATTCCCTGAACTTTTTTTAAAAAGCAGTAGCAAAGTAAGACTTTTATTTTTTAATAAAAATTAAAAATTGCAAGAGGTCATCAAAAGTAAAGTCTTTGGGGGAAAAAAATCAGCATCTGCTGCAACCAATATGCTTCTACGTCAGTATATGCAGGGATAAGGAATGTAGCAATAAGGTAAGAGTGTGCTGAAGAGGGTTTAAGGGAAAGGGAACAAAAAATGAGACACTAAGGTGGAGACAATGGCAGTAAGAATAATATAGTAACAAAAGCTAACACTTACTTAGTGCTGACGATGTAGTGGGCACTGCTGTAAGCACTTCACATCTATAAACTCATTTAATCCAGGAGGCAAACACTGTTCTTAGCCCCATTTAATGAATCAGGAAACTGAGGCCTAGAGCCCATATCAAGACATGCACAAGGGCCTCAGCTACTTCATAGCCTATTGAGGATTTAAATCTCTGCAGTCTGACTCAAGAGTCCATGTTCTGAACCACTACCCCAGAGGCCTGAATAGAAAGGTTACCAAATGGAAAGAAGTTAATTCAACAATAAGGTTAAAATTAAGTTTAAAAAAAAATGAGGTTTTACCTTATAGCGAAAAAAATATGTTGCATGCAGATGAAAATGTCCTACCTAATAAACACAATATAAATTTTAATGCGCTACTTGGCAACAGATAACAAGCACAATTACAGACATTAGAATATAAAGAGCCTTCTCCAGAAAGACGTGAGCACAGTATTTTAACCATCCGAGATCCTATTTCTAATGCAGCTCATGAGCCCACAGTGCCATCCAGTGATAATGTAGGTGAACCACGTGTACATCCTTTTCTGTATGCTACCATAATCTTTTCTATAACTGATATAGAATTTTCACATAAAAGGAAACTGCATTAGTGGTAATCTATCTTTTATTTTACTATAACTTTTCCCCAGTTACCCTTACATTTAAATTTCCTCTTCTTTATTTCTTGGTTAAATATATGACTTTGACAAGATCAACCCAAACTATTAATTTGAGAGGTAAGAGAGGTTGATTGCTGAAAATTTAGTAGAGTACTTCATTTTCCTTAAGAAAGCATTCAAAATGTTTATTAATAGCATATCAGTCATCCAGTGAGGACATACCATTGTCACCATATAGGGTATTTCAGTGCTTCCTAATATAACCTCAGTTAGTGGACTGGGGAATTCAGAAGCAGTCAGTGAGGAGGGCAGAAAACACCTGCTCCAAACGGCAAAGAAAATTGTGGGCAGTTCCCCCATCAGCAGTACCAGCACTATGGAACCTCCAAACAGAAGGAGATGCAGCAATTATGCACATGGTGAAGAAGAGAAGCGGGGGTGTAGGGAGGGAAGCTAGACAAGCCTCAAACAAGGCAAAATTTATCAACAGACCTAAACAGGCAGGTCATTACTTTAAAAAATTCTCATACGGGGAATGTTCACATTATGACAACTGAATTCTAAAGTTGAGTTTTCATTCAAAACCCTAATGTTATAGCTGATTATACCACCAGACAAAATAATTTAAAGATATATATATAATATATATTATATATATAGATATATTTATATATCTATATATAAATAAATATCTAGATATAGATACAGATAGATATTTATATCTCCCTGGAAGGAATTCAAGAAAGATTCATCAGTGAGTTCTTCTATTAAGATTTTTTTCCTGAAATATTCACCAAACATTTAATAGTAGTTATTGCTAAAGAGTGGAATTACAAAAAACTTTTAGTTACAAAGTTACAGTACTTTGGGGACATTCTTTTTTCAAGACATGTATTTCTTTTGTTAAAAGCATAGAAAAGTCCTGTGCTCCACTCTCTTATAATCATTAGGAAGAAACACTGAACAATAAGACATTTGTCTCATATATATATATATATTATATATTATATATATATACACACACACTTATCTTATACCTTTCAATCACTGTACAATTGATATTTTACATACAATGATAAAACACAGCTTTTGCTTAAATTAAAAAACACCCTTCACCACAGAACTACTAAAGTATATTTTCTAATTAGCAGCTAAGCCAGCTTTTAAATTCTTTTTTTAAAATGCCATGATTGACAACATGTCTATGGGAGTAAATATGATTAAAAAGAGAAAAATATGAACTCAGATCACCCGTATGTGAGGAGCAGGGTCTTGAGGTTCACGTCTGTGGCCCCTGAAATGTCCCTTCCTGCAGCTGTTTCCCTTCACGGCAAGGATTCAGGATGATGAGTTCACACACTCCTAGAGACTGCAAGGAGTCAGTCAGATGATATTGCCATTAGTCCATATCATCATTGCTAAAGTTGTGTCCAGTGTACATACAGTCATAAAGCCTTAAGGTTCTTTCTAAACCATTTTATATTCTTCTAGTTTCCTGACAGGCAAAAGGTCCCTTGGTAGCTTGTAGAGCAAAAACTGCAAGGACGATGATACTGCAACTAAACTCACAGGAACCAGCCAAAAGAGTTGCTACAAATATGACCTGAGTCTTAATGAAAAATTATTTGGGGGAACTTTAACGCCATTTAATTTTAAGAGTATCAGGATGATATATGATAGGGACACACCTCGCAGGTTTACTCTAGGACACGCCTTTTTAAATTGTGACCCATAGGATCTAATGCATCAGAGTCACCTGGGGTGCTGCTTCAAAATGGCAGGCTCCTGAGTCCTGCCCAGACTCACTGGATCTGAATGCTTGAGTGTGAAGCCCTGGTTCCTTTCAAAGCTCCCTGGACTCTTACAGACCTATTAGAATGGCCAGAATCCAGAACACTGACAACATAAAATGCTGGTGATCATGTGGAGCAACAGGAACTCTCATTCATTACTGATGGGTAATCAAAACGATATAGCCACTCTGGAAGACAGTTGGTAGTTTCTTTCAAAACTAAATATAATCTTACCATATGATCTGACAATCACACCACTGGTATTTATCCAAAAGGAGTTGAAAACTATGTTACTCAAAAACCTATACATGGATGTTTATGGTAGCTCTTTTCATAGCTGTCAAAACTTTGGTAATTCATAACTACCAAAACTGTGGTCCATACAGACAATGGAATATTATACAGCACTAAAAAGAAATAAGCTACGAAGCCATGCAAAGGAAGGGTAAATTTGCTCTCTGCCTGAGCTAGGGCATCCATCTTCTCCTGCCTTTGGACATCAGCACTTCTGGTTCTTAGGCTTTCAGCCTCAAACTGAATTACACCATTGGTTTTCCTATATCATATATACGATATGTGATAGATAGAGAGAGAGAGAGAGAGAGAGATCAATCGATCTCCATCTCCATCCTATTGGTCTGTTTCTCTGGAGAACCCTGACTAACCATTTCAAAAAAAACGTAGAATAATGATCTCTGTCATAAAAGCAATAAGAACACTGGTAAATTCTCAAAATCAACTTTTTCAGAACTCTGGAAATTAACCAAGCCTTGGAACAACTGAGGAATGATTATTTAAGAAAAAGGCTTAAATTTAAGCAAGAACAGCAAGCTTTATGATGTCTTAACTTGTCATATTACCATCCACCTCTACCAGCTCTTCCGTAGCCTTGAAAACCAATAGCTTCATAGGTAGCTAAGAATACTGGAAACCTAGAAGCAACAGAAGTGAGTAGAATGAGTTTAAAGTTTATGAAAAAGCCCCATCACCGGAGAATTGTCACTATTTAATCTGAAAAAGGCCCATTTTCAGCTTTTCTTTCTTCTACTTTCCTTGGAGCTTACTCAGTGCAAAAATCCCTATCCTTAGAACATTTGTCAAAAACAATCAGCAATAATTGTTCAAAATTACAGCTGGCTGAGGTGGAAATACCAACTAGAGCAAACAAGAAGTTAGCCAAAAACTTAAAAGGAAACACTGGGTAAAGTGATGTCCACAGGGAATATTGGAAACTTTCAACATATTCCTGGGAATCAAGAAGGCCACACGCATGTGTGGAGCTGTGTGCATGCACAAGAAAGACCTGAGAAAGACTAATATTTTACTCATTAGCTGACCTTGAGGTTCTGCACAAAAATGAAGTGAAGGAAGAGTTGTAAACTCTGTCCCAATAGAGTGTCTCAGCAAAGGCTAGGAGATACATTGGTTCAAGGTAGTTAAGAAATTCTATGCCTCTTCAGCTGTTGACCACTAAGCCAACTGAGCATAGTGGTTTCAAAAGACAAAGAATAAAGACGTTATAAAATTCATTCAGAAAAGTTACTAAACAAACAAACACTAACAACAAATAGCAACAACAACAAACCATTGGGCAGGGGAGAAATCTGAACTGCACAATTTCTATATCCTATTATTTAAAACATCTACTATTCAACAACAAAAAAATATGAAATGTGCAAAGAAACAGAAAAGTATGGCCATTTTCATGGGAAAAAAGGTAGACAATAGAAACTGAGTAAACTCAGGTGTTGTACCTAATAGATAAAGACTTTAAGTCACTTACCATAAATACATACAAAGTTCTAAAGGACTCATGTCTAAAGAATTAAAGTATGAGAATAACTATGAGAGTGGAGTCCCAGAAAGGAAGACAGAATAAAAGGAGTAAAATAAATATTTGAAGAAGTAATGGCCAAAAACTTTCCAAATTTGATGGAAAATATTAATCTACATACCCAAGTAGTTCAATGAATTCCAAGCAGGATATGCTTAAAGAGATCCAAATCTAGACACAAGAGAAATTGTCAAAAGACAGGGACAAAGAGACAGTCTTGAAAGTAGCAAGAGAAGCAACTCATCACATGCTACAGATCCTCAATAGATTACAATCTAATTTCTCACTTAAAAGTCACAGATGCCAGTGAGAAATGGAATAACTTATTCAAAGTGCTGGGGGGATGGAGGAAGACTGTCATACAAAAAATTCTATATCTGACAACATTATTCTTCAAAAATAAAGGCAAAATTAAGACATTCCTAGATAAACAGAAAATGAAGGATTTATTGCTAGCAAACTTGCCCCACAAGAAATACTAAGGAGCTGAAATGAAAAAAAACTAGACAGTAACACAAATCCGCACAAAGAAATAAAAAGCACTAGTAAAGCTAACTAAAATAAGTATAAAAGATAGCATAAATGTACTTTGCTAATAAATATTTTCTTTTTATACCTGATTAAAAAGAGAACTGAATAGAGCTATAGTGGTAAATCTGTGTTGATGGGCATATAATGTATAAAGATGTAATTTGTGTGACAATGACAGTACAAAGAAGAGGGGAGGGAACAAAGCTATAGTAAAGCAATGTTTCTATGTACTGTTCAAATGATGTTGGTATTAACCTAAACTAGATTGTTTTTGATTAAGATGTTAATTGTAACTCCCAGGGTAACACTGAGAAAATAATAAAAAATGCACACACACTCGTGCGCGCGCACACACGCACACAAAATGGGAATTAAAATAGTACACTAGAAAACATTTAACAATAAAAAGGCATTAATGAGGGAACAGAAAAACATAAAAGACACAGGACATAAAAACAACAGCAAAGTGGCAAAGAAAAAAAGCAGAGATTGGCAGAATGCATTAAAAAAATGGATCCAACTATATTCTGACTATAAAAGACACACTTTAGATTTAAAGACACAAAGAGACCAAAAGTAAAAATATGAAAAAGGTATATACCATGTGTAATGGGCTGAATTGTGTCTCCCAAAAACAAATATGTTGAAGTTTTAATCCCAGAACCTCAGACTGTCACCATATTTGGAAATAGGATTTTTTAAGATGTAATTAAGTTAAAATGAAGTCATTAGGATGTGCCCTAGTCCAGCATGACTGGTGTCTTTATAAGAAGAGAAAACTTGGACACAGACACACGCAGAAGGAAGATGATGTGAAAACATGGGGAATGACAGCCATCTATAAGCCAAGGAGAAAGGCCTGCTACAGATCTTCCCTCATGGCCCTCAGAAGAAATTAATCCTAACAACACCTTAATATTAGAGCTCAATCCTCCAGAACTGTGAGAAAATAAATCTCTGTTGCTTAAACCACCCCGTCCAGGGAACTATGTCATGGCAGCAGTAGGAAATAATACATCACAAAAATGGTAACCAAAAACAGATTGAGCACCTAAGAACATCAGACAAAATAGATTTTGAGACAAAAATTGTTACTAGAGGCAAATTAGTGCATTTTATAATTATAAAATGGTCAATTTATCAATAAGACATAATAATTATAAACATATATGTACTCAACAACAGAGAATCAAAAAACACAAAACATGAAGTAAAAACTGACAGAACTGAAGGAAACAAGAGACAACCCAACAATAATAGATGGAAGTTTAAATATCCCACTTTCAGTGATAGATATAACAACTAGGCAGAAAATCAGCAAAGAAACAGAAGACTTGAAATGCAAAAATGCAAATCAAAATCACTGCACACCCGCTAGGAAAGCTGAAGTAAAAATTACGGCGAATAGCAAGTGTTGACAAGGATGCGGAAAAACTGTAAACCTCATAAACTGCTGGTGGGATTGTAAAACAGTGCAGCTGTTTTAGAAAAAAAAAATTGAAAGTTCCTCAAATGTTCTGCAAAACTTTACTCTATATACCAACTAGCCCTATCAAACATCTATGTAACAGTCCACAACAACAGCAGCATGCACATTCGTCTCAAGCACACCTGGAACATCCTCCAAGACAGACCAAAAAACAGACTGAAGTTACATAATAGATGTTCTCCAACTACAATGGACAGAAGCAAGAAATTAATAGCAGAAGAGTATTTGGAAAATTTACAAACAAGTGGAAATTAAATAATACATTCTTTAAAAAAAAAACAACAGATCAAAGAAATTTCAAAGTAAATTAGATGAAGCGAGAACAGTTTTTAGAGGGAGATTCATCACTGAAAACACCTATATTAAAAAGGAAAAAGATTTCAAATCAATAACACAACATTTCACCTTAAGAAACCACAAGAAGAAAAGCAAACTAAACCCAAAATTAGCAAAAGGAAAGAACTACTAAAGATAAAAGTGGAATAAATGAAATATACAGTATAGGAAACCAATAGAGAAAATCAATGAAATCCAAAGTTGGTTTGTTGGAAAGATCAACAAAATTAACAACCTTAAGCTAGACTGACCAAGAAAAAAAAGAAAGAAGACTCAAGTTACTAAAATCAGGAATAAAAGAGGGAATGTTTGCACTGACCTTACAGAAATAAAAAGGATTATATAAGAACACTATGACCAATCATATGCCAATAAATTAAATAACCTAAATGAAATGGATAAATTCTTCAAAGATACAAATTATTGAAACTGACTAGGTAATAGAAGAACTGAATAGACATATAACAAGTAGAGAGAGTGAATTAATAGTCATAAAACTTACTGGGGAAAAAAAAAGGGCAGCAGCCCAAGCTTTTTTTTAGCTTCACAGATGAATTCAAACAATTAAAGAATTAGTACCAATTCTTCACAAATTCTTCCAAAACTACTAGCAGAGAAAACAACTCATTCTATGAGGTATTACTCTAATACTAAAAACTAAACACAAACACACACACACACACACACACACACACACAGAGAGAGAGAAAAGAAAACTACAGAGCAATTCTCCTTTTTTAATACAGACCCCAAAATTCTTAGCAACATACTAACAAACTAAATACAGCAACCATACTGAGAATTATACAACATGACCAAGTGAAATTTTTCCCAGGATTGTAAAATTGGTCCAATATACAAAAATCAGTTTCAATTGTTAATCAAGCAATGTTAATTAATAATCAAATAATATATTAATAGGATAAGTGACACAAACCAATTAATGATGTCAAATAATAGCATTTGCCAAAATCCAACACCCTTTCATGAGAAGAAACATTCAGCAAGCTAGAATAAAGGGAACTTCCTCAAGCTGACAAAAAAAAAATCAATGGAAAAAAACCACAGCTAACATCATACATACTGGTGAAAAACTGAAATCAAAAAGAAAAGGATTATCTGTTCCTGCCACTTCTCTTCAACATTACACTAAGGTTCTTTCTACCCAGGGCAATTGGGCAAGAAAAAGAAATAAATGACATCCATGTCGGAAAAGAAGTAAAACTCTCTCGCAGATGACATGACCTTGTACATAGAAAATACTACAGTTAATCCACTGAAATAATCAGAACTGAAGAAAAGAGCCCAGCAAGATTGCAAGATAAAAGATCAATATACAATCCTTATGCTAAATTCTACTACTCAGTGCTGACCATATTACTTATCAAAATCATTCTTCCAAAAGACAAGTCAAGATTTGTTGTATTTGTGTACCCCTCTTAAAAGCTAAAACATACTCCCCAGCCATCTTTGTTTATCATCACATTGCCAGGAATAACAGCATGCTTGACACTGGGCACTCAATAAACATTTAAAAGTGAATAAATGAATGAATGAATGAATGAATACTAGGAGGGCCTTATACTCTTATGAAGAGTAGAATACAGTGCAGAATCTGGATCCAGACTGAGATCAGGTCCCAACTCTGCTATTTACTGGCTGTGTGACATAGGGCGAGTTACAATGTTATTCTGTGTCTCTGCTTCCTCCCCAGTAAAATGGGAATAATAGAAGTGTTGGGAAGATAAATTAGCTCACATCTGCAATGTGCTTAGAACAGTGTTTAGTATAAAGTAAATGTTACACAAATTTTAGTATGTTCTTAAAGTCACTCTCAGTTCAACTCTGGAGAATATAAACAGCCTATACAATATAGCATCTACTCCAAGGTCAGCAGGTTTATAGCTCTCTCTCTCAGTGTGATTATTGTTAATAATCACAGCACTATTTTTCCAGAACCTGTCTCAATCTTCTCAATGCCAGTCTCCAGTCAGCCCAAGTGGCAGAAAAGATTAACACTGTTTGCAATCCTGCACTGCTTCTACTAAAATTCTACAAAAAGAATTCAACTTCTGCACTATAGGCTTGATCTAGTACCCTGCCAACAAATTCCCTTCCCTACAAAAAAGAACAGTCTGTTACTGACTTCCAACTTCTAATGGTCCTACTAACTATAGAATGTTGGATTATTATTTAAATGTCATAGCTCACGTCTGTTCTTCAGATCAGTACTAATAAATGGCCAGATTTAATGATAATGTTAACTTCTAAGGGATGACTTTCAGTCAGCCTTTTGTCAGTTCCTGAAACATGCCAAGTTCTGTTCTGTTTCAGGTTTTTGCGTTAACTGTTCCCTCCATCAGGAATAATCTTGCCCTGGCTAACAGAAATGTCACTGTTATCTTTATCAGACTGTTCATTTCCTTATGCAAATTTATCACTTATTACTTGTTTATTGTCTGTATCTTCAACTAAAATATAAATTCCATGGGGCAGGAACTTGCTCGCTTATTTATCATTTATTCTAGAATCTGAAATATAGTAGATGAGAAGCATGTATGGACAGATGGCAAGATGAATAATGGATGGATGATGGATGGATTCTGTTGGTGCAGATTCAACTTAATTTCTTAGTCCCTAAGGTGAGTATCAATAGGTTAAAAAAAATAGAGATCAAAATAATAACTTTTAAGGTGAAAATACACTTAGTATATGGCATTTACCGTAACAATAAAGTTAATTATAGAATTTTAGAAGATTTTCAATGAAAATGATTGAAACAAAAGCAGTTTTCTTTTAGCCCTCAATTACCGAGAAGATGAAATCAACTAGAATATCAAAATTTCTAGTCACGCCAGCTAATCAAGATCTTATTACACATTGCTGGTATATAATGACTCTAGGCTACAAAAATCCTGGGTTCAATCCCCAGTGCCTCCATTTTGAAAAAAGCCACCATTAATTAGCCAATACAGAAGGATATAATTACTACGTTTCATTTTACATAAAATTTTCTGACCCTAAAAGTACAAAGATGAAGGTGGAACAGATATATTTAGCAAAAGAAACAAACTGTTCTAACTCTAATAATAGAGAAAAGAGGTTATTCTAAGACTGTTAAATGCACCCTTAGGAACAGTCAATTAAGTTCTATAACTATTCTATAAGATCCTGTAAGGACAAAATCTAAATTCAGGGAATATTTGTCAACACCAATGGATCTTTCTCCTATTTCTTTTATTTCTTGAACTTAATTATGTTTCTATTTTTCAGAACATTTTGAAAGCACCAAATTGTTTCAAAGTATCTAATGAATGAATTAAATTAGATCACAATAAACTTGCCTTCCTGTTTTATTCTTTTCTCCTTTGAGATATTCTCCCACTAGTAATTTTCAATTATTGTAAGTTAAAAGCCCTGGTTTTCCTCACTGTGGCTCACGGCATATAAAAATATGACACTACCAAGAATATAACTAAAGATTTCAGTTATATAAAATCAGAGCATCCTCCCAATACACTTGCATTTTGCTGAATTTTCTTCCAAAAAGAAAAGAAAAGTGAATCATGTTTTGTAATACAGTCAACTTGTATTCAATCCAACCAAGAGTATAAAAGAATAACATAAAATAATAGATTATCTACAATTCTTCGCAGTTTTCTTTGGAAGTCATCTGATTTTTCATTTTTAGTGTGTCTTTACCTTTCTATTTACTCATTTTAATATTAGTTAAATATTGATATTCATTTATCCCCTGAATTTAAACTGACAGAGTACTGGGAGGCCTTAGAGAATGTTAGTTAATGAATGGAAATTAGATGAGGATTCAAAATTGGCCACAAGTAACTAATGATTATCAGGCTAACAAGAGCCTTCAAGGCAGGAATGCATTAGGCTCCTCAGAAATATGAAAATGCAAACTTGTAGTTCTCTAATTTCTTGAACCTTCTGATGTCATCCTTTTTTTTTCTCTCTCCCTACTCCAGTCTCTCAAATTCTATGGCCATAGATTGTTGCCCTTCCATCTTTCCATCTTCTACTCACCCTTCAGCATAATTTCAACTTTCAGCTTCTATTTTCTTCCTGGATACAGGATTGTCTTTCCTTACAGATTTGGCACATTTTAGACTGTTCTCAAGGGAATTCTTCCAGAGCTGATCTATTAATTAGGTATAGTGCCTAAGGTCCACAATACTTTAGGGGTAGACAAAAAAGTTTCAATTTTAATTTCTTTGAAAATCAGAAGAACAATAAATATTTTTCTTTATTATGTATAATATCGCTAACACATAATAAAGAATTATAGTCACCTTTATACCAATTCAGTTATCAATATAATTCTTAATATTTTTATGGAGGCAAGGGCCCATAAAGGCAAAATTTTCTAAGGTCCACAGAAGTCGTAACAGCCCCTGAAATCTTCTGTCACCCCAGCCTTACATCCCTCCCCAATCAAAACCGGTCCATTCTTGCTTCATGGGTAAGACCTAGACCAGAGGTGACTACAGATTATCAAAATCTGATTTAAGGCGATGGTGGCAAAACTCAATAAATTTACTAAAAACTATTAAATGGTCACTTGAAATAGGGTGAGTTTTATGATTGGTAAAACATCACTCAATAAAATTGTTTAAAAAGAGACTAGGAAAAGCAGAAACACAGGCATATCTAAAGATACGAAAAGATGAATTTCATTATTATTATACTTGTTTGAATCAAAAGTTTATCCATAAAAATATGCTACAATAATGAGAGTTAAATTTTACCTACCCTAAATATGAATATACAAACACAGAAAAAGAATGGTGAATCAAAAATGCCAAAACATTCTATATGCAAAAAAAAATACAGAAGTTTGGTGCTAAAAAGACTAACTTGTTGTAGTAGTAATTAGGGGAGCCTGGTTGCAATTAAGTACAGGAAGGATATTAAAACTTCCAAAAGATATTTCTGTAAGCCACAACAGAAGAGTAAGAGCAACAGAATAATTGGAACCACATCCAAACCCACTTCCTTGTTATTTACCAATATCATCTAAAGAATACTGTTTAGATGCTAATGTTAGACAATCTTCAGTTGACAGCTTTAAATCATATTAAGACTAAAAAAAAAAATCAAAGAGTTTTATGACAAGGGTTAAAAGTTTATAGCCTTGAAACTACAAAAAAAGTTGGTGCCCACTACAAACCACATCCCGGCAACTGTCATGTCTCTGCAATGAAATGGTTTTGTTGTGGTTGAGTCAATCATCTCTGAGTTAATAACTAGCTACTATTCAAATCAAGTGTAATTTGTCTATTGTACACTAGATCACTTTTAAGAGAGGGGGTACAAAATTTCATTTTTAGCAACTGATATTGAATGTTATAATCATTCATTTGTCATCCTATGCCGTACAATCAAAATGAGTAAAACTATTTTTTTTTTTACCACTGCATGAAATTTCAGTCATTTTCCAGGCAGCTGAAATTAGGTTCAAATGTTATCTGCTTAACGCAAGTGAACATTTATATAAAAAAGAAAATGAATACATTTTTAAAAAGGTGAAGTTTCCTATTATGTTACTTTGAAAAGTATCTAGAAATAGCACCTCCCATTTACATAAAGCAGGTTTTAATCATTTTGTGGTTTGGTTTTTGGATCTAAAATCTATAAATGTTATCTTAAATTGAAAAAGTAAATGAAGTTAGTCAAGATTTATCTATTATGAAAAATTATAATAATTATGACAAAATGTCAATAGCCACCTTTTTAATCTCAGCACATTTCTAACGTAAAATATTTTTCAATAATCTAATACGATTTACAGCAATCATCAATAGAAAACTTTCTAATATAGAGAATTTTTCATATCCTTTATTGCACTAACCTCAAAACAGCTCAGTATGTTAGTATAATGAGCATTTGTTGATTGGCTCCCCAACATCATTTTCCCCTTCTTCTGGCTAAAAAATAATTACACCATTCTTCAAGAAAATCACGTCTCCCCTGTCACAGCCATATGGTTTGGGTGGAGTTAACCCTATCCCTTGTACCAGGAATGGCTTAAGCCAATCAATATACTTTATCTTTCAGGTCTCATTAATGGATTCAGGAAGTCACTTAATGCAGTCACTTAACAGTCGTGGTCTTGTAATCTGGGACTTCTAGGAAAAGGCACTTCCTTTTTCTTCCATGGGAACTACTGAAAGATTCTGAAACTTTCCTGAGTGGTACAGTGTAAGGATGTAAGATCTGGAACCAGAGCTGCTAACAACTTTAGCTCCACACAATGAAGGATGGAGAAAAAGGGAGCGAGAAGGAGAAAGGCAGAGAGAACAGAATGGAAATGAAAACAGGAAAGTAAAGAAAGACAAAAGAGGAAAAAGACCGAGAAAAGAGACGCTCAAGGCTAGAGAAGTGCAACTGAGAAGAAAAGAGAGTCCAGAGCCAAGGAACAGGGCAGAGGCAAAGAAAAACAGAGCTCAGGCTCCAGTGAGTTGGGAGAATGAAAAGGCTCTTATCACCCACTGCGTCGCCTTTTAGGTAGGCTAAGCATAGATTATTACCTGTACCGCTGCCTTTTGAAATCTCTAATACTGTTCACAGCTCAGGGGTCGTTCTGAATGTAGCGACAGTAGCAAGCATCCAAGGAGACAAAGTATTTGGTTGAAAAAACCATCACCTAACAGAACTTACAGATAGAGAAACAGAAGTTTTAAAAGGTTAAAATCCAGATTCCTAAGCATGACATACGAGGCCCAACCACATTCTATAACCCTATTTGGGAACCACAGGTAACTATATGTCACCTCCAACTTGCACGTACAACTTGGTTGCCTCTAGTAGTAGACCATGAACAGATGTGTGGCCTCCAACTCCAAGCCTAGCCAGCACAGAGCCCGGGACACAGCAAGTGCTCAGGTGACTGGAGCTGAAACAAAACACCCAGTCATCTCGTGACTCCAAATGCTATCTTTCTCAAAATTCTCATATTTCAACAAAAACACTTGTCTGTCAGGTTAAATGTCATGATAGTTTTCAAGAGAAAAAAAACTTGTAACTATGTGTGGTGATGGATGCTAACTAGACTTACTGTGGTGATCATTTCACAATATCTACAAATACCAAATCATTATATTTACACCTGAAACTAATATAATGTTATATGCCAATTATAAAAAGGTAACTAATGGGGGGGAAGGTATAGCCCAGTGGTAGAGTGTGCATTTAGCATGCACAAGGTCCCGGGTTCAATTCCTAGTACTGCCATTAAATATAGAAATACAAAAACAAACAAATAAACCTAAATACCTCCCCCCATAAAAAAAAAAAAAGGTAACTAATGAGTCTTAAATATACTAATAATTTGGGGGGGAGGGTATAGCTCAGTGGTAGAGCACATGCTTAGCATGCACGAGGTACTGGGTTCAATCCCCAGTACCTCCATTAAAAATAAAATAAATAAATAAACTTAATTACCTCCCCCCACCAAAAAAAAATTTTTTTTAAATATATACTAATAATTTTAGCAACCTTTGACTGGATTAGCTTCAGCACAATAGGCTAATTCACTGCTACCATATTTGCAGAAAGCAAATCATTTCATCTTAGTTATTTATCAAGTACTTATTCTACATCCATGGATTACCACCTTTTCCCAATTTTCCCATCAAATTTAAGTTATGAGGCATACCGACTGGTAACGGTGGTTCTCTGATTGACCTCCAAAGATTGGTAGACCTGCTATTTGACAGATACTGGGCTAGGCTTTGAGGATACCACTGTCAGCAAGAACAAACATAATTCCTACACACATGGAACTCACAGCCTCAAGAAGCAACATGCACGACAAATACAGACACACTCAAAGCGGCTGAAATGTCTAGATGTGTGTATGCGTGCATGAGCTTGCATTTACTGTGCGCTCACTTTCAAACAGCCCTGCCAATTACTCCGCCCACCTCCACTCCCACCCCCATGGAACCATACACCTCGAGACTGTGAATCACTGTGTTAAGTGCTAGAAGAGAATTAAACTCTGTAATACTCCACAAGAGAATTTTTCCAAAGCTAATTAACTAGTCATTGACATACTATAAGAAGAGCTGTCTAGGTAGAGATTAGGAGGCCAAAGTAGAGTCCCAAATATGGGACCAGCTACATAATTTGTGAGCACTGGTGCAAAATGAAAAAATGTAGGGCTTCTCATTCAAGGATTATTCAGAATTTCAAGGCAGTGACAGCAGAGCATTTAAATTAAGCCTAGTGCCCTCTGGCTGCACAGGTCATACCCCCATGAAACCTTCATGGCTTCCATGTTTACTGGATGTGCAACCTTTACCCAGTCACTTAACCTACCTCAGCTTCCTTACAGCTATAAAATTAGTGGAGGGGAGAAAAGACTTCCAGCTTCTTCCCATAACTAACATCTGTGTTTCTCTGTTAAGGAGCTAGATCATTCATTTGCAGAGAGTTCTTTTACACTTTTATATAACCATTAAAATTCTGACCAAGACTCAAAGCTAATATTAAAACCTCACATATAATATAGTATTTCACATTCAACCATATTAATGTTTTTTACCTCTATACACCACCTTAATTTTGTCTAAAGAGAAAAATCTCCAAAGCAGAGTTCCAAGTTTACTATTTTCCCATGTATGCCATTTAAATCTGAAATTCCCAATTGAGGTCTCTGTCTTTAAAGCAATTTTGCCCATAGTAAAATGTCTCCTTGCATAAAATAGATATTTTCTTTTTTTCCTATCCCTGAAAAATTATCTATTCATAATTAACTTCCACATATGGTACAGCATCTAGATCTGATCCAGTTAAAAGGAGGCAAAATGTTGATTTGAGAGTGAGTTAACCCTTTTATTCTTTCCGCTTAGCATTTAGCCTAACATAACTGATAGCTATCTAAACCAAGGGTTCTTAATTTGGAGTCCATGGAAAGAATTTGGGGAAGCAATTAACTTGAATGGAAAAAAATTATATCTTTATTTTCATCAACCTTTAACTAAAATTTAGCATTTTCTATAATTATGAATGTAGGCAATAAACCACAAGAGTATTAGCAGTAACTAAGTATGACTTGAACACCAGTAAATATTACACATATTTTCATATCATATTATAGTTATTGCACCCATGAATAGATCTTCTGGTTTAATGTATTAGTAAAAAAAAAATACATGCTATTATAACACAAAATTGGTTTTTACACTGAAATGAGTATATTTCAATATGATTGGCTACCTTTGTAAACCTAAATATCTCATTCTATGCATTTAAAAACTTGATTGTCATTTGCAGCAACATGGATGCTCCTGGAGAATGTCATTCTAAGTGAAGTAAGCCAGAAAGAGAAAGAAAAATACCATATGAGATCGCTCATATGTGGAATCTAAAAAACAAAAACAAAAACAAACAAACAAACAAACAAAAACAAAGCGTAAATACAGGACAGAAATAGACTCACAGACAGAGAATACAGACTTGTGGTTGCTGGGGGGTAGAGGGTGGGAAGGGATAGACTGGGATTTCAAAATTGTAGAATAGATAAACAAGATTACACTGTACAGCACAGGGAAATATACACAAAATGTTATGATAACTCACAGAGAAAAAAATGTGACAATGAGTGTGTATATGTCCATGAATGACTGAAAAATTGTGCTGAACACTGGAATTTGACACAACATTGTAACATGATTATAAATCAATAAAAAAAGTTAAAAAATAAATAAATAAATAAAAACTTGATTGTGAGGAAAGGTCCACAGACTTCACCAGACTACCCGAAGAGTCCACAGCACAAAAAAAGATGAATAAATTCTGGTAAAAAGAAGTCACAGAGCTCACATGACAATAAAATAGAAACAACTATACTCTGTCTCAAAAATAATAACAGACCTATTCAAATAAAAGACAGTCTTTAATATTTTTGGTTCAACTGCAATGTCTGCATTATAACAAAATTTTTGTGGTTTTAATAACTTTAATTTGACAACACCAAAAACCCAAAACAGAACAGCTTTTACTGCTGTTGGCTGGGGTTGGGAAGGGTCTTGCTGTTTTGGTTTTGTTTTTGCACACGTGACAGCGGGATTTGACATGAAAAAGCATTAACACAGATACATGTTTTTACACCACTATCTAAAATGTTATTTGGGTTGGTACCTGGGATGACAGTAGGTTACAATCAATGAACAGTCCTCTTCCAGTTTTATATCTGTGTATCAATCCAGCCATAATGGCTCCATATGCATAAAGGCCAGTGGCAAGATCAGTCATGGCCACTCCTGGACGAACTGGATCTCCATCCTGATTTGAGAGGTGGGTTGAGAAAAACAGAGAAATTGAAAATAAAAACCATCATATGATTTCTCAAATATTCTAACGTCAAGTAGAAGAAGGAACTGCATATCATGTGCACACACATACATACAAATGAAACAAATACAACAAGTTGCTATTATAGATACCTGTTGATGGTAAGAACATATTTATATTTACTGTATATTTATCATATTTCTCAACCCACCCCCACCAACCAAACTAAACCAAACTACACGAAATAAAAGATTTTTAAAAACATGTCTGAAGATCCTTCTTAATATATTTTACCTTATTTACACGAAAAAAGTTAATAATTGAATTTGAATTTAAATGGGTTACTCTGTTAGAGAGGAAAGAGTTAAAGAAGTTTTTTGGTTTTTTTTCCTCCTGTTGGGTAAGAGGCTCTCCCAGGAAAGACGAAGGCAGAAGACCTGGTCTAATTTCGTTATAAGAGTGCTAAAAACTGGCAAATATACTAATGGTATTTGCTTTTTTTAAAAAAAGAGTATTTATCTATAAAAGGATTTTAGCAGGATACTCCTGGTTTAGAATTACTGTGGTAAACAAACCTAGAATCTATAGATTTAGTTTCAAGGCATGAGCTATGAAACTACCTGAGTATAAAATGGAAACGTGTCACAGTCCATCAGTTCCGAGTTACATGAGGTAACCCGTGAACTTCCTTTGCAACTGTATCTACTGCTGTGGGATTGAGAATTTTGCCATTGTGAGAAGAAAAGCTCTGGGGGCCTCTCTCAATGTCCAGAAGCTCTTTCTGCTTCTCCAGTGTCTTTTGATTGCTTGTATCCTTAAAATTACAAGTAAAGCTTGAATTGATTAACATCTCCAATTCATGTAAGTCTGATTTGACAATCCAATCCTTCACCATATGTAAAGGTATTAGAATAATGCCAGGCAGACAATAAGTACCCCATAAAAATTAGTTACCAAAATGTTCATCAACATTATTATTAACCACTGTTGTATCAGACAGTTCCTATTTTTCATTACCTTGAATTCTGCTAAGTCTTTCATTGCACATAATACCTAAAAAACCTACATTTAACATTTCATCTGGTTGATACGTTCATTCATTCACTTCCTTATTCATTAATTCCAGCTGATGTTCAGTCATTTTCAGAAGCTAATTTTTCCTTTTCTGAAGCTCATGCATAAACTACGTTAATCATCTTACAAGACAGCTAAATATGTTAAAATCAAGTAAGTGAGACTATATAGTGAGTAAACATATTTCCCTGCTTTTCAACACAATTTCAAAGAATATATTGACATAAAAATTGGAAACTTCCGGGAGGCTTCTAACTATTTTTATTGGCAAAACTTGTAGTGGCTTGAATCCATTATAATTATATAATTATATATAATCCAATATAAAATTAATTTTGTCAGTTGGATTTAAGATTATTTAATGTATTAAAAGTGAGAGTCAAGTTCAAATTTGTTTATAGACATCTGCTATATAAATATAAATATAATATATAATATAAATATAAATATAAATATAATCATATATTATCTGCTATACTTCTCAGACCAATAGGAATAAATAAGATAATAAATCCTTTATATTATATTTTAAATTTCCTGAAAAGTGGAGACTGTACCTAATATTCTAAAACATCATTACATAATCCATAATAATATTGTGAGATGTATAAACATTAAATAAACATTGTCATCTATCCTTAAAGACAAAATTGTCGCTGTTAAACATGATCTTTTGTTCCAAGTAATTTTAATGAAATACTACTTAAAAGAGGCTTTTTAACACAGTTCAGATTCAAAGTACAGACAAGCTGAAAATGAAAGCATGGGAGAAGATACATCATGGAAACAGCAACCATAAGAATGCTGGAGTGGCTATACGAATATCAGACAAAACAGACTTAAAACAAAACAAAAAGTTGAGAAAAAGAGAGAGATTTTTATCATGAAAGAAGGGTCAGTGCCTCAGGAAGATATAATAATTATAAGCATACATGGGCACAATAATAGAGCCACTAAAAGTGACAGACTTGAAGGGAGAAATAAACCCCTTAGGAATAATAGTAGGCATGTCAATATTGAAATATGAATAGTGAATAGAACAACTAGATAGAAGATCAAAAAAGAAATTAAAATCTAAATGACACGATAAACCAAGTATACTTAATGGACACAAAATGCACATTATCAAGTGCACATGTAACATTCTCTAGGATGGACCATATGCTAGACCATAAAACAATCTAAAATATATTTTAAATAAGTGAATTTATACAAAATATGTTCTCAGATCACAATGGAATGAAATTTATAATCAATAACAGAGGCACATTTGGGAAACTCAAAAGTACATGGTCAGTAAACAACATTATCCCAAAATAACAATGAGTAACAGAGAAAGTCGTATAAGAAGTTAGAAAATACTTTAAGGTAAATGAAAATAAAAGCACAACATATCAATATGTATGCTCATAGTTAAAGCAGTATTTGAGGGAAATTTAGAACTGTAAGTATCTATATTAAAAGAGAAAAAAACATCCTGAATCAATTACCTAGCCTTCCAACTTAAGACATGGAAAAAAGAAGAGTAAACTAAACCCAAAGCCAGTAAAAGGAAGGAATAACATATATTAAAGCAAAAAATAATAAAATATAGGAGTCCAATAGAGAAAATCGACAAACAAAATGTTGGCTCTTTGAAAAGATTAATAAAACTGACAAATTTTTAGCTGAACTGTCCAAGATGAAAAAAGAGAAGATTCAAATTACTAATATCAGGAATGAAAGAAGGAACATCACTAACAATCTTGCAGAAACAAAAAGGATTATATGGGAACACAATGAAAAACTCTGCCCCAACAAATTACAAGACCAAGGTGAAATGGATAAATTCCTAAAAAGACATAAAATACTGAAACTGACTAAACAATAAATAGAAAAACTGAATAGATACATGACAATTAGAGAAACTGAATTCGTAATTGAATTAGTAAACACAAAGCTTCCAATGAGAACAAAAAAAAAAGACCTTTTTTTAGCTTCACTCTTGAATTCTACCTCTTTACAAACACTTACAAAACCTGGATAAGGAGGAAACACTTTTCAACTCATTCTATGAGGCCAGTAAAAACTGAAGTCAAACCACACAAAAACATCAAAGGAAAATAAAACTATAGACCAATATCTTATGAATGTGAAAACACGTACAAAAAAATCATCAACAAAACAAAACAAAAAAGACAAGTCTCCTGCCATAATGTCGCATACAATTTCATGCTCTTCAAAGTGCTTCAACATATGCTGTTACATTTAACTCTCAATAATAATTCTGTAAGTATCATTATTAGTCCTATTTTATAGGTTAGGAAAGAAAGACTTAGATGATAAATTAACTTATCGAAGTCACAGAGAGCAGATGATAAAACTGGAACTAGAATGCAGGAATTCTGACCCCAAAGCTTCTGTTCCTTTCACTACCATCTTCCTTCCATATATTATTCTAATTCATCATCTCTCCTTTTCAGACAATCACAGAAAGCAAAAGTTGTAAATGTGTGAATTGATTTGTCATTTTTACAGCTACAATTAAGAAATGATCAGTCTTGATATGAGATGGCTTGTTCTATACAATTCAAGTAAATGGCAAGCAATCTAATGCATCCACAGAGAAGCATACTTTTACCACTCTGAAAAATGTAAACCAAAACCCTTTTCAGAAAATAACTGGAAGAATCCATTCATTGGGAGCCCGCTAAATTAAGAAGTGGATAAAACTACAAACTTTCGGAGATCCCTTAACACACCAAACGTACTATTTTCTTATCCAGTTATTAAATACCATGTAAATCATTTTGAGTTAGCTCCCACAGTGAGATGCCCAAAATATCATCTAGCCTGGCTGTCCTCTTGAGTTTAAATAGGGTTAGACTGGGAGAAAATGGAATGGATGGTTGGGGAATTGTGGTATTTTAAGGGAAGGCCAAAGAAACAATTCAGAAGTTATTTTGCTTCTTTCCACGTTGTTCTTTAAGAAAAGGTTTCCTAGTGATAGTTTCTATGCTACAGCTTTCAGTGCTGATGGATCAGAGACAAACCAAAACAAATCTAAACTAAATGTCAATGTCTCTGATTCCTGAGACAAAACAACATTCACATCCACTAAGATCCACACATTTCTATATGTAAGAGGCCTCCTCTGAACTCATTTATATATTCTAGAAGGTAGCTCCAGACCTCTACTATTGACTTTAGTCAAGAGTTGTCTACATCTGGTAGGATTTAGGTAAGCCATACCCAGAAGCAACAACAAGAAGAACTCGAGGACTTTTCCTATCCTATAATTTTTACCTATTTGGTTTGATTTTCATTTCTCATCAATAAATGATGTCTCAAAGAACTATACTATGGACTTGGAATGCAATTACTTTCGAAATAAAAATCTTTCTACACCAGTGTTACAAGTTATCCAATACAATTCTTCCTGAATCCTCCAAGATAAACCTGATAGAAACACTCGAGGTACTGGTAGTGACCACATGCACGGAGCTGCTAGAAAAAGCCAAAGAAAATCAGGAGATAATCTGGTTTTTAAAAAGTTATTTTAGTCTTATTTAATTATGACAAAAATTAGATGGAACCAATTAAGGCAGTCTTGGAACATGATAACCCATCAACATGTAGGAGAACATTTATCTTTTTGCCGTGTATGGCAATGCATTAGTTTTATCCAAATGGATTATCGTCATTAAGATATATGTTTTTAGAAGTGTGGAATAAATGGTGAAAACATATCCTTTTTACACACTCAGAATTTCCATCTAATGTATCAAGAGATATCTGTTCTTTTCCTTTCATTCTGGTCTTTTCCTTGATAATTAGTTTCTGACACTAATAACAGAGAATGTTTATACTGAGATCATATAAGCTTAATTCATAACCATTTTTACCACAGACAGAGCCAAGAAAAGATCAATTAAAGCTACAAAGTGTCCATTTTTACTAACAGATTTCTCCACAAAGTGGAAACACTTTGCCTAAATCCCAAATTCTCTTTACTCAGCACTGCAGCATGTTAAGATTGTGACAGATTATATTTGCCAAAGCTGGCTGCAATATCTCCCGTTCCACACGCCTTTTTAGTACCTTGTCACTCCTGCCATCAAGAGGTGGAATCTAATTCCTTTCTCCTTGAATCTGGGTAGGCTTGTGACATGCTTGTCACCAGTAAAATGCAGAAAGGTTAGAGCATGACTTCCACAGCTACATTACAAAACGTATGCAATGGCGACTTTGCCTTGTTCACTGAAACACCTGTGTTAGTAGAGCCCTGAGCCCCCACGTTACCCAGCGTGACTGCTCTGTGGCCACACGCTGTGAGGAAGCCCAGACTAACCCATTCAGAGACCACATGCAGAAGCCCTGAGACTACATGGAGCGACGCCTGGGAGACCCAGATTGCTCCAGCCCCCACTGTTCCTGCTCTGACTGCAACTGCTTGAGAAATACCAAGCCAGAACCACCCACCTGAGCCCTTCACCAACTCCTGACCCATGGAAAGTAAGAGTTAATAAAATGACTCCTCTTGTTTTAAGTCCCCGAGTTTCAAGGTGATTTGTTACACAGTAATTATTAACAGAATAGAGATCAAGGCTTACACATGACCAAGAAGAAAACTGGCATACAAAGGAGAAGGAATACCTGGGAAACAAAAGGATATAAAGTATAGTACTTGACCCAGTTTCAGGTGTTCCAAGATCCCTCTGTAAATATATGCAAAAATTCTGTATGTTAATTTTCTAGGAAAGGTTCAACAGCCTTCATCAAATTCTCAGAGAAGTCTATGACTCTTTTAAAATATATTATAAACTGATTTATAAATTTGGAGAAAAATTTGCAAGTAGTTTGGATGACTGAAGCAAAGAATGAATGTGAGGGTATGATAAGAAGTAAGGCTGGATAGCACTTAAGATATGTCATGAAGGCCTGGTACCACATCTAATGAGATTAGGTTTATTTGTTTCCCTAATTATGATAGGAAATAATTGAAGGATTTCTTTTTTTTTTTTAAGTGTCAAGGTCAGTTGTATTGGATACAAATTAAAATTACTAGTGGTATCACTTTGTAGATTAGACAAGAGTAAGAATAGTAAGATTTGAGATTAGAGGCAGGGAACCAAGTAGGAAATCACTGCAATTATTCATGAGAAAGATCAGGGGCCAAACTAAGTCAACAGCAGTAGGAAGGAAAAGATGGAACAAATGGTCACAGGAGTTGTAACACAGAACCAATCGGACTTAGTAACTGTCTGGGTAGAAGTGTAAGTTTCTGGTTTTGGGTTAATAGTTCAATTGAGATAGGATGAAAGGAAAGAGAAGTAAGTTTGATGAACTGGTTTTTTGTTTGTTCAGTTTAAAGAGCTTAGAGAATATCCAATCAAGACTTGAATATGCAAACCTAAAAATTAAGGGAAAAAGAACTGGGTAGAAGACACAAATTTGAGAGGCAAAACACCATACATGGTAGTTAAAACCACAATAGGTTTGAGACACTGCCTAGGAAGAACATATCAAACAATGCTACCCAATAGAAACATAATATGAACAAGATAAAAATTACTAAAATTCTACTAGCCACACTAAAAAAAGTGAAAGGAAACAGGTGAAATTAATTATAATATTTCATTTAAACTAATATATCTAAAACATTATCATTTCAAGTCTAATCAATTTTTAATTTATTAATGAGAAATTTTACATGATTTTGTTCAGATGTCTTTGAAATCCAATGTATATTTTATACTTAACAGCACATCTCAGTTCAGACTCCCCACATTTCGAAGAAGTAATAGTCACATGTGGATGATGGTTGCAGTATTAGACAGTATAAAACAGTGAAAAGAACAGATGAGGTCAAAGCACAGAATTCTGGACGCAATCATTATTTTAAAAGCAGGCTGAGGAAGAAGAGGTTACGAAGACTGAGGAGACGGATATCGAGGGAGACAAGAAGGGAAGCGCACTGAGGGACCGCCAGCACTGATGCTGCCACAGCGGTGAGACAGGAAAGGGAAATGCCCACTGCAGCGCCCAGGTAAGAGGTCATGGGTAACCGCCCAAGAGTGACTGCATTGATGAGGTTGCCATGGAAGCCAGCATGCAGTGGACTGAGGACGGAGACAGGAACCACATGCCCTTCTCTCACAAAGTATTAACAGAATCTCTTATTACTTAAACCAGCGATTCCAAAACCGGGTGGATCAGCAGAATCACTCGGAGGATTTTCAAGAATACGGATAAACAAAGTTTCTGTTTCACTAGGTCTAGGGTAAGGGACTTTACGTGTTATTTAGAGTTCTCTAATTCTAAAGACTTCCGGTGTATAGCAAAATTGGTGTCAGCACTCCTAAACGTGAAAATCCTCGATTCAATCAGGCCAGGCTCTGGAAGGTCTGTAGAACTGCATCCCGCAGTTCTGTCGTGAAGTTCTCAACCTTCCTTACCCCTCAGGACAGGAATTATGATTCACTAATACAGATGTGAGCTTTATTAAAAGTTCAAAGTTCTTTTCTGTGGCAATGACTGCAGACCAATTATTTATTATTTTTGCACTTGCTGACCCTCAATATATAAAAGGAATGACTAGAGAGGACTAAAAAGTACACTGACTCTACTTAAAGGTATTGTTTTTACACAAATATTAATCTTCCTAATATTTTAAAACTTTCCGTGCCAAAAGTGCAGTTTCCTCCTCCTTGAACATGCAGCGAAAGACAGAAATTAAAGTATTTTCTCAAAAGTTAATGTTAATGTTAACGTTCAGTTACAGCTAAACAACGTTCTCACCAGTCAGTCCAGGGGCTGACAATAGGTGATAAGGTAGTGGCTCAGAATCAAGACTAATTGAGCTAAACCTTATTTCCCTTTATTTCCTCAAAGCTGCACACTGCCCTTTAGAAATCTCTTTATACTCCCCCTTTACAGTCACTTAGCCTTGAGTTTACTTAGATAAAAAAAGGTGGAGTGCAGTGCACACATTGTGACTTGCCGTGCAGTCCAAGCTCCTACGAAAGATGCTAACTTAGAATTTAAGATCTCATTAACTTCCCACTAGAATTCTCTATGGTTCAAATAGTAATTCAAGACACTCTGCATCTTCCTTTTTACTGTGCAAAATCACAGTATCAGTCAAACATTGCATCCTTGACTAGCCAATCTTTCCCACAAAAAAATAAACTGTAAAGAAAGAAATTCTATTGTATTATTCAGTTTCCAAGATAAAACAGTAAATAGAGACTCCTAAAGCTGAAAAACTCTCAAAGGATCATTGGGTCCAAATTCCTGCCTTCAGGCAGGTAAATGTCTAAATCATCCAGGAAGACACTCATCCCTCTCTCCTTAAGGACCTCCAGAGGCTAAGAGCAGTTACTGAGTACCCAGCACATGCCAGGTGTGCACCAGAAAGGGAAACGGAGCTAGCATTATTCCCCACATTATTCATTTAATCTGAGTACATTTTTGAGGATTTGTGTTGATATTCTCACTTTTATTAAAAAAGAAAAAAAAACCCAAGGCTCAGGAGATGTTAAGTGGGACTAGGATTTCAAGCCAGGAGCATCCTGAGGCTCAGGCTCCTTCCACTCCCCCATGCTAACAGAAACCACATGACCTGTTTCCGTATGCACTGCAATGTTCAGTGCCCTTACAGTCAAAAAGCTCCTCATTCAGCCGACTAAAATCTCTTCTCCAGTTCATTTTCTCTTATTCATTGTTCTACTGAACAATAAAAATAACTATTCCACATCCTCCTCAAAACAGATGAAAACAGAATTCAGATCATTTCCTTGTCTTATCTATGGCAAGCAAATCCGGTCTCTAGAGACTTTCTCATTGAAGAAACTATCTCATATTCCTGGGATAACTGTGGCCATTCTTCGTAGGATTTTCTCTGATTATAACATTTTTTCAAAGCATGATGACTCAAAATGAACACAATGCTCTCAAAAATAACCATTTATTGAGACAGAAAAGAAAAGGAGGGGGTTTTTTCTTCCATGAGATTCAGAACACAAAACATTAGGAAGAAACTTGTTTACATGCTTTTTAATCAGTACCTCAAGCTAAGTGTTTTTCCTTTCCAAATATTTTTACCATATTTTTCCAGTCACAACCCAAAAAATTCTTTATTCACATTTTCTGAGTATGATGTTTATAGGAAGTGTCCTATCCAAAAGAAAACCCTCTCCTTTTATTTTTAAGTCTTCCCCTTAACTCCAAAAGGAATCTCAAATGCTATAGCTATTGCTACATGTATCAACCACTAATTATCAAACTGAAGTTGAATACTTAAAGACTCCAAATTCATAGATAATAATCAATGAGCACCAACTCTATAGTGGATCTGTGTTTCACTCTAAGGATACAAAAGGAAGCATTCCAAAGACACTCTCCCTGAATTAAGCCATTTATATTCTATAAAGTCAGAGACAGAGAAACATGCAAGTGGCAACATAATGAAAATCACACAGGAGCACAGAGAAAGAAGTGGAAAATTTTCTCTAAGGAAGCTAAGAAACAAACCAGGTCATAAAGGATGAGTGAAAGTCCTGTGTATCCAGTAGTGATTTCACTCGGGCACTACTGGCATTTTGGAGACAGAATCTTAGATTCAAGAGCCTGTCCCATATTTAAGGATGTTTACTCATCGCTACCTTAAGCACTAAATGCCAGTAACAACCCAACCATCCCACACATCACTTTGCAACTCCCAGAGTGGGGTGAAGACTACTAACCCCGATGAAAACCATCCCTGCAGAACAGGATACCTCAAGCTCAGAAGAGACACAGTGAAGAGACCCATCCTCCTACTTGGTCTTCGTTATGACAATAGCAAGAAAAGTGAAGTAGAAGGGAGGTGACTGACCAAATGAATAGGAGGATGGGTTTAAAAGATTAAAGGAGTTAATACAGTCAAGGAACTTGTGATGTGCAAGATACAATCAGAGAACAGATCCCATATGGAATCTTCACATGTAACACAAAATATAAAATATGGTCATTTGAGTTGGTTGATCAAATAACGGGTGTTGAGTCAACAGGCATTTGAAAAAGACTATGACATGATTTTATATATAATTAATGTGATACTTCTACCATAACTTTACAACTACCGTCTTAAAAAGATATTTCCCCTGTTTTACAAAGGGGGAAACTGAAGTCAGGCAACTTGCCAAATGTTACACTGAATCACAGAACGCAATTTCAAACCCCGGTTTCCTGACTTCCTGAGACCGTTCAATGAAGGCTTGCAGCAGGTCATCAATGAAGATGTTGAAACTGATCAAGATAATCACAGGAGTTGGACTTGAAAAGAAAATATTGAGGGTCAACATTCCTAAATAACATAGAAGAGAGACGAGCCCAGGATAACTGAAGCTGTCAGGGTGGGAAAGAGAAAAGTCTGTGCACAGATTTCAGAAGTGGGCTGAGTGTTGGCTCGGGGTTGTAGGACCACAATCTAGATGTGCGGATGGAGAGCCGGAAGACTGGCACCATCCCTACCCTGGGGTTTACAGAGGGTAAAATAGCCAAGCAAAAGCATCCTCCAATTAAGAGGAATTTGAAAAAAGTAAATAATATTCATGCATAACATGGATAGTATTTCAAAACAATTATCCCAATCTACCCTCCCTTTCTATATTGGTATGTATGTATATGTCAATGTCCTTTTTTCCTGCAACATTTAAACAAACTGTTTATATTTACTTTAGTCTTTCCTTCTGGCTTAAAAAAAAAAAAAGCATTCTTTTTTTCATGTATTTCTTTGGAATGTTTCCAATTGGTCGACATTTCTATGGAATTTTTGGTGCTTACGTAAACCAACTTAGTATTATAGTTCCAGGCACACCAGTGCTATATATAGATGAGCTATAATAATTTTCTTGCTCTGCAATGTGGAACAAGAGTGGACACAGCTCAAAATAATACTGACAATATACAAAGAATCAACATAAAGAAATAACCTGGTTAAATAAAATGCTAAGTAAAAATAATTTGTTCCAATTTTGATTGTATTTACTGGACAGTTTAGAAAGATGGTAGTAGTAACAGCCCCTATGACAAGGACTCTTGACCACTGAGACTCCTCATTCCCAGCTAGACACAGGTGCTGATCCTTCCTCCCCCTAAAAAGAAGAATCACATCCATCCTCATTTCCCAACATGTAATGATTAAGATGAGAAAATCTTCCTAGACTGTCACGAGCAAAACAAAACATCAGGGGAACATGATATTGAAAATAAGAGAAAACGTGCAGACCTACAGATTACAAACAGATAATTCAGCTTGGTGTTTTTTAACTCTTTCATGGAGCCAAGCAAAACTAAACTGCTTCTTACTTAAACCTCCTGCTATTGTTCTTTTCAGTTTATGAATAAGTTCAAACTGAAGGACATCTCTATTACCATTCTCTTTCAAAGTTTAAAGCATGTACTAGGTACTCAGCAACTGCTCCATTTCCTCTGGAGGTCTTTAAGGAGAGAGAGGTAAGCATCTTCCTGGGTGATTTAGACATTTACCTGCCCAAAGGCAGGAAGTTGGACCAATGATCCTTTGAGACTTTTTCAGCTTTAGGAGTCTCTATTTACTGTTTTATCTTGGAAAAACTGAGTAATACCATAGAATTTCTTTCTTCACAATTTATTTTTTATGGGAAAAATTGGCTAGTCAAGGATGCAGTGTTTGATTGATACTGTGATTCTGCACAGTAAAAAGGAAGATGCAGAGTGTCTTGAATTACTATTTGAACCATAGAAAATTCTAGTGGGAAGTTAATGAGATCTTAAATTCTGAGTTTGCATCTTCCCTAGGAGATTGGACTGCATGGCAAATCACAATGAAAACTAATGAATCATTAAACATCAGCTGATGAATGGATAAAGATGTGGTGTGTATATACAGTGGAATACTACTCAGCCATAAGAAAGAATGAAATTCTGCCATTTGCAGCAACATAGATGGACCTAGAGAATATTATACTTAGTGAAATAAGTCTGAAAAAGAGAAATACTGTATGACATCACCTTTATGTGCAATCTAAAAAACAATACAAACGAATGTATAAAGCAAAACAGAAACATACTCACATATACAGAAAACAAACTAGTGGGTACCAGCGGGGAGAGAGGAAGGAAGGAGGAGCAGATTAGAGGTATGGGATTAAGAGACACTAACCTCTATGTATAAAATAGATAAGCAACAAGGATATATTGTGTAGCACAAGGAATTACAGCCATTATCTTGTAATAGCTTTTAATGGAACATAATCTGTAAAAATGCTGACTCATTATGCTGTACACCTGAAACTAATATAATATTATAAATCAACTATACTTCTATTTAAATTAATTAACTGAAAAACAAAATTCTAAAGCTTCTAGGAGAAAACATAGAAAGAAATCTTCATGACTCAAGGGCAGGCAAAGATTTCCTAAACAGAAAATACAAAGGACACTAACCATAAAATTTTAAAGTTGCTTTTCTTCTGGCTTAAATAAAATTAATAACTGCTCATCATAACATCATTATGATGTTTTATCATAGCAAAAAGGCAAGCCATAGACTGGGAGAAAATAGCAATATATGTCTGGCAGATACTTGTATCTAGAGTGTAGGAAGAAATCCCACAAATCAATGAGAAAAAGACAAACACTCCAATCAAAGTAACAGGAGAGACCAGAACATAGAGTGCAGAAAGAAATCCAAATGGCCACTTAAGCAAGTGAAATACTGTACATAATTATTCATCAGGGAAATAAAAATTCATATTGCAAAGAGATACTACTACCTACCCACCAAAATGACTAAAATTTAAAAGATTAGAAAAAGAATATGAAAATGCATATATGTATGTATACGTATGACTGAACATTGTGCTGTGCACCAGAAACTGACACAACATTGTAAACTGACTATACTTCAATTTTTAAAAAAGATTAGCATTGTCAAGAGTTGGTGAAGAAAATTAAAACTCTCAAACATTGTTGGTAGAGTACTGATAACACTTTGGAAAACTGGCAGTATATTAAAGCTAAATACACACCTAACCTGTAATCCATCTGTTCCACTCCTAGGTATATATCTAAGGGAAATGAGTGTGTATGTCCAAGAGAAGACATTCAAAAGAATATTCATAGGAGTTTTATCGATAATATACAAAAACTGGAAACACCTCAAATGTTCATTAACAGGACAATGGATAAATCGTGGTATATTCATACAATGGAATACTTTACCACAATAAAACACACCACTGATACACACAATAATCTAATGAACCTCGAAAACATTATGTTGAGCAAGAGAAGCCAGATACTAAAAAAGCACACAGCTTAGGATTCTATTTATAGACGTTTAATAATCAGTAAAGCTAGTCTGTAGTAGTAGAAGTCAAAATAATGATCACCTCTAAGAGGAGGTGGTTTTGTTTGGGAAGAGGTATGAGGGATTCATACTCTCTGGGGTGATGAAAATATGCTCTATCTGGAACTGCATGATGTTTTTCCAGGTGCACATATTTGTAAAACATCACTGAACCATACCCTTAAGATTTTTCACTTCTGGCTCCTCAAACCTACCAGGCTCTCCAGCATTTAGATGTCACACACGGTGTTGCCCTCTAGTCACCAGGTTAATACCTAATTGCATCCCGCCTTAAATATCTGGCCCCCAGGGAAGCCCTCCCTGACCACCTGCCCTGACAACATTAGTCTGCACTGAATACGGTGATGCGGTGAAGCTTCTTAACCACAGAGAAGCCTGGGTTCCAATCAGTCATCCGACAACATGGAGCGATGCTACAGCACAAGTACACAGCTGTGCAGGCAGATAAATGTTCACCTGCAACATGATATAACTGGTAATAGTGCATCTGCACTCGCTGGTTAAAAATATTAGCCAGGGCTTTCAGAAGTGATCCCTCCCGTGCAGCCTCTACCGAGAGGCGCAGTGAACAATCATGCTACTGCTGACATCAGGGGAAGATGAGTCCTTTAACGGGAACCCCCAGCACGGGCTGATTCTCTTCAGGCTGCTTTCACCTCTCCTGTTCAACCATGTTTTGCAGAGATCTCTGGAAGTATTATGATGGCCTGAGGCACACTGCTCTCTGTGTTAACAGCACCCTGTACTCTTCTTCAGAGTTCTTTTTACTTGTTTGATATTTTTTCCTGTTAACTTTTGTTTTCTCCACTTAGGTACTGTGTCTACCCTGTTGCCTGTTTAATCCCCAGTGCCCACAGTTCCCAGCACACAGAGGGAATGTGTACCATAACCATTCATTGGATGGATGAACTGAGACATGAGAGGCGTGTCTATGTGAAGGAAATAGTCTAAGGAAATTAACTTTATTTAATTTAATAGACGTAAAGTACACAAAACAATGCTTGTTGTTATTTCCTTAGCCAGAACAAAAATCTCCTGAGTAGGATTCACAAGAGGTAAGTTACTGGCTGGTAAATAATAAGGTTGCGCACACACCGTGTGGTCATCCCTGTCAGAATACAGCACAGTGTACTAAAGGAGCTACCGGAATCCTTCCCCTCAGTTGTTTTTGAGCTAATTCATTCTCACATTTGAATATACAGATCTAAAAGCCTCAGAGTTTTTCATGTCTTCACAGTTGAGTACAATGCTCTTAACTAAAACCGCTTGCAAAAATGTCTTGTACATATAAGAACTTTTTTGGGAAAGAGCAAAGAGATACATGTCCATGTTCCGTTTTCTCAGTGGATGCAAAGAAAATCAGTGTCTTTGAATATTTTAAAGAAAAGCCACACACATTCTTTCTAAGATTTGTAGAAATGAAACAAATAAAGTAAAAGAACATATATTTTAAGTCACTGAAATCCCAATGCCTACTTTAAAATAAAAGAAGTCTTTAAAAAAAAAAAAAAAGACTTGAGGTCAGTTTATCCCAATACTGCAGCAGTATTTTCTGAAGAATTAACTAAAGAAAATAATTCCAAGAAGGAACACCTACTGGAAAAAAGTTTTTTAAGGCTACCAATCTAATTTGTCTTGGAAATGGATGTTTTCCAGTGTTTTTATTCACTAAGTTTTCATACTTCTTTTTTTTTTTTTGACTTTACTAACTGATATTCTCACTTTTCCCCAAAAGTCGATTTTCTAAGAGTCTTTGATCTAATCAACCACATTCTGGTCATCTATATACTTTTTAGGAGCTTCCCAACCTATCATCAATGGAGAAGGATTGTGATGAAATCAAACAATTCTTTCACTGTCAGAAGCTAACGCATGTAACAATCAGACACAACTACACCTGAGGTGTTAAGTAACAAGTTTTAAAATATGTAAGCATTTATAATATTCCAGAGAGAAAAAAGAAACCCTCCACTCTGTATATATGACAAACGAAGGTACTCTGTTAGAAATGGACTTCTGTGGAGCAGTCTAGTCAGCCATTCTGCTACACAGAAGGAACATTCCTAAGCCACACGAAGGTGCCCACCCTGAGCTTGAATAATATAGCATATACAGAAAATGTGTTTGCCACCTGATCTATTGATTCTTGCTAAAAAGATTGTTATTTTCCATGAGGCCATACTGACATTTAGCCTCAAGTACATTCGTAACGAATACTTCCATTTGTAATGTCATTCACTTTCTGTGGTTTCTTTCTGAAATCAGCTCATGTTTAAACCTATGGGTTAGTAAAGATGAAAATCCTTTTGGAATAAATAGGGGGGAAATTATGAACATTCTAAAGAAGGATACCTACCTCGGGCCCTGTGATGTGCATTAGCCCAGAGACAGCACAGGCAACAGCATCATAGCCAGCGCGCTGAGACAGCGGACCTGTCTGACCATACCCTAGGGCAGCAAGGACAGATACAGTCAGCACCACGCAGGGAGAGCAGCAGCACCTTCATGTGCTGAAACCACTTGTGTCCAGAAACCCTGCGGCATTTTGTAACTATCAGATCTATACTGTCCCGTGAAGGAAGCAGTAAAATTGCAGGAGAATTTAATTATGGTGTTATACCCAAGAAGGTTGCAAACTGTTGACTTGAGGGCCGGATTCCCCTTGCATGAATGTTTTGTCTGGCCTAAAGACTGTTTTGAAATGTTTTTTACTTAGTTCCCAGCATTCAAAACTCAGGAGATAGCACATAAAATGCAAATTTCTGGCTTTTCCTGAAAAAAAACTTGAAAATAAATACAAAACGAGGCTCACATTCTCACATGGTAATAATCAATTAGAGTTAAGTAACAGCTCTTCCCTTTGCACAGGGCATAAATTCTCCAATGTGCACAGTCTCCACCCCTCCTTAATCCTTTACACCTCAGCCTGATTCACTCAGCCAACTCACCTTCCACTCTCCAGTAGGTATCTGCTACTCTTGCTCTGTACAAAACAGTATACAAAGGAAAACAAAACAATGTCTCCCTAGGCTCCATTCACATATTTTCTCAAGTATGCAAAGAAAATATAAATGATAATTGAAAATTTGAACATAAATAAAATGATCACATCTCCTGACAGCACTTTCTAGGATTATAAAGAGAAGGTAAAGATATCACTTTTTTTTTTTTTTTTTTTTGCCCATCAGCAAAAATCAAGAGAACACAAAAAATATTTTCTCCTGCTCTCCTCAGTCCCGGTGCTATTGTTGAATAATAGAAGTTATATGAGGAGCTGCATGAATCTGTCTCTAAATCCCCTGTATCTTGCTTGCTTCTCAAACGTTCTCCCTCTGTTTCACTCCACATATCCACATACCTCACTCCCTCGCATCCTCCAACTCTGCTCTCAAATGTCTCCTTATCAGGGAGGCCTTCCCTGAAGAGCTTTTGTGAAAGGTCACGCTCCCTTCTCACTCTTAATTCCCCTTACTTGGTTATAGTCGACTTCATATCTCTTATCACCACAACATATATAATATAGTTTATTTATTTTCTGTATCCTCCCTACTTAAAGCTATGCTCTAGAGGTTTTATCTGTTTAATTCACTGCTCTATTGCCAGCATCTGGAATGAGATTCAATAACATTTACTGAATGAATGCTTGTTATATAAAAACAATTACCTTTAAAAAACAAACAAATTGAGGGGAGGTTATAGCTCAGCGGTAGAGCACATGCTTAGCATGCACGAGGTCCTGGGTTCAATCCCCAGCACCTCCATCAGAAATAATAATAATAAGTAAATAAATGACCTAATTACCCCCAAAATAAATAAACAGTAAAGAAGACAACCAAATTAACAGATAAAGAAACTGAAGAGGCTTTTTTTTCTGTTTTGTTTCTGATCAAAATGATGACATAGGAGGCCATTTTCCTCTTCCCACAGACACAATGAATGTAGAGCTACACACAGGGCAATTCCTTCTGAGAGAAATCTGGAAACTGAGAAACTGGAGAAATCCAGTTGAATGACTCCTACACAATGGGCAACAGAGGAAATGCCCATATCAAAACTGGTAGGAAAGGCTGAGACACTCTCACCATAAACTTACTCCGGGCACAGCACCATACAGTTAGGAGGAAATCCCAAACTGAATGCTAATTAGTAACATCAAAACATAGGAAAGTATAGAACTCACTGGTAAACGTAAATATATGGTTAAATTCAGAATACTGTAATATTGTAATGGTGGTGGGCAAATCACCTATAACTCTAGTAAAAAGGTGAAAATTAAAAGTATTAAGACCAGCTATAACTACAATAATTTGTTAATGAACACACGATATTAAAAAGATATAAATTGTGACATCAAAAACATTAAATGTTGGAGGAGAGGGTAAAATGTAAAACATTTGTGTACATTTGAAGTTAAGGTGTTTTCAGCTTAAAATAGACTGTTATAGCTATAAGATGTTTTATGTAAGCCTCATGGTAGCACAATGCAAAAGCCTATAATAGATACACAAAACAGAAAGAGAAAGAAATCTAAGCATACCACTACAGAAAATCATCAAATCACAAAGGAAAGAAACAAGATAGAAAGAAAGGAACAAAGAAATTGCAAAACAACCAGAAAATAATTAGCAAAACAGCAATAGTAAGTTCATAACTATCAATAATTACTTTAAATGTAAATGGACTAAATTTTCCAATCAAAAGACAGAGTGACTGAATGCATAAAATGAACAAGACCCAACTATATGCTGTCTACAAGAGACTCACTTCAGCTTTAAGGACATAGACTGAAAGTGAAGGCATGGAAAAAGATATTCCATGCAAACAGAAATCAAAAGAAAGCAGAGGTGTCTATACTTACATCAGATAAGACAGATTTTAGGATAAAGACTTAACAAGAGACAAAGAAGGTCATTATATAGTGATAAAGGGATTAGTCCAACAAGAGGATACAATATTTCTAAATAATTATGCACCCAATGTAGAAGCACCTAGATATATAAAGCAAATATTAACAGACCTGAAGGGAGAAAAAGACGGCAATACAGTAACAGTAGGGTATTTTAATACCCCACCTTCAACAGTAGCTAGATCACCTAGACAGAAAATAATCAGGAAATATTGGACTTGAAGTACACATTAAACCAGATGGACTTAGACATTTGCAGAACATTCATCCAACAGCAGCAAAATACACATTTTTCTCAAGCACACATGGAACATTCTCAGTATAAATCATACGTTAGACTACAAAACAAGTCTTAATAAACTTAAGAAGACTGAAATCACATTAAGCATATTTTCTGACCACAATGGCATGAAACCAGAAATCAATTACAAGAAGAAAACTAGAAAATTCACAAGTATGTAGAGATTAAACAACATGCTGCTGAACAACAAACATGTCAAAAAATTCTTTGAGACAAATGATTTTCAAATGAAAACAAACAAATGAAAATACAACATACCAAAATTATAGAATGCAGCAAAAGCAGTTCTAAGGGCAAAGTTCATATGATAAATTTCTACATCAAGAAATCTTTCTCAAACAAACAATCTAACTTTATACCACAAGTAACCAGAAAAACAAGAACAAATAAAGCCCAAAATGAGTAAAGGAAGGAAATATCAAAGAACAGAGAAGAAATAAATAAAATAGAGACTAAAAGAACAACAGGAAAGATGAATGAAACTAAGAGCTGGTTCTTTGAACAGATAAAAACTGACAAACTTTTAGGTAGACTCATCAAAAAAAAAGGAGATTAAGAACTCAAATAAATAAAACCAGACATGAAAGAGAAGAGGTTACAACTGACACTACAGAAATACAAAGAATCATATGAGACTGCTATGAACAATTATACACCAACAAATTGGACAACCTAGAAGAAATGGATACATTTCCAGAAACTTCAAAACTGAATCATGAAGAAATAGGAAATCTGAATATACCAATTACTGGTAAGGAGATTAAAGCAGTAATCTAAAACCTCCCAATAAACAAACATCCAGGACCAGAGGCTTCACTGGTGAATTCTACCAAATATTTAAAGAATTTATATTCCAGAGCAGCTAGTTTACAGCTATAAAGAGCATTCTGGACCAGACTTTCAGCCTTGAACACAATGGTTTTTAAACCACTGGTACCCCAGCATAAAACAGGCCTCCAGGAGCAGAGAGAGGCTCCACCATATGTGCTCATGAAACACCTGTTATCTTAACAAGAAGTCAAGAGAAAGAATTAGTTTCAGTCCACTCTAGGTAGGGAAAATCAGGTGCTGCTCAGGCTTCTGGCCAGGAGCCCAGATGTCCCCAGTGGGACAAACAGAGGCCCCTCACAACCAGCACAAGTCTAAATGAAGTCTTCTAAATAAAGGCCCGCAGGAAAACATGCTCAGGGAAACAGTTTGCTAAGTAAAAGGGCACCATAATGTTTGCCTTGTGATACAAATTCTCTTGTTCAGCTTACAAGGGGGAGGCACAAATATCCTAACTACTTTAAATTGCAACTTCCAAGTATTTCTGTTAAAGATAAATATAAATAGTTACTCTCATGGAGGCAGTATGGCATAGTGAATAAAAGGATGAGTTTTAGGATTGAAAAAATTCTGGATTCAAGTTATAGCTCCATTAACTACTAAATCTTTGACAACTCATTTAATCTCCCTGAACCTCAGTGTCCACAGCATTCACATTTATCTCACAGATACATTATGAGGATTCAATCTGGTAAGTTAGAATAAGCAAAGTACATTTTATACTGTGAGTTAAATATACTTGGTTAATAAAGATGCATTGATTAATACCCTAAAAATAGATATAGTACCTTGCCCTTTCCACAAAATATTGAGAATAATGAAAACTGCCTTGAGGTATGTGGAAACGATGAACTAAGCATTGCAATTATATTGTTTAATAATCCATTAAAAGCAAAAGTTTTTCTACTTGAGAACCAGCACACGTTCATTTTAGAAAAGAAACCTGACAATAATAAAACATATACATTTTTTGCAATATAAGTCAAAAATTATTCCACCATTCACCTTACACTTACTTGCCTTAACTATTTAAATACTGACAACCAGTACCATCAAAAAATACCTGTGACAATACGTTAAAAATCTTAAAACAGGAAACTGACATTACCAAAATGGCATTTTGCAAAGATGACTCTGCTGGCAATGTAAAGATTGAATTATTTATCAATAATTTAGCAAAGAGCTGAAAAAATGGTTAAGTATGGAATCCAGACAGTTCTTTTTAACTTTACTTTTTAGCTTTACAATTCCAAAAACAACTATGATCAAAATCCAAAATAAAGAGGAAAAATTTGAGCATGTGAGTTCTATTTTATATTCAAGTAAGGGGGTAAGGAAAATTAAGGAGGTTATGGAAAATCAGAGAGAAACAACTTTCTCTCTCTCCCTCTCTCCCTCCCTTTCTCTCTTCTCTCCTCTCTCCACTCCCCCACCCACTTACTTACATTCATTTTAAGGAGCAATCTCGCCATCTTGTGGCTTCTATGAACATTGCCTATAAAGCAAAACTTGAATTTCCAGACGTAAGTTAAAATGCGAGGGAAGGAAACTAAATGGAAAAGATTTCCTATCTTTTAATATATGTCAATTTTTAATCTTTTCATATCTGAGTACCAGATGATCTGGCCTGCCCACTCCTGGTTTCATTCACTTTTCTTTTTGCTCGTGTCTGACTTGTTTCTCTTTTCTCTCTTGGAAAGCAGGAGCTCCCATTGGTGCTTCTGTTTTCTGTAACTCCTAGGACATCTCCCGCAGTGTTTAACAGACTGTCTATCAAAGGTTAACCTGTGGGAGGTCAAAAGTCCCCTTGACAAACCGGTGAGCAGTTTCTTCTCCCCGGAAGAAAGTACTGAACACATGCTTATACTCTAAAACCCCAGTCATGCACTCCTAGTTAAGAGGCAGGTTAAGGACCCTGACAGGTGATTGCTGCTTGGATCTCTCCGCTCCAGGCCCACAGCACCTGGATCATCAAGACGACTCTCCAGATAGGGATCAGTTCCAGGGCAGCTTTGAGACTTCCAAGCAACAAAGAGCTTCAGGGTGGGGCTCTGGCCCAATAATAAAAGGAAAAGAGAGAAAAAAAAAATAAAGCATGTCTCATCTAGACTATTTCATTAGCTTCCTGTTTCTGGTCTCCTACCTCACGCCTGCCTCTTGTGATCACAGTGATCTTTCTAAAATGGAAATCAGAGTGTCTCACTTTCCTGACTAAAGCTTTCCGGGGCTTTCCAAGTCACTTAGAGTAAGTGCAAACTCCTTTTCCTGGCATTCAGAGCCATTCGTGGCTTGGTCACTGCCTGCTCTCTGCCCCAATCTCACCAATTTTCCCACTGCCCTCTACCTTGAGTCCCACTGCCTTTCTGCTGTTCTCTGAAAACACCCACAGCCTATTTCCATCCTGAGGCCTCTGCAACCACCTAGAGTGTTCTTCCTCCAGCCTTCGCGGCTAGCTACTACTAGCTGATCATCAATACATCCTCCTCAAAGAGACCTTATCTGGCCACCCAACATAAAACAGACTCCTAGGAACCTTCTAGCATTTTATCATATTTTCATTTTCTCTAAAGCACTTATCATGATCTGATATTTTTATTTTTTTGATGAATATCTGTCTCTTCCCTGGAGTATAAGCACCATGAGCTGTAACCTAAGTGTCTGCTCTCTGCAACACCTTCAGCACCTAGGATAATGTTTACCAGTATCTCAGTAAACACGTGTTCAATAACTGAATGAATGTGAGTAAGTAAACTTGCAGAATACAAATAACACTCATCTTACTTAACACTTAACTAACTTATCACTTAGTCTTTGGCTAGAAGGCAAAGATTAAACTGTCCTTCCTCTAATAACACCTGAAATAACCTGTGGGGCAGAAGACAGAGTGGGAAGGCCTGGGCACCTAACTTCCCCAGGTTCGATTGTTGACTTTCCCTAATAGTCCATATTTGGCCCCTTCTCTTCTTATTCTCTGTGTTCTCTCTAATGAATCTCTTCCATACCATGGCCCCAAACAAGATACTGACAACACCCGTACCTAGAATAAAAATGGCAATATTTGTCAAGTTCTTGTGTATTACACACTCTTAGGTTTTAGTCCATCAGACCATTTAATTCACAAAACAGCTCTATGAAGTTAGGTACCATTAATTCTTTTTTCCAAGTATGAAAACTGAGGCTTGGAAAGGTTAAGTGACCTACCCAAGGTCACACAGAAAAGAAGTAGCAGAGTTAGGATCTTAACCCAAGTCTGGGTCCTTAAACACAAAGACGTTTCGTGCATGTATGGACATCACCAGAAGTCAAGGTGAAGATGCCTTAAACAGAACTGATCATCCCACTCCAGTCACACCCACATGCCACCAGCCCAGCCTGCTCCTCCCACTTCACTGTGTCACTAAATGAAACATCACCCACACATTTGCACAATCCAGACCCCTAAGAGTCATCCTGCCTCTTCTCTTTCACTTTCTGTCCATATCCAATAGATCATTATTCCTTATTATTTGATCTGCCAAATAATGCTCAAATCCATCTACACCTTTATGCTCTGCAAGAGCATATTTAGTTGTCCCCCTGCCTCAGTTTATTCTTCACATGGCTACGAAGGTCTTTCAAATATGTAATTCTAATCAAGTCATTTCCCTCATTAAATTCTCATTAAATTGCCTACAGGATAAAACTAATAAGTCCTTAGTATGATATACTGAGTCCTTTGTGACCTGGCCCCTAACCACTCCATATAGCTTATCTCCTGCCACTCCTCCGAAACGACTCATACTTAGTGTGGTTGTTCTCCAAACATACAAGGCTCCTTCATTCCTCTGGGCCTCTGCACAGGCCATTTCACTTGTGACTCCCATCTCCTCCATCCTTCTGGGGAACGTAGTCCTCTTTAAGATAAAGACCTATTCAATGAGGGGCTATTTGGATAAGAAAGAAGGAGGTTTCTAAGAGGACTAGCGCTTCTCCTGGTAATGAATTAAAAAACAAAACAGGAGTATGTTTAGAGTTAATGTCACGGCTATTAGCCAGAGAGCTACTACTACTATTCCAGTAGTTATAGAAACTCCAGCGATAGACTTTTTTTACCTGAAAGGAGAAGGCAATAAAATATTTCATAATAACTAATGTAATTCTTCAAAATTTATACAAATGTCTGGGTTTTGATTCTTTCTCTGCTCATTTTCTGGTGTGTAAATTGTTTCTGAATTAAAATGATAGATCATGAAACTATGATGCATTTTATTTAAAAAAAAAATGTCCTTATCTGTCCACTGAAAAGGCCTAGAAGCAAAGACTAATCCAGTTGCAATGAGCTTCCCTAGACCCAGACTGTGGCCTCTGAATACCATCTCCCACTAAAGGAATTAAGATTCCTTGAGGAAATGAGTGATTCCAGGATGGGGCAGGAAATGTACGAAACGCACCTGGACTATCCTGTTATACCAGAGATCAAGGAAGCTATCAAAGACCATTAGTCATGTCAAAAGGACGCAGAAGCCAACGTGAAAAGGCCCCGACTGGCCAAAGAGGAGATGATTTTGAGTATCAATAAGAATAATAGCTGGGGTGGACTAAAATACATCAAGTATGTTAAATTATGTGAGTTCATAGTGATTTTTTTTTAAATCATCAGTCACCCCTGGAGGACACTAGGGAATAAATTCATTATTATGACAATGGAAAGAATTTGCATCTATCCTGCCTTTACTAAATAATCTATATCCTAAGGAATCAAATAGTTGATGAGGAGAACATTATTTTTTATAGAAGTGTCCCAGCCAATATATGAAGAAGGAATGGCAGAATTAGGATACTATCTTTTGTAACTTTCTCCAACTAGTTAGTATAACACTAAGCAGACAGTAGTAGAAACTTAACAAACACTTGTCACCCAACTGATAGATATTTTTGTATTTTATACAACTTCATGCATGCCTATGATAGTCTTCACACAAACTATCAACAAAAATGTTTTTACAGCATAGACAGGAGTTAGGGGTAACAGGGTATCAAGATACTATCTTGCCTACAAGACACACTGTGTTTTTTATGGAAAAGAAATAAAAAGTCTTCAAAATTCTCATCATCCAAATGAAGTCTACAACTGCAAAAGTTCTGATGAACATACCAATGCATCCTGCTAACAGTGACTTTAACTACACCCACAACCATGTGAGAACACACACACACACACACACACACACAAACACACACACACACACACACACACAGATTGTCCTAAATCCCAGAAAACTTATTCAAGTAGGGAGGAAAAAAAGTATTACAAACCACACTGACAATGAAAATAAATGGCAGAGTTTGCCCTCAAATTAAGAATTCAAATATATTTTCATGAAATCTATTCGAAAGAAACTATCAGCAGTTACATCTATATCCCAAGAGTCAACATTCTGTACAAGACAAATGCAGCTCACATTCTAACAGATGCCCCATAAAGTTATTAAAGAATAAAAGAGAATCATCATTGCTATATAGTTTTAATTTTCAGGAGAAAAGTCAAATTTTAAATGACAGGAATATAAAACACACTCTATGAGTAGAAAAGAAAATAAAAACCCAGCCAGAGTCTCATGTAAAACCAATTCCCTATAGCTAGATTCCCACACTCCAAATAGCAGCACTACGTCAGTCTGTAAAAGGACATTTTAGGCAAAGAACCCAAAAATGTTCAGTACTGACCTCTTTACAAAGACTAAACATCATCTCAAATCAAATCCAGATAAATGGATAACTCAACTGAGTAACAAATTAACAAGAATCACCTTTAGCCTTGTTCCATTGCCAAGAGAAAAGTACTCAATTAAGTGCAGTCTACATCTTTATTTAATAGAGATCAGTGAAACAAAAGAATAAAAGTTACCCAAGTAAGAAAGACACCAAACAAAATGCAGTAATCTTGGAACTGCCCAAAGTGGGGAACAATTAAAGTCTTTCCAAAAGTGCAGACTTCTGAGTGAGCAATGACTCCTGAATAAGTAAATACACATAGTTACACCAAAGCCAAAAACAGAGAAATTAATAACATAAAATCAGGAAAAGCTGCATAACATGTAATGGTGCTGGTTAAAAGAATCACTTGTAGAATAAACTAATGGGTTCAAAAAAATTGCAGTTATGAGCACATCTAGTGTTCAGATCTTGGTTCTTAAAATACCATTCTCCCCACTCAGTGGAACCAGGGCTCCTCAGAGAAATGGCCAATTCCAGGCCTGGGGTGGAGGGGGTTGGGGGAGAGAACCTAAATAAACATGGAACATCTTGTGCCAAAACTTAAGAAAGTGCTCAAAGGATGATGAGAACATAGCAAAACTAGACAAGGGATATCTTGAAGGTGTTCCTATTGGCCAAATATAGATAATTTGAGCATCAAAATAAATCATGATAATAAACGAACTGTAACTGATTAAATAAAACATAAATACAAGAGTCCACACTGATATAAACAGAGAGCTCTTCCTTGTAGTAAAAAGTCAATTAACAACAGGGAGAGAAACAGCTCAGTAGCAGAGTACATGCTTAGCATGCACACGGTCCTGGGTTCAGTCCTCAGTATCTCCACTTTAAAAAAAAAGAAATCATAGAAAAAAGCTTTTTAAAAAAAGTCAATTAATAAATGTAAAAGAAATCATGGGATTAGAAAATCACTATTTAACATCATAATCTAGTAAACTCAGGCAAGAATCACCAATCTATGATCAAAGTAGTCGATGATAGTTTGAGCAAGTACCGTAATATTTACATAGTCTCAAAGTATTGGGAACAACAATATATTCTTTTAACCATAAAGGGTAAAACAATAAGTTTACACTGGAGAAACCTAGCAGACACCAACTTAGCCCAGTCATCAAGGTTACATGGCGAGCAATGGTGGCTGGTGCTACCTGATACGATGCACTGAGAACTCAGCATCACTTCTGCGGCGTGGCTGTCAAAAGTATTTGACCTGAATCTACTCATAAAGAAACATCAGAAAAATCCAAACTGAGGGGCATTCTACTCAATAATTGACCTGCACTCTTCAAAAGTGTCAAAGCCATGAAGTGCCCAGAAAGATTCAAGAATCACAAAAATAGACCCAGGTTAAAGGAGGCTAAGGAGACATGACAATTGAATCCACTAAAGACTTGGGGTTTTCTTTTGCTATAAAGAACAGATTGAGATAACTGACAAATTATTGGTAAGTTTGTAGAGTATATACTGTTTCAATGTTAATTTCCTGATTTTGGTAACTGAACTCCGGTTACATAACAGAATGCTATGTTTTTATAAAATATAAATAGAAAAACATATGAGGAAAGAGGCATCACATGTCTGTGTCTTACTCTTATATGGTTCATAAAAATGTAAATAGATTAGATAGAAGATATAGATGATAGAAAGATGGTAGGTAGGTAGGTAGATAGATTATTATAGATAGAGGCAGAAAGAAGGATAAAGCAGAAGTATTTGTATATTCACATCCAGGGGATAACAGACTATATGAGTTCTAACAGGAACCTGAAAACCATTTAATTTACCCCTATGCTTGAGGAAAAAAGGAAGAGGAGGAGGAAATACACTATTTCACTTGATCCTTATAATAAACCCTAGAATTTGCAGAAGAGAAGATTGCACTTAGGGAGGGTAAGTAACTTATCCAAAGTAACTTCAGAAGTAAGTGGCAGAGCCAATATTTCAACCTGTCTATAGAGCACAATGCCCCCTCCTCTCCTTGCCCTGTCATAATCTGAGCATTTCCACCCTGGTCTCTGTTGGGCCTCTGTGTAAGACATTGGAAGAAAAGGCTCAATGGCTTTAGAACACTAGATTATGCTAGTCTCCCTCACAATGTTCCTGGCCTTTTCCCTAAGGCTGCAATCAGAGTATCACTAAAGAAGATACGAGACTACGGTTATAAAGAGGTCAGGGCAAGCTAATTAAAGCTGCTCACCAACTCTAGTGCTCCAAAGCAAAACTTAAGAAGGAAAAGAACACTCACCACAGTACTCAAATTCAAAGCAGGAACCTGGATAGTCATTTCATTTCTAATAGATTAGTTACAGCAGTGTATTTTCTAATACTGATTTGATAATTATCTACTGAATATCAACTATGTGTAAACAGTACTTTCAAGAAAATCAGTAGCACTTGGGAAAAACCATTAGTGTCCAATAATGACAAAATCCAACTCTCTGTATCTCCCCATTTGCTAAGCACAGTTTCTAATGCCTCCATGGTTGTCCAGAACTGGAGCGGTGTGAGAAGAGGAGGTATGGTCAGTAAGAAAAGTCTTGTTCCTTAAGTGGTACTATCATGTTGATCAAGTTTTGTTGCTCTCTGGACTTGGCAGCATTTTAAAGCCTACTTGTCACATGGGGAACTTTAATGGGTTCTTCAAAGATCTCCCCCACCCCATCAGTGGGGATTGCTCATCTCCAGGGTGTCTTTCCATTGGTGAGTCTTTTTTCCAGTTGATCACTTGTGAGCCCTTCTTCAGCCCCAGGTGTCATCATTACACCACCAGCTTCCTTCTGCCCTTTTGTACAGGATCTTAAACAATCATACAGTGTTTTTCTCTGCCTCACTCTGATCCACAGGAATATTGGCAGACTGCAGTGGCTTCCCAAACCGCAGCCCTCCAACATCCTCTGGCTCTCTAAATATCTCAGGCATGAATCACGTATCAATCCGTTATCTAACAAGCTCTGGGCAACAAAAACCAAATCCTCCCAGAGGTCGCATTGAAGGCCCTCTCCTTTGGCTTGAGATATAAATTTTATAGAACTATTTCTTTTGAAACTATAAATGTTTGATTAAAAATTTTTAATTTAAAAATGATTATGGAAAGGTACCAAATCTTATGTAGTTATCCCAGGGTAGTGCCACTGTATCTCATTATTATTTTCTTTTTTATAGTCCTCTGTCTTCAAAGTTTTCCAAAATGAATGTTCATCACTTTCACGATTAGCAAAAGAGCAATTTATGTTATACTTAAAAAAACATAGATAATGTAAATATCTGGTTTATTCTATAATTACAAAATGTATTTCCCAATATTAAGTGAAAATTGCTTTTTTTCCTTTTTTTGCAAAGTACATTACAAACATCAAGAGGAAACTGAACTGTACTCATATCTTTGGTATCTCCACAGATGGTGAAGACACTGACTCCAAAAAAATTAAAACAAAAATTGCCCAGTTAGTGCGTCTTTAATGTAAAAATGAGGCTTTTATTTCAATAAACTCATCTTCATCATCATTTGTGCTAAGCTAATATTAAGATGAACTTACATTTTCTTTCAACAATCCAAACAATGGCAAACGAAGATGATTCAAAAACATTTTTGTGTCAGGGCGAGTCAGAGCTGATTTAAGACTTCTCCGTGGCTAATTCAAAAATAAATAATTTAGAATTTACCATGTTAGAATAAGAAACTAACGTGAGGCTAGCATTATTTTATAGAAAATGGTTATTTCTACTTATTTATAGAATTGTGCCAGGAATAGAAAACTTCCCACATTATATGACAAGCTATTGCCAAAAAAGTTACTGTTGCAGCCCTAAATTAAATGGGCTTGATGAAGTGAGTAGACTCAGATTTTGTCATCTCCACATGCAACTGAGATTAAGTGATACGTTCCTCCATCATCACTCAGGGACTATCACTTGGCTTGATGGTCTAATGGCCTGAAAGTACTTGGTAACAGACTTTTCACAAAGTCATGAACCAATACTGTTTCCTCCTAGTACAGTCAAGTTCCAAAGCCAGCTTTATGTTTTTCATTAACACTAACATTATACTAGATGTAAATAAATATCCAGAACACTCTGGAAATATCATTAGAGCCAGATGCAGTATCAGGGACTGTATCAAAAGTGGTTCTTCTAACTTTTGGGTTAACATGGCAGCAGGTAGCCCTCCAGTATGCTGTCTCTCAGCATCCCATCAAAATATGTATGGAGAGATACAATAAAGACCAAAACTGGAAAAAAAAAATAGGGAAAATAACCTGCCAAGGGAAGATACCATCACATACCATGTTTAGTGGAGAATTTCCACTAAAAGCATCATTGGTGCAAAAAACTTAGAAGCACATTCCTGAATGATAAATAATGTGAGTCCTATTCTGAACCAGAATCATACAGGCCACCTTCAAATGAGTAGAAAAAAAGGGTTTTTTCCATATGCTCCTGTTCGAAGGGAAATTAGCCAGAGATTAGGGTAGACTTCCTTATCTTTATAAGGCCCTAATCAATTAATACTTTTTATAAGACAGTGAACAAAAGATTCAGAATTTTTTTTAATTGGATCAAAAAGATTTTTTTTTAACAAGGTGCCTTTTAATTTCTACATTAAGGTATTATCTGCAGTGGGTTTTTTTTTTCAGCCCTTTGTTGATAAGCAGTTTTGATTTGTTTGTTTGTTTGTTTTATTGTGTCTGTTTGACATTTGTTTTAGATATCCAGACCTCAGAGTCACTCCCCTCTCCCATCAGCAGGCCTGGCAGAGAGAGGTTCATCCATGTGAAAAGCTCCAGGGACATGGCTTGGTCACTACCTTGCAAAAAGACAAGGTGACCTGACTTTCATAATTGAGATACTGGATCATGATGACTTCCAATTACAACCCTTATTTTTCTCATTTAGAGCACTGGGAACCAGGCTTCCTCTTTAATAGCAATATTACTACTACGAAGTAGTACATGTGCACAGTTCCCCGAACAGTAAAATAAATAACTTTGCAGCAAATCACTTGCTTTCATCTTTTTTTGAAAGATTGCTATTTCTAGGTCTTATCTCCCCCCTTACATTCACTTAACACTTGATCTTTCTTTAATTGAAGTATAGTTGACTTACAATATGATATTAGTTTCAGGTGTACAACATAGTCATTTATATTTTTATAGGTTACACAGCATACAAAGTTATTATAGTATTATATTCTATATTATATCTATATATTATAATTATATATCATGATCTATACTCTCTGTGCTGCATATAACATCCCTGTGACTCATTTACTTTATAACTGGTAGTTTGTAACTCTTAACCTTTCTTTTAAGTCGGGTAAATTGTCCTCTTGGAATGAAACTCCCTAAACATGCATGATCAACTCTAGGGACACTAATGTCAGTTTTTCAACCCCGTCTTTTCCTAGGATTGTCACATGGCAAGTGGCCAAACATCTCTGCCTAGAAATGTAAGATATTCTAAGAGTACTCTGCCACCGTCATTAATTTCAGAATCAGTGAACTGCATGTAAAGAATAACAGACTGCTTTCCAGAACCAGAATTTGGATCCTCCATCGGCTCTATTCGCTTTTCTGATCCTAGAGCCATTCAGAGAATACAAATTCCTAGTACACAACAGAGGAGAAACTGGGTGAGAACTGGCAGATGTGCACAGCATGCTGGAATATTTGATACCTAAGAAAAAGCACAGTAAGCAGGGGTGGAGACAAGAATAATTCCGGAAGAAATTCGTGCTGAAGTGGTTGGCAGGGAAGGGGGGCAGGCTTTACTCACTGTATCAAGAAGTTAAAGCAAGAGACTAAAAACCTTGGTGCAGCAAACCTCTGCTAAATTCAGGTATGGTTACTATAAACAATTTGCCCTTCAATCTATTATTGAGAGAGAAGAACACCAGCATCCAAGTGGACAGACAGACTAGAAAAGAACACTCCACCAGAAATACCCTTACCTATGGCCTGAACCTCCTGACTTCCCTGGAATCCTTTTCACCTTCTTTCTTAGAGTACAAATAAATTACAACATACTTCTTAAGCAAGTTTAGCCAGCCATGTCCCATTATGCTTACTCATAAGCCATCTGTGTTACCTTAACCAATACAAATTTTTTTTTTAATTTTTAAACATGAAAATCCCTTTTAAAACACTTCTGTTTCCCAAAACAAAGAAAGAAAGTCATACAGGCTTTCCTGTGGATGGAAGCTGTAAGTAAATTTTACTTTTGATCCGTAATCTCTGTACTTCAAAAGGTACTTAAACCTAGATATTTCCTAAAAGGTCTAAGCTGTGAGTTGCAGGCATCTACTTCTACTTACTAATGGAGAGACATCAGTTCCAAAATCCAGAACCATGGAGAGCATAGAAGTTCCAAACACTTAGCTATCTCTAAATATTATTTGCATTTGATAAGAAACAAATGCACACTAAACTCTTTGACTGGGCATTGTTGGTTGGTCCTAAAAGTTCTGCATCGTTGTGATTTAAAATATCAAAGTATAACATGGCCCAGGAAAAAGGAGACATCGTTAATTTTCAGAGACCCTAAAATATCTGCCCATGCTAGAAACTTTGGGGATCTTCCTCAATTCTTTACATCATTTCCCAAATCGTCAAGACCTATCAATCTGAATTAGTATACATGAATATTTCCTCTTCCTTACACAGTGTTTATACTTCAAGTCTCATTTTAGACCCACAATGAAATGAAAAAAATCACCATAACCCCAACTCAAGATCATTACTTGTATTACCCAAGTCTTCCAATCTTTAATGATTTTTTGGTCTATTTGTCCTATCAATTACTGAGAAAGATATACTAAAATCTTCAACTACAATTGTGACTTATAGTTTTGTCATTTTTGTCTTATACATTATGACGTCCTATTATTTAGGGCATACATCTTTAGAATTGACAAACTTCTGATGATCACTATGAATCATGAGCCATGAATCATTATCATGATAAAGTAAATACTTCTTTACTTTGTTTAATAAGGCTTTCTGCTTTAAAGTCTATTGTTTAGAATTAATAGAACTTCACCAGTTTTCTTTCAGTTAATGTTTACGTTACATCATTTTCTATAGTTTTGTTCTCAACTTTTCCGACTTATTTTGTTTCAGAATGTCTCATAAGTAACATTTAGTTGGATTACTTTTTTTTAATCTTATCTGACAATCTTTGATATTAACTGGGAATTTTAATCCTTTTATATTTAAAGTGATTGTATATTTGGGTTTAACTCTTCTGTTATTTTCTAAGGTTCTTTATATTTGTTCCAATTGTTGTTTTTTCATATTTCTTAACTTCTTTTGGATTGGTTGTATATCTGTTATCATTTTTCATTCCTTGAGTTAGTTTAGAAGTTATACCCTCTTTTCTATTTTTCCAGTTTCTAGCCTAGAAAATATAGTATGCATTCTTGGAATTATCAATCTAACCTTCACCTCTAACCTCCTCCTGGACAATACAGAAATTAGAACCATTTTACCTCCTCCTGATTTATTTGCTATTAGTGTCGTGTGTGTGTGTTATACACATTATATATTAAAATATATGTGTACATACATATATTTTTAATACCCACATGATATTATGCTTTATACAGTCAACACTCTTTTAGATTTACCCATCTGAGTTCATTTTCCTTCTGCCTGAAAAATAGCCTTCAGAATTTTCTTTAGTAGGGGTTAGCTACAAAATAAATTTTCTCAGTATGTTGCTGTTGCTGTAACACATCTCCACCTTCATTTTGAAGAATACTTTCATGATTAGAGAATTCTTCGTTGACAGTTATTTTATTTCAGCACCTTGACTAAGATATTTGTCCAGCATTGTCTAGCTTCCAGTGTTGCTATTAAGAAGTCAGCTGTCAGATAATTCCCATTCCCTTGAAAACAAACTGTCTTCCCCTCCCACGTTAACTACTGTTAATATTTTCTCTTTGTCTCTGATTTTCTATAGTTTCACTATGATGTGCCTAGATAAGGGTTTCTTCCTACTTATCCTGCTTCAGTTTAGGGTGATCCTCCTCACACAGTCTTTATTCCTTCAGCTCCCAGATGGTTTCAGAGGATCAAATTCAAACACTCTGGGTAATAGACGAGTCACTACATGAAAGGGCCTATGTCCCGGAATGACTAGATAGCACAAAGCCCACTCTGACTCATACAATCTGTGACATAAGAGAGAAATAAACTATTTTTAACTGAAGTCATTGCAATCTGGGGCTGTTTGTTAGAGTAATACCCTAACCCATAAACTATCCTGGTTACTCAGGCAAAAAAGTTTGGAATCAACCTTGATTCTTCTCTTCCTCTTGTATTCCACATCTGATCCTTCAGCAGATTCTAACTTCAAAATATGTCTAGAATCCGACCACTTCTCACCACCTCCACTACTATCTTCCTGGTTCAAAGCACCATCACCCTCTCACACGGATTAATGCAGCACCCTCTTAATTAGGTGCTTAAACCTTTCAAAACATACATTTCAGATTATATCACTCCTGTGCTCTGAAAATCCCCCATAGACTTGCTATATCACTCAGAGAAAAGGCCAGAGTCCTTAAAACTGCCAACAAAGCCCCATGGGATCTGGTCCCCAATTTTCATTAGTTTCTCTCACTCACTGTTCCAGCTCTATTTATTCCTCAGTGTTCCTTGAACAAGGTAAGCTCAGTTCTACCCGAGGACCTTTGAATTTACTCATCTCTGCTTAGAATGCTCTTCTTTTTCTAGGCATGAGTTTATATGACTCATTCCCTCATTTCTTTCAGATCATTGCTCAAATGCCCCCAGTGGGGTCTTTTCTAATTCCCTCACCCCCACTGAGGGTTTTCAAAGAAAACTTTAAGTTTTTTTAGTCTATCCTAGTGGTTAAGAAGGCTGGACACCTGAATGACTGCGTACAGCAGTTCACTCTGTCTCCTCCTGCTTAGTTTAGACTCACTGTTTCTCCCCAGCACTATTTTAATATATCTATAACTGGTCAACTACAGTCGGGATAGTCTCTTCTTAAATGCAATTCTCTACCTGCAGTTAATTATCTTCCTAAAATGGATTTGACCATGACATTTCTCTGCTTAAAATATCTGATGATTTCCTATTGATAACAGGATGGAGGCCAAGCTTTTAAGTCTGTTATATAAAGTCTTTCTGTATGGCTTCAACCTACTTTTCAAGCTTCATCTTCTACCTCACACTTTACCCACATAGGACTCTACACAGTTCTTTGAACATACCATGTCATTTGTGCCTCAGTTCCTTTACCTAACTGACCTCATTGTTTAAAATGCCTTCCCCCTCCATCTTCGGCTTGGAAAAAAATTAATCATTTTTCAAAAGCTGACATAACTATTATCTCCTTTGTTGTTAAGATTTCCCTAGTGCTTCCCCACCCCCATGCAGTTAATCAGCTCCTAATCTGCGCTCCGTAGCACTTTCGCCCAATACTTAATATGATTTGTAACTATCAGGTTCCACATGAATTGTCTCCTTCCCCAGAGGCTATTGGCTGCCCACACATCTTTGTCTTTATGGTCCTGGTATCCAACAAAGTATCAGTGTCAATAAACATTTCTTAAACATATAGCTATTCTACCACCTCAGTATAAGCTCTACAAATTCTTTTTTTGTTAATTTAGAAGATGGTTCTCCATTTGTACTTTTTTTTTAATTTTGGTTCAGATGACAAAGCAAAAATAATTGCACTTTCATACAACACACAATGAAGTACGCAGAGAAAGCAGCACTGAGCCAGAGAACGTTGAGAAACATTAGAACATGAGGATTAACATATTTAGTTCACAGCCTCTGCCCTGAGAAATGGTTGCTCAAGAGCAGTTTCTTCCCATTTTTAGGGTCTCACTGTACACACGCTGGAGCTGAGGGTATGTGGAGGGTACATGTCTCTTAGCACCGTGGAGGAAGGAGAGTAGAAGACTCAACGTCTCAGAATAATATTGCATGTAGATTCCATTTGTGCTCTTATGTTCAATAACATTGTAGGGGGAGATACCAGCATCACTGTTCCCATTTAATCCAGCCACAAACACAGGTTAGGAGATACTGAATAGCTTGACCAAAGCTAAATAACCAATAATGGTAAAACTGGGACTTCAGCCCAGGTCCTTTGACTACCAAGCCTTTGCTTTCCATTATGTAGTCTCATGAAAAAGAGTTCCAGGTATGACTAGAATTATTCCCAATATACAGTTTATGTAACACAATCTGAAATATATTTAATGACTTAATGTCCATAATATCTACAGAATAATTTATAGTTCTGAAAGAATTTTTACAAATTACATCTCAGACTCACTAGCAGCCTATGAAATAAACAGGCCACATTCCCATTTTAAAGATGAGGACATTTAGGCCCAGATCAGTGTAATGACGCCCCCAAAATCACATGGTACTGTAACAGAAGTCTCATAAACCCTTGTTCAGAGGTTTCAGTTATGCTGCAGGATACTTTGCATAATTGATAAGCAACTAATATTGATATCATGATTACAAGATTTGCCTATATATAAATTATGCCAATTATGCATTACTTTAATGAGCTAACACATAATAAATGTTCAGCATGGTGCCTAACAGATAGGAAAAATTCAATAAACACCAGATGTTATGTAACACAGCTAAACCAAATGTAAATTTTTTCACGGTTCCATTTCTTACTACTTCTGTAATAATTTTCATTGTAGAGAATTACTTTCATTCTTGGGAATGTGGGCACAGGACTCAGATTCCTGGCTTTTACATCATAACACATTTTCTATCCTAAGTATCCTCAGGGCCTAGACTCAAAAGGGAACAAATAAAGTACTTTTTTTCTCTCCATTCTGTGGTGTCATCCTGCCTTCAGGCCATGAATACCAAATGCTCTAAATCTGGGGCCTGTGAATTTCTTCCATAAAGAGCCAGATAGTAAATATTTAAGGCTTTGTTGGGTTTGGGGGTCTCTGCTGGGAAGTACTTAACTCTGCTATGTAAACAAACGGACATGACAGTGTGCCAATAAAACTTTATTTTTTAAAAGAGACAGTTGGTCACATTTGGCCCAAGGCCCTTCCAGACCCCTGCTCTACATGACCACATTGGAGAACTGTAAGGAATTCCATGAAATTCTGGAAGCGCAGAGGTAGGGGAGGTTGGGCCACGAGAGGGGTATATAAATATATTTTAACATATTCCCTCTCCACACAGATAGCTCACAATCTGAAATTCCTCCTGTGCCTTGCTCCTCTTTTCCCCCCACTATCTTCACCTAAGAAGTGTTTGGGCCACATTGTCCTTTTTCAATGCTTTTCAAATTAGAATTTGATTGTTTTAGATACTTCATGACTCAAGATAGTCAAATGATGGACCAAATTGCTTATGTCCAGTAATCCCCCATGACCTCCAGATGTAATAAATAGAACAAGTCCAAATGACAGGTCAGATCTGAAATGGTGGCGGGATTAGAGGGCAGAAGCATATAGTATCCCACTCAAAGAAGTAAAAGACCCATAGAAGCACTGAATACAGCAACTGAAGACTTTGTTGTTCATAATTGATACGGTGCACCTTCAACTAAATGCTGATAGACAAAAGCTCTAAATGAGGGTATCTCTGTAGACACGAACATGTGCACATTAACAGAATCACTGCATCCATATGCTGGGTTAGAAACAGAACTGAGGGTGTGTGGGAGGCAAGGGCCCAAGGTATTGTAGGGGAGAAATTGGAACCCTGTTAGATGTGTGTTAGAAGATTCAAAATACAAGGATGGTAACTGAATGAATAAAATTCTGCATGTATCTAACTGAGGTGAGGGCATGCCTCATACTACCATTTTGGCTTTCCTTGGAGAGCTACAAGACACGTGGTTGAAGTTTCTAGCTGGAGTAAGGGAAATGTGCCCTCCTAGAAATATCTGAGACCATAAAACATCACTTCTCAGATTGAAATTTTTTAAATAATTATAATATCTCTATTTTTAAGTAAAATCAGCAATTCTCATAGAACTCTCATGATTATAACTTTATCCTAATAGGGAATTCTTCTCTTCAGGAGTATTCATTTAAATTCCCTTTCCTCACTTTGAGTATTTCCAAGTCAATGTTAGAAATACTAAATTATTTACAACAGAAAGATAAATATAGGGTGAATAGCAATAAGAATCTAAAGATGCAAAATTAGTACATGGAATAGGATTTTGACCAAAACAAACAAAAAACCCCTTGGTACTTTGGTCAGTATTTAGTATTAAGCAAATGACCACTATATGTTAATATATATGTGCTAGTCCTATCAGATTGAAAAGAAATAGAAGACAAAATCCTAAAAAAAAAAAAAAAGAAGGGGGGGCTTTTAATCTATACACATAAGAATCAATTTATTATTGAACAAAGGAGTGTTTTATATACTCACTAACTAGCCATCAAATATATGCATTTGTAGTCCACTATTTAAAACGTAGTAAAACAACATTTTCTTGTGGTTGTGACATAGTAATTAGAATTTCTTTCACAGTTACCTTGCAGTTTAGACTAGCCTTCATTTTTTACTTTTATAATTTTTTAATTTTAGTTTTTTAAATTGTGATAAAGTATACATAACATAAAATTTACCATTTTAACCATTTTTAAGTGTACAGTGCAGTGACATTTACACTGTTGTATAACCATTGCTGCTGTTCATCTCTAAAACTTTTTCACCTTCCCAAACTGAAAGTCTATATCCATTAAACAGCAACTCCCCATTTTCCCTTCCCCTAAGCCCTTAACAATCATCGTGCTATTTTTCTGTCTCTATAAATTTGACTAATCTAGATAACTCATGCAATCGTGGAATCATATAGTACTTGTCTTTTTTGTGACTAGCTTATTTTACTTAGCATAATGTCTTCAAGATTCATCCATGTTATAGCATGTGTCAGAATTTCCTTCCTATTTAAGGCTAAATAATATCCCTTTGTATCTACACCACATTTTATCTATCCACCCATCCATTAATGGACACTTGGGTTGCTTCCACTTTTGACTATTTTTGAATAATACTGCTTGGAACATAACGCAAGTATCTCTTCAAATACCTGCTCTCAATTCTTTTGGATAGCTACCCAAAAGTGGAATTGCTGGATCACACAGTAATCCTGTTTAACTTTTTGAGGAACCTCCATTGTGGCTTACATCATTTTACACTCCCACCAACAATGCAGCAGGGTTCCAATTTCTCCACATCCTCACCAATACTTGTTATTTTTGGTGGGTTTTTTTTTTTTTTTTGATAGTAGCCATCCCAATGGGTGTGACGTGGTATCTCTTTGTGGTTTTGATTTGCATTTCCCTAATGATTAGTAATGCTGAGCATCTTTTCCTGTGCTCATTGGCAACGTGTATATCCTCTCTGGAAAAATGCCTGTTCACGTCCTTGGCCCATTTTTTAATCAGGTTATTTGTTAGACTAGTCTTTCTTACAACCAAATGTTTACCATTAATTTTTTAAACTTTGGTAATTTTTACTTACTAGACTTTGGCAAATTTTATGCTCTTTTCCAAAACAGATTCACTGATTCCACAATCTGACAGTCTATCAACATCCCTTATCTTTCAAGGCGCATGACTGTTACTTACACCACATACTTTTGCCTTTGTGAAGCACTGCGGTCCAAATAAAGGGCTGAAAGTTGTAGTACTGCACTAACGCTGGCTTGGAAGGCCATCCAAAGAATGAAAAAGATTATTAGCACTCATGAAATAAATACTATCTAAATTTTATCTAACATTCATTTTTTTATCCTTTTAAGTATAACATTTCTTCCTATCTAGCATTGCTTCTTTAATTTGTAGATTTATATCCCAGACCTATTACCACAAGGGGAAACAATTTAGTTCTGATGACAGGATTTTTGGATTGTGACTTAAGTCTTGGCATGTCTATCTGGCACGATCTATGAAACGTTCGATTTGCGAAGGTTTTGAAATAACTACTGCTTTGACATTAAGTAACATTGTCATCTTTTTCCCTTTTGTTGGTCTCTGGCACCAAGAGGTTCTTTATACTAGGAGCCAATATATCCATATATAAGAAATCAAAGACCAAAGGTGAAACCAACCGCTTCTAGATTTATACCATATTTCTAGGCCCAGGCTATCGCTTTGCTTTTGAAATTTTAAAGCTTTGAGAAAACACCTCAACTTCCTTGTCAAGTCATGGATTTCTCTTTTATTGATCAACAGTAAAAGAAAAATGAAAGCATTTAAGAAGTGGAGTAGGTCAAACACACATATACATATAAAGTTGTGTCATGAGATGGTACTCACTACATATCCCTAATTACACCCAGCAAAGCTCTTTTAAGAAGAGCAATTTTGTCTCTTTTAGCATAATGAGTAATCATTTTGTCCATGTTCCAGCCCAGTAGATTTTAATTCCACAGTGTCACAAAGAATTCCCAAGGAAAATTATCATAACGTTCCTTATACCCAGTAACAATTCAGTATCAGCTTTAAAGTGGTATTTGCTTTTGAGAAAAGTCATTTATTTAGAAATTATGTATATGGAAATGATTGACCTTTTAATTTGTGTTTAAATAATGTAAAATGTATACAAAGTTAGTCAAAAACACTTTTAGCTTATTAAATATTATCTTTTCATACTTCACAATTTTGAAGACAGATATCTCAGGTTGGTTGTACTTAATGCTATTCTTTACTACCTGAAAAACATATTTCTTCCACAAACTTTGGGTTAAAGAATGTCCAAACATTCTTTTGCCTCAGTTTCAGCTGACGCTTCAAACCCACGAAGAATGTCCTAAGAACTGGAACACCAATGCAGGTCATGCTAAGAGATGGTGAAACCAGTTCTGCTGCCCTTAGCTTATCATCCGTTTCATGGTACATGAGAAGAGGTGGAAAGGTAAATGAGACCTTCAGCAAGAATTTCCTTAGAAAGAGCTGTCAGCACGCGGGGCATTTCATCCTGCCACAGGGGAGCAGAAAGCTGCTTCCTTTTGACTTTAAGCCACATGAGGGACACTTCAAAAAAAAGCAACAGAGATCTGGGCCTTTACTCTGGGGATTTTAAACTACCTAAGGGCTTAACATGCGCCTGAAAAAATATCAAAAGCAAAAGGTGATGGTTACATCAGTGAAAGGCAGCAGAACTGACATACTTGGGAGCAAACTGCACTCCTACTACTGGTGAGCAAGAGGAGGGAGGAGTTCTCCCCAGGGGCTAAATGGACCACCAGAAGAGCCGAACTAGTTCATTTTAAGAGGAATTCTACCCATGAGGGCTGCCTGTAGGTCAAGGTGACCTGAACAGGTAGACACTGTACACGGAAGACCACAAAAAGCCAAGGACTAAAGAGAGAGAACACAGTTCTGAGGCCTCTGAGGAGCCCACAAAGCTTCCCATAGGACAAAGAGCCACCAAGCGCGCCTCGGGCACACAGTAAGGCACACAGTAGCACCAGCTCTTTCGTATCCACTAATTTACTGTTTTCCCTAAGAGGGCCTGACTCTGAAGGAATCACCAACAGCAGCTAGCAATAGGGAAGAGATGGGTCATGGAGGAATGAAGAAACTGTCCTCTTTCAACACACACACACACACGCACGCGCGCGCACACTCTTCAGGTTTCCAAGAGGTCAGGCCTAAGTTGGGGAAAGGAAAAAGTCATAAATTGTACAAGATTCTGAAATTTTGATTTTAGATTGAACTAGACTTTTTAATACTTGAAATAAAATAACCAGAAAAAAATATCTGTAGGACTTTTCCTGGGATTTCACCCATGAGCACGGAAAATGAGTCAGGAGTGCAGGTTTGGAGACGTAGGGTGGGAAAGAATAAAGTTTCTGCTTATACTCCATTGAGTCCAACTTGCAAAACACATCTGTTGTATGTGTAAGGGTAAAAAGAAATATTTAAAGATAAAAAGGTTATGCCCTGGGGGGATAAAATGAAGGCATAAAGTCACTTTCTGGAGTCAGTCCATGTCTACAGACAAAATATAATCTCAAGTCTCTAGCTTTATGGGCTATGTTTTGAAATCTTGTATTTCTGTGCTAAGTTTCTCTTCCCCTGCAGAGATGGTGTCATTGTTTGCTTAAATAATGAGTTTGGTATGAAATGGTAAATATGTTAAAGCGCACTTTCGCTAGGGATCACTAACAATACAGTTGGACAGATGGCCACAACTCTCTAAAATCCTGGAGAAAAAATCAGAAGGAGGTACAACAGACACTCATAATTTAAACCAGCAGTTTCCAATTATTTTGACCATGAGGATCCCTTTTAATGTCAAATCCATATTGATTATTTATTCAATCTAGAAATGATGCTTCATGAACTAAACTGGATTACTATTTTTAGAGGTTAAAAAAAAAACTTACCCATTGTTATTCCATTTGGCTTAATTCTGATTCTTTCTCTCCTTTCCTCCCTCCCTTCTTTCCTTATTTCCCTTCCCCCCTCCTTTCCTTCTTTTGTCCTCCCCCCTCCTTCCTTTAGTCCTCCCCCCTTCTTCCTTATTTTGTCCTCCCTCCTCCTTCCTTCTTTTGTCCTCCCCCCTCCTTCCTTCTTTTCCCCCCCTTCCAAAATTTCTATAGGTTTATAGTGCAGGCAGACTTCTAATTATTCTTTATTAAAAGACATGGTTATGTGGTGAATATGTAGAAAATGATGAGAATATATATATATACATATATATATATATATATACACACACACAGACTAACTCACTCGGTAAGAATCTGAGTGCGGCAGTGTTTTGTTTTGTATTATCGTTGCCATGATATGAATGTTGGATGCAGTTGCTAGATGATCTGCCATGTCCATTTGGGCTCATCATTCTGTTATTGACTCTGAAACACCATGGAGGCTTTTAGTAATCCAAAGAAATTTTATTTTGACAGCTACTCTCTCAAACATGAACCTCATTTCAAGTCCAATGTTTATAATGAGGTTCTTCAGTGAGCCAATCAGTATTTGATTCCTACCTCTTTTAAGGATTATTTTTAATGTAATCTGAATCATATCCCTCCACTGCTCATCCCTTCCAGCTTGCCATGGTGCGTGCACAGCCACATGCAGTGAATTCTCAAGCATTCTGCTCCCAGTTTTTGGTATTCTTGGCACATTGGCTCTCTTAGGCCTTTAAAGATACCTAGATCACGTGATATTCTCTCTGCCTGAATCACTCCTCCCCTTGCTCTTTTTTTTTTTACAAATATTGAACACTTATGTTGTATACTTGAAATTCATGTGATATGTCAATTATATCACAGTTTTTTTAAAAAAGGGGAAGTCCCCCACCTCCCACTGATCTAATCCCTCCCCATAAAGATAAATACTATTCACTGTTTACCTTTGTCTCAGTGGTTATCTTTCTCAGTTCCCCTTGCTCTTTGCATGCCTGGCTCTTCCTCATACTTTTTTTTTTCTTCCTCGTACTTTAGGTCTATTCAATGTTACCTCCCCAGAAAGGCCTTCCCTGACCATCCCACTTACTTAAGCATCCCCTCCTCCATTAATCTCTCCCTCGGTAAGCTTTTTATTTCTTTGATAACAGCACAGTTTTTTTAGCACACACCATATCCTGTTTTTAACTTGATAATGAAATGTCTCTAACACTAGGCTGTAAGCTACTTAAAGGCAGGAACCACGTCTGCATTATTCGCCCTGTACACTCAACACAGCCAGAAATCTATAGAGGCTCAAGAAATAAGTGTTGGTGTGGTGATGGTAAGACAAAAGGAATGAGAAAGGAAGGGAGAGGAGGGAGGGAGGGAATTATCCAGGCATTTCTGAATCTTTTGTTGCTGTTATTTCAAACATGAAAGGGTATACATAACAAATACTCAAGCACCTGCCAGTCAGTTTATTTGTCAAATATACTTGGAAGTCCTGTGTGTATCCCTTCCCTGTCCTTTACTCCTCCGTCCCCACTCCTCAGGGATAATCATTCTCTTGAATTTAGTATTTTTCATCATCACGCATATCTTAGTATTTTAATCACATATGACTGAAATACAAAAAAATAATATTTTATATGATTTTAACTATACATGAATAATAATCATTCTGTATTACATCATCTTTTGTAACTTCTTTTCTTCACTGAAAATGATATTTGTAAAGTTCATCTACGTTGATTTTATGTAGTTCCCATTTACCCCTTCCACTGCTTAATAGTATCCCATTATAGTACACATTTACCCCCTTTTTTTGTTTTTTTTGCTGATTTGAATTTTTTTATTTGACATTTTTTTCTTTTTTTTTTGTTAACATGTAATGGGGTTTTTATTTATTTTTTCATTTACCCCCTTTTCTACTGAAATATATTTCATTTCATATTTTCACCTTTTCTGCTATTGCAAACAATGCTGCTATGAACATTCTTCTTTGGACCTTCTCATGTACGTGTTTGAGAGCTTCTACACAAGGACATACCTAGAAGAGAACCTGTGGGTCACAGGGCAGACTCATGTACAATCTCAAAACAGCCTGCCAAACTGCTCTCCAACAGGCAATCAATTTACAGACAGGCCTCCACCAATGTTCAGGGGTTCCCTTCCTGTTTTCATACCTGGTATTGTCAGACTTTTAATGTCTGTCAATCTCTTAGGCATGAAATGAAATATTAGTTTTCTTTTAATTTGCATTTGTTTAAAAGCCTCAAGGCTGAGTGACTTTTTACTGGCCATTCAGGTTTCCTTTTCTAGAGCTTGCCCATTTTTCTGTTGAATTCTCTTTTTTCTATTTGATTTGAAGGAATTTTTTTAATATATTCTGGTTATTAATCCTATATCAGTTATCTTCCAAGTGTCTGTGATTTGCCTTCTTGTTTTTTTATGGTAGTTTTTGGTGCACAAAAGTTTTTAACTTTAATAAGTGGTCAAGTTTATCAATCTTTTCCTCTCTAGTTTGTATGTTTCGTATATTGTGATAAAATTCTTCCCCACTCTAAGGTCACAAAGATATTTTCCTATACCATTTTCTAAAAGGTTTAAAGTTTTACTTTTTATATGTAGGGCTTAAGTCCATCTGGAAAATTATTTTAGTGTATAGAATGAACTATATATATAGTGTATAGAATGAACACATATATGTTTCCGTATATGTGCCAGTATTTTCCAAAACTCTCTACTCTGCTCCATTGATCCATTTCTTTATCTTTGTGCCAATGCCATGCTGCCTTATTCCTGTGGCTGTATAATCTGTCTTTAAATCTAACAGGGCAAATCTGCCTATGTTCTTCCTTAAAACAGTCTTGGCTATTCTCGCCCCTTCATCATTACATATGCTATTTCTTCATTTCATAAGTAGAGCTCTCAGGCTTTTTCTGTTTAAAACTAAAGAGTGGGTCTAACTCCCTGGGATAGTCTCCCTGAATTGAGTCCTGAGTTCCTCATGAGGTCATGTCCCCACGTGGAATCCCCCAATGTGTCCACACATGCACAGAGATTAAGAAAATGCCCCTGGGGAGTTCATAAAAATCAAAACAGTACTTTGCAAAGTCCTTTAAAAAAAAAAACAAGAAATTTTACTAAAGGGTATACACAATGTTCTTACCACAAAATTTGGCTAGCCAATACATAATGTAATGTTTATCCTTCTAGAAAGGAAGAGTAATGAAGTTAACATGAAAAAAAAAAATAAATATTTTAAAATGTGGCAGAGAGCATTCTTACTGCTAAATTTTTATAATTCATAACATGCTCAGAAGACACAATGGAAAAAAGGTACAACTTTAAATTGTTAAGGAAAATACCATTATACTTGTAAAAGTACAGAGAAGTAGAGAATGGTCATTTTGAAAAGAAATACTTCTGAAAAAATATAAATATGTCCTTTCAGAGATCCTCTCTATCCAATGGTACACAGGAAACACTAGTTTTCTCAAAAACTGCTGGTGAATTATAGCTTTTTAAACACTGCCCCCTAATGTTAATGCTCAGCTTCTTCGGAAATGATAAGAAGACCGTGCTAATAAAAAATAATCAGGTCTTTACCCCCTCATGATCAGTCGCACATTTTTGTCCTGCAGACCAGATTTCAACTGAGGCAACCTCAACCACACAACTGTCAGAGTGCATTACAGTAAGTCTCCCAACCATTCTAAGATTACTCTCATCAGCAATAAGGCCAACATGCGAGTGAGAACAGACGATTTGGGCTTGGAAAGCACTGACAAGACATCAATACCACTGGGAAACATCAGGAAAGTCTAGGATCCTGATAATATCACATGCAACTTGAGACTGATCTAATCAATCTTACAAAATAATGAAAACATACATGGATTACCAAGAATATCAAACTTCTAAAAAAAAAAAGAAAGAAAAGAAAAGAAATGGCCCCTGCTTTATATACACACAAACTCATGACTCACAAATGACGGTTGCTTCCAAAAGAAGCTGTTGAAATTTAGACTCCCTGATGAGCAAAGTTGTTCATGACTTCCACCACTGCAAATATGATTAACAACAAACGAAAGAGAACAGCAAAAATACATATTCTCAAGTAGACTTGTTCGTGTCTTGTAATCACAAAGTCCATGTCATCACTTAATAATGATACACGTCTAAATACGGAAAGCAGAGAAGCATTTAATATTAAGTCAAGAAGCCTGAGTTTTAAACCCATTTGTCATTATATAGCCGTGTGACCTTAGGTCCCTTAGCTGTTCTGGATCTGTTTCCTTATCAGGAAATAAAGGAGAATGAACTGTGTGAATGTTTTTCTCACAACTGTCAGGAGATGGGGAAATAGAGGATTATAGGAGAGCTGCTTTTTCAGACTACACATGCTTCTCCCCGTCACCCCTGATTCCCCATCTCTATTATAGAAAAGTATATGATACTCCCCTTGTCACCTGGCTGAGAACCACTGAATTATACAATCTATCCCCAAGGCCCTTTGCCACACTAAAATGCTAATACAGGATCCGAGAACTAGAAGAAAACTTAGAGAGTCTCCAGTCACAAGACAAGGCCCAGAACTTTTGATTCTAACCATAGTTGGTTATAGACAGGAAACTTTGGGGAGTGTGAGGCTTCCTGAGTGGGATTAGCATTTTATTTAGCTGGGTGATGTGATGAAATACAGTCCTATTCCCAGTCTTCATCCTTCTCGGATTCCATGCCCTTTTCAATGTGACCTTGGAGATTCTGCCGCCAGAGTAGGATATATTTAACTGCACTGGTGTTAGGCTTGGCCACATGACTTGCCTTGACCAAAGGAAAATTAGCAGACGTGGTGTGAGCAGAGGCTCTGAACGTGCCTGGGGGATTAGGCTTGTTCGCCTGTACCCTTGCCTTTCACTGTGAGGAGAGCATGCACTTGGTAGCCACTGGCCCAGGGACTAGGACACGTGCAGAGCAGACTGGCCACTTGGAGCCAAACCCAGCAGGTCTAGATCAGCTGAATCCCTGCCTGACCCACATTCACGGGAATGAGAAACAAATACTTATTGTCATGTAAGATTTTGCATTTGCTAGTGATGCAGGACTTTATGGAAACAGGGTAGTTCAGAAGATAATACTTCACATATTTTAGTGTTTTAGACCTCAACACTTCTATTGGATTGTGAGATTCTAAGGAAAAGTCTCTTCTTCTTTCTCACACGTGTCAGTACTGATAGATAGACACAAAAGCCAAAGTGTGATTACAGACCTATATAATAGCACATCTGAAAAAGAGTCAGGTCTAGGGGCAAAGATCTACTATGTGCAGAACCTGTCTCTCACACTGATTCAGTGGAGAAGCTAATGATCACTGGGCTCTTCATCCTGCCTAAAAGAATAACAATCAGCCGAGCATTGCAATTATAGCTTATTTTATACAAAAATACCACCATATAGATAATTACACTGTGAAAAGCACTATTTATACTAAAGTAATATGTCTCAGTCAAAGTATTATAATATCTCAATTAACCTAAATGCACAGAAATGGGAGTACTTTGGTTATTATAATTTCATGAATAATAAATATTTTATAACAGTTTTGTGACTTTTATAGTAAAACAAGATTTTCAGATATCTGTTTTAAGATCAATTTACTGAAATATAAAGAGAAAAAGTTTTAGCTTGGTTCCTTATTAAAACATTTTTTAAATGTACTACTTCCCTTCCATGCCTTAGGAAAAAACCTAAGGCATAGTGACCTAACGACAATAAGTGAATATTTACTTCACGGTACACTCTTTTGGTACCTTAAAACAATGATCATTGTACAGTGCTATGGAAGAACTATATGAGCAATAACAGATTAGGCCGACTATCCCCTAACTCCAGGCTATCCTCTGAAAGTTTCTTTGGAAAATGTGAACATAACATTTACCACTTAATCTTATCTCTGATAAGCGGAATGCAGAAAAAAAATGGCAGCTATTAAAAACTCTTTAGTCAAGTTCTGATTATTCATTCATTGATTTAAGAAACCCCCTACCATGCGCTCTGCACTGTGTGTGGAACTGGGAATAGAACTGAGAATGGAGCAAGCGCTGGACACAGAACATGAGCCTGCGGGATAGCCAGGGAGACAGACAAGAAAAGAGGCAAATGCAACATGTGATAGACAACACCCAACCCAATCTTTAGGGTCAAGAAAAAGAGGCTGCACAGAAGCAGTGACATCCAGAGTGAGATTTAGAGGACAAAAAGAGAGTTGTCACGTGTGGCAGGGGAACAGCATGCCAAGCGATGGGAACATCCTGTGCAAAGGCTGTGCCATGAGAGCGAGTGTGGTGAATTTAGGAAATGCAAGTAATTCCGGCCCATATATGCTTTGTGTCTCATGCTCTTCTGCTTAAACTGGCTATGAAGATAAACACTCTCCTCACTTCGCCTCCAGGAGGTTCTCCTCCCACCCCACTGACAATTCCTTCACTGATTCATCATCACCTCCTAAACATCTAGTCATTGCCGTGCATCAGCCTCAGCCCCTCAGACTCTCCTTTTTCCTTCTACACTCACTCTCTAAATGATCTAAGCACAGGCGTCAAGTACCACATGTCTGTTCATAACTAACACATTCCACACCACCTGACTCAGCTCCAATCCCTTGCTCTGTATCTCCACTCGGATTTTTAAGAGGGGTCTCTGGCTAGACGTGCCCAAATCCAAACTCTTGATATTCTCTCTATGAACACTTCTTCCCACAGTCTCACTCAACTCCATAAATAGCAACTCCATTCTCCTAACTGCTCAGGCCAAAACCTTAGTGTTATTCTTAACTCCAAACTTTCTCTGATACTCACGTCTCATCCATCTGCAAATCGTATCCACTCATCTCAAAAATATTCAGAACTCTGTCACTCTTCAACTACCTCAGCCACTGCGACCCTGATGCAAGCCACTGTCATCTCTGACCTGGACAATCTCAGTAGCCTCACAATTGTTCTTCCCCTTCCATCCTTGTCCTCCATAGCCTGTTCTCAACACAGTAGCTAGAGTGATCCTTTTAAAAATGTGTCAGATATAAAACAGATAAACAACAAGTTCACACTGGATAGCACAGGGAACTATATTCAGTATCTTGTAGTAACTTATGGTGAAAAAGAATATGAAAATGAATATATGTACGTTCCTATGTGACTGAAACACTGTGCTGTACACCAGAAATTGACACAACACTGTAAACTAATGATGCTTCAATAAAAAATTTTTTTAAATATGTCAGATCATATCACTCCTTTGCTCAAAACTCTCCATTAGCTTACAATCGTACTCGAAGTTAAAGCCCAATTCCTTAGGAGCAGCGCACAAGCCCTTTATAATCTTAATAACCATCATCTCTCTGATTTTCTTACTATTACATTCCCCCCATCCTCGCTGTTTCAGCCATCCTTGATGGGCCTCAAACATGTCCAACACATTCTTGCCTCAGGTCCTCTGCACCTGATGTTCCCCCTCCTGAAACCCTCGTTGCCAACAGCTCTTACGATTCACTCCTCTATCTCATTCAGGTCTCTGCTCAAATGTCCCCTTTACTGATGAAGCCTTGTCTCACCTCCCGGCATAAAATAGACCCTCTTCACCTCATCCCCTTTGCCCTATTTGACTTCTCTCTTCAGACCTTATCATTACTGGATTCAATTACAAGAAACAAAACACAAAAGAATGTGTTTATTTATTTACTACTTATCTCTCTAACCTAGGATGTAAATCTCCTTGAGACCACAGATATGTGTTATTCACTGCTGTATCCCAGAACCTTAGATCACTGCCTGGCAGATCATAGGCCTGCAGTAAATGGTGGATGAATTAATAAAATCTGAAAATATTACGAATTATTTGGACAAAAGCTATTAATGTAACTTTCTAAGAGCTACTTCTTAATATTGTACTCTTAATTAATAGGTAAGTGCTTATAAACTATGTAAAGACAACTAATATGATCATTTTTTTCCCTTTAGCCTAAAGATACACCTACACATAGAGACACACACACACACACACACACACACACACACACACACACAGATGAAGTTCACCATCCAGGGCTGAATAATCTAGAAGACTTCATAGTACACTGTTCCTTCGCTTGGCTTAGAACTTTTGAATACACTGAAATAGTATGTTGAGTTCCCGTGCTATCTTAAAGCCAATTAGTATTTCTCCTGCAATTCTATATATTAGTCCATAATAGTACTTTGTTAGTATTTTCAAAATAGCAATAGGAAAATTGGCAAAAACTGCAGCCAGACAATTCACAGAACTACAAATAGCCGATAAATATATGAACAATGCTGACTGAGGTTAATATTCTTTAGTGGTTAATTTTCAACAACCTAACATGGCTTGGCAGGGAGAGACAGCAGAATCACTTCAAGAAAACCAACACTGGCAAGAGGTTTCTCATAAAAAGCAAGAAACACAGAAATTGGAAAACCTACTCACTGGTGAGGGTATGGAGTTGAAATACCTGTGATGGAACAATAGACAATATGAGGAGCAATCTTGTCTATGTCTTCATATCCCAGGCCCATTGCAGACAGTTTGCCAGGGACGTAGTTCTCCACAAATACATCACAGACAGCTGCAAGCTGGAGGAAGAGGTGAACATGCATCAGACTTCTTAAGAAACTTCCGAACTCTCAACAAATCCCCACATGATAGAATTCTAATTTCAATAAACACAACTGATCCTCACTTCGTAACAGCCCAGAAAAATCACAGGAAAAGTAGGATTGCAAAGTATAATTAGATAAACAGGAAGACTCTCGTCAACTACTTGTGGTATTACTGCCAGTAAAACAATGGTTATTAAACTTTTCAGTTAATACCATGGTATTAAGTGGATTCCACTTACATTAAACGTAAGAAATATGTAGGCTACATGCTCTGTCCAAATATATTCTCAGAAGTTTAGGTAGAAAAAAACAGGTACATAAAATACATGAAAAATATTTTTAACTCCTTTACAAAAAACTAAATACAATGTCTTTACTCCTCTCCATCCTTATTGTAATATTCCTTGTTACAGCATGTACATGTCAGTACTTAATACATGTAAACATGATTCTGAATAGCCTTCATACTTTCTAGATGCTTTCTTTCCAAAAAGTTTTAAATGCATTTAATGAACCTTTTTTTCAACTGAAGTATAGTTGATTTACAATGTTGTGCTAGTTTCAGGTGTACAGCCAAAGTGACTCAGTTACATATATTTTTCAGAGTCTTTTCCATTGTAAGTTATTACAAGATACTGAATATAGTTCCCTGTGCTGTACAGTAGGTCCTTGTTGTTTATCTATTGTACATAGAATAGCGTGTATCTGTTAATCCCAAACTCCTAATTTCTCTCTCTCTCCCCATTTCCCCTTTGGTAACCATAATACAGTCTGTGAGTCTATTTCTGTTTTGTAAATAAACCATTTTTTTAAAACTTCTAAACTGTGTATCAGTGAATCAGTAACTGTCAGAAACAAGTCTCAGATTTTGATTCCCAGATCACTGCTATAGGAACTGGAGGACAGTAAGTCACTGTAAACCTTAATCTTAAAATTCTTTTTAAAATTTCAATTGCAGCTACATATCTTTTAAAGCCTTTTTTAAAGTCGTGACAAAAATTGTACTAGGTCATCCAGAAAAATTCATTACATTAATTCTTAAACATGTCCAAGTGACTAATAACTATTCAATAATTTTTTAATTGCCATGTTGACTTAGATACATTCTCACATATACAGACTAATGTAATAGAAGAAGACTCTGCATCAGGGGTAGGCAAACTTTTTCTATAAAATGTCAAATAGTAAATATTTTAGCCTTTTCAGGCCGCATACATTCCCTGTCACATATTCATCTTTATTTTTCTTTAACAATCTTTAAAAACGTAAAATTCGTTCTTAGTTCATGGACTGTACTAAAACAAATCCAACTGGGCCTGCACAGTTTGCCATCCTTTGCTCTAGATGGAAAAGTCTGAATTTACATAAACTGTAGATGTAAATGTGTAAATAAACTGAGTGAGGCATCACAGGGAAGTAAGCTGTCAACCTCCAGCTCCCGAAACGGAGGCACCAGAAGCCCAAGTAACCACGTGTCAGGAGAGGAACGATAACTACATTAGGTTACAGGAAAGTGAGACAAAGGTTTCAAATATGCACCCCAAATCTCAAGCCATACAGGCATCCTTTCCAAATTTCAGGGGCCAATTAATATTTGAGCTGCTCCTCACACGGCCAACTCTATGCAGTATGCTCCAGGGAGAGCCCTAAAAAAGATGAGTTTATTTATTGTAATAATTCTACCAAGTAATGCTTGGGAAATTCGGAGGAAGAGTGGGTGTTAGTATAAATAAAACACAAAGCCACAGTTCCACTTCAATTTATTCCGTAAATTTTTCTGAGCTTCTATCTACTACCGACAAGTCACTCCTGCAGACACTAAAGAAAACAAACTACATCAAACACATTTTTGTAAGCTTCTATATCAGTCATCTCTACTGCATGTTCAATATGGTGCACAGTATAGTACCTTATGCAAATGACATTTGATAAGTTATTTTTAATTTTAAAAACATGTATGGGTTCCTCAAAAAGTTAAACATACATTTACCATATGACTCAGCGATTCCACTCCTAGGTATATACTCAAAAGAACTGAAAGCAGGGACTTGAACACGTACTTGTATTCAAATGTTCATAGCAGCATTATTCACAATAGCCAAAAGGTGGAAACAACCCAAGTGTCCATTAGCAGACAAATGTGTCCATCCATAAAGCAGAATATTATTCAGCTATAAAAAGGAATGAAGTTCTGATACATGAATGAAGTTCTGATCTACAACATGGATGGACCTTGAAAACATTATGCTAAGTAAAATTAATCAGATGCAAAAGTACAAATAGTATGTGATTTTACTTATATGAAATATCTAGAATAGGCAAATTCATAGAGACAAAGTAAATCAGAGGTTATGAGAGGCTGAGGGGAGAGGAAAGTGGAGAATTATTGGTTAATAGAGTTTCTATTTGGGGTGATGAAACATTTAGGAAATAGGTAGCAGGGATAGTTGCACAAAATTATGAATGTAATTAATGTCACTGAATCGTACAGTAAAAATGGTTAAAATGACATTTTTATGTTGTATATTAAACTACAATTTAAAATTTTTAACTATGTAGGGTATTTGCATTGTTCGATTTCTATAGAATAATAAATCACATTTCAATCCACATAAAGTATCCAGAAAGACCACAAACTGTTTCAATAAGATAAGAAAATAAATATGACTAAGTCATGCTAACAAAAAAGTATTCAGAATATATAAAATCAACAAAAAAGAGTTAAAAACAATATATATGGTATTATCTCATGTTTATCAGAAAAAAAAATGAGTATACAGGGCATAAAGAGATTTGATATGATACCCTAAAATATTCATCTTTTTGCCCATGAACAGGTATTACTTGTTAAACAAGAAAAAAAAATTTTTAAGCTAAAAAGAGCTGTATTCAAAGTACCATGTAGTCTGGCTCTACAATGTTATAAGAAAAATACAGAAAAGCTGAGTTTAAGAGCTAAAGATTTCTACTGATAAAGATGCCCAGTAGTTTATGATTACCCAAGAACTCAATGCATATACATTATATGTATTGATAAAATATTCCTGGAAAAGTGTATAGCACAGAAGTTAATTCTTTTCCCCATTTTATAAATACTTATTTTAAATAAATATATACTAGCATTTTACTAGACACTGATTCTTAGTGAGTCTACCATCCAACACATTCTCTCTTCCTCTCTCTTTCAGGATATTCACCCATTTCAAAGATCATGTATGTTCCCTAAAGTTTTAGCTAAGTCATTAATTAAAATTTTAAATAGTGCAGTGTGGAAATCAGAGCCTACAGAAACTTCCCTGAGTTTTATGGCTCTCCAAACTACCTACAGGCATTATACAAGTCAACTGTTTCAGTGGAGACCAAATATTTACCACATTTTTCTGATATAAGGATCTACTAGGAAATAAAGGGGGGGGGAGACTGGTTCACAGTTTTACTGGTGAGTACCTCTTCCTCAACTAGGTGCTCACAAATCACCTAATATAATCTATTCTAGAATCTTGCCCACAATGAAAAAAAAAAAGTATAATTTTGCATGGTAGAGAAACCACCATTCTTTTTATTTTCTTCTGGGGAAAAAAAATAGCTTCCTTCTAGTCACAGAGTTTAAAAAAAAAAAACTAAAATCAATTTGGAATACAGAATACCTAATTCTGAGTTGTCTTCATTAGATGTAAGTTAAGAACAGACTGGATAAACAAGATCAGAAATAGAGGGGAAGTGATGATAATAAGTTAATCACATTAATGAGTAAAAAAAAAAATCATAAAATAACTTTTACATGTATGTCAAAGAATGTCTTTCCTCACAGGAGATGTATTCTGAAGGATTTAAGGACAAAGTTTCATGATATATTCTACTTACTTTCAAATAGTTTGAAAACACACACACAGGTAGGGATAAATTAGGAGTTTGGGATGAACATATACAAACTACTAAATATAAAATAGATAAACAACAAGGACCTATTGTAATAGCACAGGGAACTATATTCAATATCTTGTAATAACCTATAATGAAAAAGAATCTGAAAAAGAATACGTGTGCGTGTATAACCGAATCACTCTGCTAACCTAACATTGTAAATGAACTATACCTGAATAAAAACAAACAGATGTACCACAGGTATTATTATGTAAATAATATAAATATAGAAAAATGTTAAAGTTGTTATATCTAGGCAGACAGTAAACAGAAGTTCATTATACGGTTCTTTCAACTTTTCTGTATGTTTGAATTTTTCGTAGTAAGATGTTGGAGGAAAATAGAACCTTTGACACTGCTTTACTGGTCACGATTCATACCCACAACATGGATACTGTCACTATCAACTAATTAACAGAGAGGTATCTGAAATATAGATGACATATTAGAAAGTTATCAGATAGTATTGCCATGAAAATACACAGATTTTCTAAGCAGAGTTTTCTTTTTCAACAACTCGTTTTTAGTTAGCCTGGGTGAAAAAGGAGTCATACTTTTTGGAGCTCTCCTGTATCCAGTTGATTGCTCTGTGTAATACTCTGGAACCATTTCTATAAACTAGATCCACTGTATTACCAATCACAGCCACTAAGTTATGAATGCAGAGGTTGTTTTGTTATTTGCCAAAAGAGAGTTCCATTCCACAAAGAATGAAAACGCCAGGCAAAAAATAATTTTTCCCCTAGCGAGTAAGATATATAACTTACGAACGGTATAACTAGCTAAAAGCAATGGACATGAATAATGACCCCAAATAATCTATTTAAGTTAATATGAATTGAATTGTCCTTTATTGTTATCAATCAGACATGACAAGAAACCATGTCTATAATGAAACAATTTAAAGTTATTACAGTGTGATGGAGGATATAGGCAGGGTCCACAGAGAGTGAGAAAGAAATTTCAGCAAATTCATGTATTTTGGTTGGAATTATACACGTAGGCCTAAAATATTCCAATGTACCCTGATGTCTTAGTAGCAAGAGTTATGAATTCCACCTAACACTGCCCCACTGAAAAACTCTCATGAAATTGTAAAGTATCTGTTAAAATCAGAAACCTGTACTATTTGGGGTAAAATAATCAGAATGTTCTGAAATGGAAGCAAAGAAGCAAAGAACTATGAACACTGAAGATGGAATCGAGAAACATAAAATAAAAAGAGAAAGATAAGAATTAAGAGCACTCTCGTAGATTAATGATAATAATAACTACTACTACTAAAAAGATAAAAAGAAGGGCCTGAAAATGAAGACAATGGGAGTTGGGTCCAAGGTGAGGGCAGCCACCACAGAAAAACAGGGCAGGGCAACAATAACGGAGAACAATTTAGAAAAATCAAACTAAGTTTCCAACAGAAAAAGAAAATAAAAACAAGCAAACAAACCTAATTTAGGCTATAGAAAAGACACAGGAAAACAGGGCGGTAAGATCTAGACATTTATCAAGCTTTGAATTCAAATATATCTAGTAAAAATTCTAAATTTGTTGGATTGATCCACCAGAAACCAAAGTAGATGGTCACTGTTTCTGATCTTAACAATCAGAAGACACTATCTTTCACTCAGCCAGATAGATGAGGAAAGTAGCATCAGAGCAATGAAGCTGAAGTTAATACTTTGGTATAAAACTAACTTCAGGATTTCGGTTCTCTAATCAAGTAGATTTACATCCATTACATCAGATTTTAAACTTAAATAAGGATGGCAAACAAGTGTCATGTCATATGATGATCCAACTTCATGTGCATCAGGAACAGTGATAATACCCAATGCTTATTAATGAATGCTGACTGTGGCAGGTCCTCTGCTACAAATTTTCCACATATTAGCTCAATTCTAACAACACTAAGAAGTAGATGCTATAAAGAATCCCCATTTTGGTATTAAGGGAACTAAGGCCTAAAGAAGTTAAGTAACCTGCCTGAAGTCACATGACTAATAAGTAGAGAAGGCAGGATTTGAATCCCAGCAGTGCACGCCTAGGGTATGACCCTAACCATTGTCCTGCCCACTCAAGGAAAGATGCCAAGATCAGGTCTGGACACACCAGCCATCTGAATAAGTATTAGAAAAAGCTTGGGCTCTCCAGTGAGGTAGACCCAGGGTTCAAATTTCAGCTCTTCCCTTTACTAGCTATGCGATCTTTAGAGAATTACTCAAGCCCCTTTGAAACTCATTTCACCTCCTGGGAAAATGGACATTGTAATACTTCATTTACAAGGCAAATTCTGAAGATGTGACAAGAAATATGATCCGATGCAGAGCAGACATTCAGTGAATAGACGCTAGTACCAAAACTGAACACTGACACTATGGAGAAACATATACACAATATACAAGAAATTACAAAGCAAGTTATACTTACTACATGAGCAAAGTTAAACTCTTACGTGGAATTTACAGCAAAATTACAAATCACCAATGAAATAATGTTTTAAAACACTTTGATGTTCAAATCCATAATTATAACCCAGGTGGTAAGATGCCTTCCACAGAGCATACTGTACCTCTTTGATAATTTTCACCCCTTTTGGATCCTTGATGTTAACAGCTATACTCTAAAAATTAAAAATATATATATTAAAATAGCATCATGGAGTTTTTCTTATTACTGACAGTTCAGTAAGAGAGCCATTCATATCATAGATCCTCCTCTTAAAGTAAATGTATTTTCCTCATGAAGAAACATTTAAATCATCTTTACTGATTTTATTTGCAATTTGGGTATGTTAGAATGATAGCAATGATTATAGTAAAAATCTTTCAAATAGTCAATACCAGATGTAGGCAATTAGCAATCCCCAAAAGAATAACAAATGTAAAGAATCAAATGATTTCTCTCTTAATAAAACTACTTCCATTAAGAAGCATTATAAATTTTCACAAAATGTTTTAAGTTACTAGAGAAGGAAAATTAGTAAAAGCTCTACTGTTTCTATTTGGTAACTGGCGAATGAATAAAGTAAAATAAAATTTCACCTTATTTGAATTATTTATATCTACAGAAAAGGATAGACACAAACAAGCCACAATGATAGCAAAAGTTTTGTTATTACAAGAGAATTACACAAAGAAAGCAAAAGGGGGATAATATTCTTACTTTTTTATTTCGGTTAACACTGAGAAAATAAGTACTTTCTGTCCCCACGAAAGGTGGCCCCCAAGTTCGTGTATCATCACCAGTTCCTGAAAATAACAGTATGAGCTATTTAACTTTGAAACATAATGAGACATTTCAAATCAACAGGCTTACTCATGTATACGTTCACAGAATACTAAATAAGATCAGCTCAACTGATGGGCCATGGGAGCTGGTTACAACTGCCTAAACTCTTTACCTGTTCATGATATCATTAAATTCTTCCATACCTTCTTTCAATAAAATCCATCCCTGAAAGTCAAAATCTAGAAGGGACTATCCTACTAGCAGTCTTTAGATTTAATAAACGGTCAATTTGAGGGGGAATAAATTAATCTTCAATTTCGACAAGCAATTCAGTCAGTAATTTCAGTGCTTTGGCATTAAATGTGCAAATAAAATGTTGGGTCTACCAAAGATTTTTGTTACAATTTAAATCAGGAAAATGATAAGCCTCTATGATAAAGTGGCATCTGAGGCTAGGAATAAAACAGTAATAAATAAATAAATCTATTTTTTAAATTCTGTAGCAATAATCATAAAAAGCAAAATAAGTGACTGAATAGCAAATATCAATAATCTGGAAGTACTATTTTCGCATAACATTATAGTTGTTTAGGTCTTGTTTCAAAGGTCTTGTTTCTGACTGGGATATTGTGCTGTACACCAGAGACAGACACACTGTAACTGACAGCACTTCAATTAAAAAAAAAAAAGTCTTGATTCAAAGTAAATATTTAAAACCTTCAAAAATAGGCTATTTTATTCTGAATATCTACTTCAAGTTCTGATTAAATACTGATTAGAAACTAATCACTACATAAGTTTACTAGACCCCAAATAACAGAGAATTTGTGAATATGGGTTAAAGTTTAAATTCTAATCTCATTTAAATGATATAATTAATTAGCCCATTAGACTTTAACCACTGAAACTGGTAAAGAAAAATAGACACAGCCTTTTAGAAGACAAAAGAAAACAGAGGCTAAAGAATAGACTCTTTTATTTAAAATTGAAAATAAAAAAGAAAACCTCACAAAAGAAAGAGAGAATTACAGGACAGAAGAGAAAAGAAGCATTAGTTCTAACTGGAGATGAACTGATAACAACACAAAACAATAATTGGTTAAGTATCAAACTGAATGGCCTGCTCAAAACATCAGGGGGATAAAATTACAAGAGCCCACCAAGACAGCCTCCCAGTAATAAACCAGTTAGAGGCTTCATGGGAAATGTGTATGTGAATCTGGATCTTCAAGACCAGACAGAACCTCCCAGAGTCAGGAGAGAGTCCAGTCACTTCCACCTTCTTAAAGGTCCCAATACATTAAATTTTTTTTCTTTTTTAATGAAGAAATGTCAAGACAAGACTAAAATTAGTTTATTTCAAATGTTTACATTCATCTCTCAGGTGGAGATAACATCAGAAATCTAAATAGGAGGTCTACATGGCTTTCCTGCCCTGCCTGTCCCTGGTTTATAATCAGGGTTTAAGAAAGCCAGAAGGCTCAGTGCTGATGGCACATGAAATGACATAAAGGTTAAAGGTCACAAACTGGTAAAACTGGCACTTTGGGAGACATGTTTTCTTTGACCCACAATACAATTTAAAGTTTTTAACTAACAGCCATGATTTCAAAATCTGGAGACGTCATATAAAAAATTGAGACCACCTTTCGTAAATGATATTTCGATGCATTCGTTCATTCAGCAAATATTTATCGGGTGCCTACTACGTCACAAACACTGCTCTCTGCAGAGCAGACACAGCAGTGAACAAAAGACCACATCCCTGCCCTCATATTCCTGCCTCCTGGGATGGTCCTAGAATAACAGCACCGTTGTTTACTGCCCAGTCCACTTTATTCATTTAGTTTACCTGCCCAACCCTGAAGGCATATAGTTTACACCCACTGACGAACTCTAAAAAAAGGAGAAAAAATACACTTAAGTTTGATATGCTCTTTTATTACTCAAATAAGAATAATCTAAGTCCCAAGTAAGAAAACTAGAACAAAATTTAATTGAAGAACTGAAGAAGTAGACATTAAAAGAGACCAGTTCACCACAGAAATTTGAAAATACTGCCAAGTCACTTTTCCTCACATCCATGTTGAATAACGATCTCAAAAACACAAAATATATCATAGGAACATTAACATGTACTGGTCAGAAGGGTTAAGGGAAAGAGAGCAATTAGTCAGTAAAAGAGCCATGAACATTCGGTAGGAACAAATTTTGATACCAAGTGAACGGCTATGGAAGATAATAAAGGTCTAGACTGAGGAAAGGGTCCCCCCAGTGTGGAAACGAAAAAGTACAGCGGAGAAATAGTTCTAAGCAATTAGGGAATGATGATTTCTAAAATGAGTATAAATGCAGTTATCCCCTCAGTATCCACGAAGGACTGGTTCCAGTACCTGCCAAAGACACCAGAATTCGTGGATGCTCAAGTCCCGTAAGTGGCCCTCCATATCCGCAGGTATGGCACTCCTAGATTCAACCCACCAGAGATGATAAAAATACACAATCAGTGGTGGGTTGGATCCGAGGATGCTGAACCCGTGGAAACAAAGGGCCAACTGTACAAATATTTAACCTAGCGATCAACAGAAATATCCAATCAAGAGAAACAGATTGGATACTCTAAGGATGAAATGAAAGATGCAGTGGTTGAAATTATAAAGTCCTGTGTTGTTGAAACTGGATAGCAATGTGGAAATTAGAAGTTTTGTGGAACCTATTAAAAAAAAAAAGACGTTCATCTAGAAAGTAAATATTATTCAGCATGAATCCAGCAATGACCAAAAGCAATAAACATCACTGGGTAGATAAATGAAGCATTATCTTTGGAAAGTAGGTTCTTCCACCACCTGGATTCTGACACAGGGTCAGATAAATACAATATAAAATATATAATATTCTCCTTGCTGATCAGAGACTCTTTTGCTAAGTGCTTTGGCCTCCTAAGATTTATTTAGCAGGAAGTTGACTCTTCCAGATCAAGTATTCTACTTTATAGTGTTTAATCACTTATGGTAAGTTAATATATTGATTTAATTGGAAGCTAGTCTCTTATGGGTCTTATAGATACATGCACACTAATCAAGGCTAGAACATCTTCACTGATTTGGGAATTCTGCTTCAGATCCATAAGCATCAGATCTTGAAAAATAAAAAGTAATGCTAATTTTTGAAACCTTCCAAAACAAGCTGTTTATGGGATGATGTAGAGGAAGTAGAGAACTCTGCCCTTTGAGTGCTTGTTGGAGAGAAAGGGCACATAACATGACACTTTTCTAAGCAACTTTATCGATAACATGAATCAAACACCAAAGTACCAAGTAGGCACCAAATAAAAGTGAGAATTGTGTAGCCAGAATAGGTTTACTTGGTGGACAAAGGGGAAATAAAGAGAGGGAAAGTTGTCGGATGAAAAACATAAAAGCAAAGAATTGATCTTAGCTTAGGTTTTTCCCTCGAAATATTTAAAATTATGAAATGGGAAACTGTGTTTTATTAAAACTAGAAAAGAATGTCTTAGGTTGGGGTTTTGAGGTTCCTTTTGAAAGGACTCCTTCCCTTCTCTCCTTCTTCTATGTCCTATTTCTTCCCTTTTACCTTCCACTTGCCCTCGCCTTCCCTTCACCCTGCAGTGAGGGACCGTGGCCAGGCCTACTCTAACCTCGGTCTCAACAGGAAGGCCTGTGTGGGCTAAGGAAGGCCAGGATCAGAGCTGAGTGCCTGGATATTCCTTACTAGCTGTGTGACCTTGGGCAAATCCCTTGATCTCTCTGTGTCTCGGTCTTCTTATTTATAATCTAGGAATAACATTAGCCTGCAGGTTGTTGTAGAGACTAAATAAACTAATACAGGCGAAGTGTTTAGAACTGTGCCTAACACTGTGTTGTCAGCATCATCATTATTACATGTCGTGTGTCAGTTTCTACCAGAGGCTTTCAGGTGCATGTGAAAGACCTGGCTTAAGCCTTAGCACTTGGCACGTATAAAGAACAGAAAGAGCTCTAATGTTAGTGTAAGTTCAGAGGAAACTAAATAATGGAGAAGAGAAAAATAACCATTTCAATTCTCTCCTCATCCCACATACAGGTACATGGATATTTAAAGAACTAGTAAAAATATTTTTTAGCTTGTTTCTGTGTTTTAAAGGGAGCCATAGTTTTACCTGGTCTTTCCACTTTTATAACTTCTGCTCCAAGATCTCCTAAATTCATAGTAGCGTAAGGTCCCGCCAGGACTCTACAATGTTAACAATGATAAATAAATTCATTACCATCTACAAGGTTGTTATATTAATTTTTTTCTTAATAGGCCATCAACACTGAGAAGCTCACATAATGCTAGCAAGAATTAAAATTGTTAAAACTGTTCTAAAAGGTCACTTGGCCATATGTATCAGGAGCTTTAAAAAGTATATTCTCTTTGATGCAGTAACTTTACTTCTAGAATTTTAGCCAAGGGAAGAAATTGAAAGATTTCCTGAGGCAAAGATTTATGTACAAAGAAGCCTAGTTTATAATAAAGAAACATTGGGGGATGAGTAAGTAATGATGTGACAACTATATAATAAAATATCATTGTATATTTTTTGTTGAATTTTGAATTACATGGCAAAATATTCAAAATATATTATGTTTAAAATATGGATAAAACTGCTATTTCAATATGGTTCCAATTTTTGTTTTTAAAAATTATATATAAATATGCAGATTGGAAAGAAATGTATAAATATTATACTAATTGTCTGTTAGAATGATGAAATTATAGGAAATTTTCTTGTTTTTTCTTTCCAATTTAAACAATAAGCATAAAAGCACCCTCTTATAATCCAAAAAATAATTTCTTTTTTCAGAGAAGGGGAAAACTCAATCAACAAAACACAGATAAACAATACAAACCTTGTTAGATCCAGAATTTTTACACCCTCCAATGGCTTCATATTGTCAGTACCTGGCAAAACAGAGAAAATGCTTGAAGAGAATTTATTACTAATTTTCAGAAGGAATAATGCAGAATTCTTCATATTAGTAATTTCTATTCCTATCAAATAAATTTTCCTTCACATTTCTGCTTAATATATAATACAGAAATCTTGACCCAATCCAATTAAACCAATCTATAAAAACTGAAGCCTCTAATACTAGATTATTCCCAATTAATAAAGTCCAAGGCTACATGTAAGATAGTTTGTCTAAAAAAAATAAAAGGTGACAGGGGAGAGGGGTGTATAGGCTGATCACAGAGGATTTTTAGGAAACTGAAAATACTCTGTATGATATTATAATGATGGATACACATCATTACACATTTGTCCAAATCCACAGAATGTACAACACCAAGAGCGAATCCTAATGTAAACTATAGACTTTGGGTAATAATGATGTATGAATGCAGCTTTCATCAACTGTAAAAAATGTACCCTCTGGTGCAGGATGTTGATAACAGAGGAGGCTGTGTATGTGTGAGTATGTGGAGTATGTGGGAAATCTCTGTACCTTCTCAATTTTGTTGTGAACCTAAAACTGATTAATAAATAAATAAATAAATAAATAAATAAATAGTGAACTAAACAACAAAAAAGTACTAACAACAAAAAAGTAACAACAAAGACCTCTGAGTATTTGTTCTACATTTAAAACAGAGAAAATAATGAATTAAAAGGTTTATTAAATGATTTACAATCATATGTGCACTTCCTTTCTCTCTTCATTCATCAGCTATAGAAGTAAACTAAATAGGTCTGTAATTATATCAACAATTCACTAAAAATATGTAACATCAACATTAAATCAGAATCAAATTCTAGTCCAATGGCTTATAAAATTTGGATCACAATGACCAAGATCAAGCTGACCTTAATGGGGGAAAATGATGAACTACTGGTTCAGTACATTTTTTTAAATAGACTTTATCTTTTAAACCATTTTTAGATTCACAGCAGAATTGAGCAGAAAGTACAGAAAATTGCCATGTTCCCCCTTACCCCCACACACGCATCACCTCCCCTACTTTTAACATCCGCCACCAGAGTGTTACATTTGTTGCAACTGATGAACCTAAGCTGACATATTACTATCACTCAAAGTCCATAGTTTACACTAGGGTTCACTTGTGATGTATATTTTATGGGTTTAGACAAATATATAATGACAGGTATCCATCATACAGAATCGTTTCACTGCCCTGAAACTCCTCACTGCTCCATCTATTCATCCTTCCCTCCCCTCCAACTGCTCATTGCAGAACTTTTTTTTAATTTTCTGCTGTACTTTAAATGTTTTTAATTAACTCTATTAAATAACATACATATAATAAATTATACCATTAATGAGTTTTGACAGATAAATACACGTGTGAATTCACCCCCACAATAAAAACAAAACAGCACTTTCCATCACCTGAAAGTTTCCTCCTGTCCTTTGCAAACTTCTCCCTCCATCCCCAACCTCAGGCAACCATTGATCTGCTTTGTCACTATATTTTAGTTCACATTTTCTAGAATTTTATATAAATTGACATTATACGGTATGTACCATTTTGTGTCTGGCTTCTTTCATTTAGTGTAATGATATTGAGACTTATCCATATTGTTGCATTTTTATGAGCAGTATCCTACCCTATGGATATGCCACATTTTTCCATCCATTCAGCTGTTGATAGACACTGGGTTGGTTCATTTTAGGTTACAGTGAATCAAGCTGCTATGAACATTCGTGTACAAGTCTTCATGTGGACATGTTTTCATTTCTCTTGAGTAAATACCTACTGGAATGGCTGGGAAATACAGTAAGCTTAAGTTTAACTTTCTAAGAAACTGCCAAACAGATTTCCAAAGTGGTCGTACTACAGGGCATGCAAGTTCTAGAAACTCCACATTCTCGCAACACTAGGCATGGGTAATCTTTTTAATGTTAGCCATTCTAATGGGTATGTGATACTTCTCTGTGGTTTTAATTTGCACTTCCCTGATGACTAATGCTGTTGGAAATCTTTTCATGTAATAGTAAGCCATTCATATATCTTCTTGTGAATTGCCCCCACTGTTTTTAATACTGAAGCAAAACATTCAAAACAATGCAAAAATCTACCAACAGATGAAATTTTAAATAAGCACCAGCATATATCCATACAACAGAACACCACGCCAATGTTAAGAAAAATGAGGCCGACTTACATAACCTGACATGTAAAGTTTTCTAAGATACATTCCTAAATTAAAAAAATAAAATCAAGTTGTAGAATAGAATGTATAATATGACCCTATGTTTGTAAACATACGTAATAACATTAATAATATATGTTGGCATTTGTAGGAACATTTAGAAAATTTTATCAGTGGTTAAATCTTGGAGTAAAAATTTATGGAGAACTTTCACTGGCTAAGTTACGTATTCCTGAATTTTGCTTAATTGTGATTATGTGTATAATCAGCAAAAAAAAAAAAAAAGACAAAAAGCAAAAAGTGAAAACATAAAGAATGAATAAACAAAATGAGAGAGAAGACAAGATATTTCAGAGGAAAACAAAACAAAAAGATCTCAAATATAAGAATATATTCTGACATCACTAGAAATGAATGAGTAAGTAATTCTTCACATTAATAAGACTCCAAAAGTACTGGTCTTCTGTACTCATCTCTTTTGGGGCCTCTGTTTTATTTCAAACGATGCAGGAAATATATTTAGGGGTCTCTTCATCACGTGAATCTCATTTCATCATACATGTATAAAGAGAAGTCTACATTTCACTACCAACGCCTTCTCACATTTAATAATTTAGTAAAATTTTGTTTAATGATGCAAAAACTTTTTTCAATGAATTCATTTAACATCAGGCAATAGAATTTTACTTTCATTATCTGAGAAGACACCCAAAAAGGACTTCTAGAGCACATTTAAGTCAAAATCAATTAATGAGTTTTAAACAGTTAAGAGCACAAACTCTGGAGACTGACTAGATTTAATTCCCTGCTTCACTACTTACTACCCTAGTGACCTTGATCAAGGTAACTTCACTTCTCTGAGCTTCAGTCTCCTAGTTTGAAATACCTATAACACAGAGTTTGCAAGGATTAAATGAAAAGTTATATGTAAAGTGCTTAGTACACTTCTTAGCATATAATAAATGCTTACTAAAAGTTGACAATTTTTATCATCATCATCACCATATATGTATTATACAGTCACAATACCTATTGAAAGTAGGTAACTTACTCCAGATTTGAAAACAAAATAAAAAAATCACAATTATTTTAAGGAACAGAAAAAAATATATATGATTCTCAATACTCTATACTTTAAAAAGGTATCTACAGCCATATTTTGCCTATTTGTGAAAGACCAGAATGGCTGATTACAAGGGGGAAACAGTTGAAAAGGGCATCTATTATAACGTAATTTGTTGAGATATACTGAACAGCTTGTATATCGCTCTATCTTATTTGGCCTCTAGGATGGAAAGCTATTATGATGATTCAGCTGAGTGACCATGGAAAGAAGTATAATTATAATGAAGCTGCCATTAAATCTATGTTTGCCAGCGCTGATTCCAGGACTCCCCTGGCATTTGGATCTCAGGTTTCCATGATAAAAAATAATTCAAGCAGCACCACAATGGATGTAACTGACAGATGCACACATAAGTGGCTCGTCTGTGTGACTGCAATCATGGCATCTCTCCCCTACAGTACTAGCCAATCATTGAGACAATTTTTTTAAAAAGTCAAGTCATAAAACAAACTGACCAGATATCACTATCAAATACAACATATGATATACAATGAAAGGATTTCTTAATTTGATATTTTACTGAGAATTTAACTACCAGAACGTAGGAGTGAGAAAGTAGATGGACATCTCTTAGAGCTGAGGAAAACCAAGAAGCCCTGAAGACTTGTGCACTTGTCAGACTGTTTCCAAATTTGGTCCAAGAAGAGGTCAATGATCTCCTTGCCAATGGTGTAGTGACCGCGGGCATAGTTATTGGCAGCATCTTCTTTGCCTGTGATGAGCTGCTCAGGGTGGAAAAGCTGGCGGTAGGTGCCAGTGCAAACTTCATCAATGGCTCTGGGTTCCAGGTCTACAAACACTACCCTGGGCACATGCTTGCCAGCACCTGTCTGAAGATGCTGAAGGAGTCGTCTCCTCCCGCAATGGTCTTGTCACTTGGCATCTGGCCATCAGGCTGGATGCCGTGTTCCAGGCAGTAGAGCTCCCAGCAGGCATTGCCAGTCTGGACACCAGCCTGGCCAGCGCGGATGGAGATGTACTCACACACAGTTGCTGTTTTGTGGCTGCTGAGCAGATGGCGGAAAGGAGGAGGAGAGGTTGCTGCTTCTTACAGCGTGACTCTTAGGTGGTCGATGTCTGCACTCACTCTTTTTTTGTATCTTCTTGTTGTTGGCCCATATTCCTACAGGCACGTTTATCTGCTTCTTATTGATTTGTATGGCTTCTTTGTGCAGTAAGAATATTAACCTTTTATGATGCACATTTAGTAAAAGTAATTTTTCCTTATCTGCTGTTTGGTTTTTCGGATTGTTTTGGAATTTCACTTTCAAAAAAAAAAATCATTTCTTTTACTTTCTGCCTTTGATATTGTTTCAGGGTTCCTTAACACTACCCACACTTACAGTGATTTACTAAAAAGATCCACAGGCTTCAGCACATAGTTGGATTCATGACTAAAGGTTTATTACAGCAAAATGATATATGGCCGAATCAGCGAGCAAAAAAGACAGAGTCTGGAAAAATCCATGCACAGGCTTCTTAAGTCCTCGTCCTCCCATTGTTGGTTCTTTCTCCATCAACAAAAAAGTTCAGTAACATGTGCAATGTTTCTGTTCAGGAAAGTCTATTACAGATGCAGAATCCAAGGTTTTTATTGAAGGCTATTCACAGAGGCATTCTCTGCTTAGCATGCACCAAAATTCTGGTCTACCAAAAGAAAAGCAGGTGCTCCCATAGATCACATTGATTGCACAAACCATTTAGGCACCCTTATTAATTAGGAGGCAGTTTGAGTGCCAAGTTCCCAAATGCCAAACAAGGGCCAAACTTGTAAGGCGGTCCTCCTGAAGATAGCACCCTGAGGCCTGCTATGTTAACTCTTTTCAGCACAGGTATCATTTTTTTCCAACCCCACATTATATAAATACTCCTGTATAGTTGGTTTTCCCCGTTAAAATTTTATATTTTTCTATTTAAAAATTTAAAGTATCTGAGGTTTATTTAATTAAGTGACCCACAGTGCCCAACCAATGAATGAGCTAATCACACCCTAAGGATGCATTTATTTTTTTACTATTGACAGTCTTTAACATAGAACAGTTAACAATAGGATCTCTAAATGGAAAATTGAGCTGTGACATGAAAAGTTTCAGGAAATATTAAGGTAAATCTTATGCTCGAAGTATACATACATAGGTCCTCCGTATCTGTGGGTTTCCCAACTGCATATTCAACCAATAGGGGATCAAAAATATTTGGGGAAAAAAAAATTCCAGAAAATTCCAAAAGGCAAAACTTGAATATGCCACACCTCCTGTAATCATTCGCATAGCAGTTACATTGTATTTACAACTATTTACATATCATTTACATTGTATTAGGAATTATGTGATATAAAGATGATTCAAAGTATACACAGGATGTGTGCTATATGCAAATACTACACCATTTCATGTGGTAAGTTACCTGAGCCATCTTCAGATTTTGGTATCCAAGGGGTGTCCTGAAACCAATCCCTACAGATACTGAGGGATGACTACACAAACATCTCCATACACAGAAGCTATGAAATACTTTCGCCTGTCCTAAGAAGTGCTTTACACCAAAAATATATGCTTTTCAGACATATATTCATTTTTCACCTGAAAGTAAACCCGAGGTTTCTGAGGCAGAGATCAGAGTTATTATTACCCACATCAAGAAACGCACCATTTTCCCCACACCTAATATGCCACAGGTGTCATAATGAGAGTGAGTGGATTAGCCTGCACATACAGGGACTCAACCACAGGAAAGGTCCCCAAAATTACAAATCTGGGAGTTTGTATGGGATAGCTGCCCAGCAGCCTCCCTCCCCTGAGAAGAGCAGAGAAAGCTAATCACCCTAATGTAGGCAAATTCTCCCTGGGAAGAAAAGGAGATGGTCCCTGAGTTCTTATCGTTTGGAATGTAAATAAATGTCTCCAGGGGAAAAGATAAACTTCACTGGGTTCACAATCTCAGTCTTGGGAATGTCTCCAGGGTTGAGTTTTATACCCCTTTGAAACATAAACAGATTTTCTGGGAGTTGTCTAACAATCAATTCAGTCATCTTTTAACTTCCAAGGCCTTCCCTTTAACCCAGGTTCTAGCTTCCTTGGCTTCAAAAGCCCTGACCATGCAGAAACATGAAAACATTCACTTCCTGGTAATAAGTAATAAAACAAACCAAAGTATTTACATTTGCAGCATTCATTAATACCCGACACCCACCCAAAATACTCCCTTTCAAGCTCTTTCTGCAGAGCTCTAAGAATTCCTCAAAGGTGCCCAGAAGCGTCTTATAAGGGAGGCAGTTAAAGTAGGGGTACAAAGTGGGCATCTCTGGGGACCCCAATTCCTGCTTCAAACACAAACCCATCTGCTCTCATAAAGGTTCTGCGGGAAAAAAAAATTTTTTTTTCTATCTACTGAAAATAGAAACACCAAAAAAACTTAGGTAACCCAAATAAAGATCTTCAGTGTTAACAGAAACAGACAAGGCCTCATTTACGTTTATACTTAAATTTCCTTGGCTTGGTACTCTTACTTGCATTAATGTAAAACTTGTAAAACATAAACCACCACAAAGTTAACCAGTTATTTCCGGGGCTTCCCATACAGCTCATGGGTACTCAGAAAGTTCCCTGATGTTCTGACTGATGTCCTCTGTACACTTGAAAACAGCACCCAGCCACTACAATGCCTGTGTTACTTCCCACAGGACTCAGACTTAGTTCATGGGGCGGCCACCATGCTCACCTGTCCATCATACTCGTTCACTTTTCTACTTCCACGTAACCCAACGTAAAACTTTCTCCCCTTCCCTTCATTTCTCTTCCCCTCAATTTACCACCATATAAATTAATTCAATACAAATATGTGCCTGAGACCTCAGACCCACCAGTTCAGGCAGCCAGACTGCAATTCCCAGGTTCACACCTGGGAAGAGTCTAGCTATATTTTCAGAAGTTCAGTATTAAGGTTGTATCTCCGAATCCTTAAATCTAAAATACTATGCTGCACAGTACCACCATCAGAATTGTATGTGCTTACTTATGCTTATTTACATGTCATTGCATTTTTCAAAGGACAGACTGACTGTCAATTCATATCTCTTTACCCAGGAAAAAAAGACAACTGCCTGGGATTCAAGAAGCCTGAGTTTTGGTCCCTCCTCCATTTGCTATGTGAATTTAAGCAAGTCACTTCACTTCTCTTGGACAATTTCTCACCTGTAAAAAGGCAAACTGCCTATACTCAGAAGTGATCAAGGTGGAATTTTCATATAATTATTAAGAATGTCGCTCCCTCAATCCTCATATATACCTGAAAATATGATAAAGAGCACACTGTCATGTATAATCTACCTGTCAAAAGTTTTCCATTGTATTTCTTTTCCTCCCCGCATTTCTAATGCAAGTTCATGTGCATAGAAGATAGTAAGACATTTCTTTTGGGAAGAGCATTCCAGAAGTGTAAGCCAAGTAAAAAGACAACTCAGTACTTCACTCAATTCTGCAAATCATTTGCCAGTTACTAAAAAAATAACAAAAAGTTAATAAATGTAATTTTGGCTCCTGCCACCCTCATTTTTATGCTCCCTCCCCCAAAATGAAGATTGGTTGATAATACAAAAAGTGGTATTACAGGTGAGAATCACTGACCAATATAATGTGACCCACTCATTTATTCAGTAAATACTTGGGGGCCAAATTATGAGGCATTAAGCTAAGCGACCAAAGACAAGGTCCAGAAAGGTGATTTTTTTTGGCCAGAACAGAAGTATATAATAAAGTGGATAATCTGGGATTCTCAGACTTAATTGCATCACAAAGCCTTGATGGCATTATGCTGCCTTGATGGATTCTACAACTTGTGTGTAAAGGAGTAACGTGGTGAACAAAATTCCTTCAGAATAAACCACAAAAAACTCTGTATCTCCATTCATCAAGGATAAAAGCTGAGAAAACAGCACATTCGTTAGCTAGCCATGTCACAGAACATGTCACGGAGACAAGACGAGTGGCAGCTGCAAGAATGTGTATAGGCTGAAAAGCACAGCTCCGGGCTACCCACTGGACTATGATTAAATGGGTCCTAAAATTCTTTAAGATTCTGTTTCCTACAAGCTCACTTCGAGACTCATTGTGGACTATCATTCCCAAATTCTGAGGAAATAAAAAAAGTTCTATAAAGCTGCAGTCAATGTAAACTCTATCTTCTAAACAAAATTCTGGGAGAGGTGTCCGGTACAAAGGTGTGTTTTATTATACATGAGGAGTCATTCTTGAATTATCACACTTTTCACCTAAAAGCCTGTGAAAGAATCATTATTTTAAGAGCTCTGGCCAAATGTTGCTCTTTTTGAAAATTAGGATCCCGACTTCCTAACCACTTCCCTTGCCGGCGTCCAGTTAACAGGAATGAGGAAGGGAGCAAGGTCCGGCGTTTGTGAGCACAGCCTCAACCCCAAGTTACGTAAAGACGCAGCCTGAAACCCTTTCCGAGATGCGGCGGGATGCACGTTTTTTAAGTTATTTAACTTGGGAGACGAGGCCAGTGGAGCGAGAGAGCGAGGCGAGGCGACCGCCCAGGAGGACGGCGGGGGGCTGGACCCGCAGCGACGCGCTCTCGGCCCGGGGCCCGGACGGGTGACCAGGGGGCGAGCGCGGAGCGAGGACGCGGGGAGACGCGAAAGGCCAAAGGGCGGGCTGATACCACAAAGGGGCAGCAGATACTTCTGGAAAGCGCGGGCGCTCTCCTCAGAATGCCGCCCGAGTGGGGAGGCCGAGGCTGGGCTACCTTTCGCCGCCCGGACCGAATCTCGGAGGGTACCTGACTGCGGGCGGCCGGTCCACAACCCCCTCCCGCCGCCCCGGCGGGAGACAAGGCCGGTTCTCCGCAGAGCCGCGACCCTCGCCAGCGTCGCCAGCATCGCGCGCCCCTCAGACGTCCTCGGTCCCTGCTTGAGTGAAGAAGGCAGCGCACTACGGGCCTCAGCCACTGAGGGCGCTCGCGGACACCTCGGCCCCGCCCCCAGCCAGGTGGGCGGGCCCGGGCCGGCCGGGGCGAGCTGTATTGGCTCCCTACTTCCGCCCGGCAGGCGTCTAGTCGGTCAGTCGGTCCCAGCCGAAGACTGCGAGACTCCAAAGGCCATTTCTGGGGCATGGTATTCGGCCTTTTTTTAATCCTTTTTCTTCCTCCTTCTTTCACGTAAATCAGCTTAATCTGTACCCAATTCGATAACCCACTTATCCCGCTGCTCCAGCGGAACCTTTGTGACGCCGGAACCAATGTGCTCTGTAGTGCTGGCGGCCGGAGGACTGTTTTGATGAAGGACCACCAAGGATATGAGAAGAGTTGGTCGGGACAGTTCCGGCGGGAGAACGCGCCGGAGAGGTTGTCGTCTTCGTCTCTTGAGATGCACCGACAGAATTTTCGACCCCCGACTCCTCCTTACCCCGGCCCGGGAGTAGGAGGTTGGGGTAGCGGGAGCAGCTTCCGAGGAACCCCGAGCGGAGGCGGACCACGGCCGCCATCTCCGCGGGACGGGTACGGGAGTCCACATCACACGCCGCCATACGGGCCCCGGTCTAGGCCCTACGGGAGCAGCCACTCTCCGCGACACGGCGGCAGCTTCCCCGGGGGCCGGTTCGGGTCCCCATCCCCTGGCGGCTACCCTGGCAACTACTCCAGGTCCCCCGCGGGGTCCCAGCAGCAATTCGGCTACTCCCCAGGGCAGCAGCAGACCCACCCCCAGGTAATAATAGTCAGCGTTTGCCGAGCTCTTACTGTATGGCAGGCATGGTACTAATAATCCCTTTACGTGGATTATTCTGAATCCTCTATGAGGTGAGATGCTACTGTTAGTCCCGTTTTTGCAGATGAATAAACTGAGGCCCAGAGAAGTTGAGTAACTTTCTTTAGAATACTCTAAAAAGTGGCAGGGTCGTACTTTGTTTCCAGAATCCTCTTGCTTTTAACCAGTACACTGCCACTCATGCAAATTTCCCGAATCTCCTCTCCTTCGTCAGGGACCTGGCTATTTCGTCTCAGTAAATGATTCTTGAGTCTCCTGGTCTCCAAAGGGAAAAGAATGAATCTCCATCATAGAGCTCATCTCTAGGGTTATAGGCTAGTGCCATCTTCCTACTGCTGACACCTTTTTTTTTTCTTTTCTTTTTCTTTTTCTTTACTTTCATTTTGGCGGGAGGGAGGAGGGATGGGGTGGGTTGTTTTCCAACTACACTGGCTTCTGCTCCTAGTCTCTCAAGGGAAAATCGGTGATAGGAAATTCCTCTTGGTGAGAGTGAATACAGGAGACGGTAGAGTATTTCTGATGGGTCTAGGATTTCTGTGGTTTACAACTTAAATGTGCTTGGCAGTTGTCCAGCTTTCCTTATGCTAAATCAAGCCCACCCCTTTGAGGCAGGAGCTGATGAGATTGGAAGGTTCTAACAATTTTGAAGCTGTAGGGTAAAAAAAAATTTTTTTACTTTGCCTCCAGAAAAAAATAGGGAAATATTGAAGGATAACTATAATACAATTAATTGATTATTTCATCACCAATTTATAGTTCTGCAGAGTTATTACATTAGAAGCCCTAAAGTATTTGAGGTGACAGTGGGTATAGAATTATTAATAAATCAGTATATCAAATGGGTTCAAATGCTTTTAAAAACACTAGCCCAAAGGAAGCGTGGACTTTGCTGTTGAACTTATTTGGGTTCAAGACACAACTTTTAGTTAGCAATGTGTTCCCCACTAGCCTCTAAAGAAAAAGTACTACTTAACTAAATGTCTTTTTAACTGATGATTTTTTTTCTAAAGGGTTCTCCAAGGACATCTACACCATTTGGATCAGGGCGTGGTAGAGAAAAGAGAATGTCTAATGATTTGGAAAGTTATTTCAAGCCTTCAATGCTTGAAGACCCTTGGGCTGGCCTAGAACCAGTATCTGTAGTGGATATAAGCCAACAATACAGCAATACTCAAACATTCACAGGCAAAAAAGGAAGATACTTTTGTTAACATTTCTGAAATTCAACTGGAAGCTTCATGTGTCAGGAACATCTTGGACAAAACTTTTGCTTGTAATTAAGTTGAACCCTAACATGGTGACTTTGGATAATTAGTTGTGTCTTTCATCATATCAAGTATTTTTGGTATTAGAGAAGACATTTGGTAGGATAATTTGCAATATTTAGCTCTCTGGAAGTGCCTACCACATTTTAGAAGATTGACAGTTTCCAAATACTTAACAGTCTTGGTTATATAATGGACATTTGTCTTTTAATGTTTTTCCAGTATTTTAAAATAAAACATTGTTTTTCTAGCTATATTGTGATTTTGTCATATGCTAACGAAGAATTACTAAAGTAATGCTTTGTAATCACTTAGAATTCATAAGTATATATTTTACATACTACTTTTGAAGTGAAATAGACTATCCGTTGTGCTGTAGACAGTTCTACATTTGTTAGAGAGGGGGTAAAGGAAGAGAATAAAGGAGATTCCTATTCATATTATAACCATTGTTCTGCGTGCATACTTTATGTAATGCTTTTGTAAAAATGCATTTAAAACTTGATTGAAAGTTACAGGAACCCACTTCAGCTTAAATTAAAAAGTACTTATACCCTTTATACTCATTTAACTGGAAAGGGCAAAGGTAGACCTATTTCTTTCATAACTAGGTCAAAATATTCTGCCTCTGAATTTCTCTACTCCACATCTCAGTACTGTGAAGTCATTTTCTCTTGAGGCCCAGGAAGATGGCTATCAGGAGTCTCAAATGACTTCCATTGTGAAGAGAACATTTCCTAACTCTGTCAATCCCAGTGAAGACAGATTGGCCATGCTTAGATCATATTTCAGTAGTCCTGATCCGATAACTATGATCAAGCCAGTGAGGCCTCATTAGCTTGAACATGGACCCACCCCTAAAATGAGGCAGGGTCCATGATCTTCAGCCCCACTAGGCCTACCTGGATTAAAGAAAGGTTTTCCAAAGGAAGGAATGCTAAGTATCTATACATACAGTAATGGGGAGAAAAATATAAAGAAGTGGTTTTTTTTCCCCCTACTATTTAAACAAAATCAAGTCTTACATAACGAGCAGGCTGTTTGAGATATTTTGGGGTCACAATATATGATGGAAGTATAGCTGGTTAAAGTTTTGTTTGAACATTCCCAGAAAGAAACCTGTAAAAGTGAAACGGTCACACCACCTATTTGAGCCATAACCAGTTTTATTTGTATGTTAGATCTTTCACAGAGACAAAAAAGAAAATGAGAAGGGAAGAATTTTAGATTTTATAAGAGCTCCATGAGACCCAGGACTACTACCAGTTACTAGCTAGGTGAGTTATTTAACTTCTCTGTGCCTCAATTTTATCATATGTAAAATGAAGTTAATAGTACCCATGTCATAGAGGTGTCGTGTTTGAGGATTAAATGGGTTTACCTGTGTGAAAACTTAGGCCAGAGCCTGGCACATAGTAAGCACTCAATAAATGGTAGCTATTACTTTCTCACCCCTGTATCCTCAGCTCTTAAAATGATGCCTGAAAATAGTAGGTGCTTAATAAATATTTGGTGAATGAATGTAGACATTCTGATTATAACTACTATATTGTTCCGCCTTTATCTTCTATATATAAAGGTATCAATTTTCCCCCCAATGTTTTGAAGAGAATGTCCCTATTTTCTAACATCTTGTCTTTCTAGATGATTAGAGGTCATAATGTATGATGAAAATTAGAGCAAGTAGAATACATTTGTATACCTTTTATTGAGCTTCATAGGTAAGAAATAGTATCTTTAGGAAATGGCATTTGGAAACATTTTTTAAGCTATTAGAGATCACTGGATTATTGGCAAAGATAAAAGGAAATCAAGAAGGATTTTATGCAAACATTCATATTTGAAAGATATTCAAATTATAACTTCTAATGGTTTGTATGCATTTTATTTTACTACTTTTTGAGTGTAATGTTAAACGAGTAAATGTAAAATTTCTTTCTGCCGAGTTACGAACATCTCCTTCCAGAAGTCTGACCTTTTCAGATTTTCATAAGAGAAACATTTTTTGTCCTCAGGAAAGGTACATTTCTGTATTGCTCTGGTTGGTAGTGTATATAGTTATCAAAGTTCTTTCAACATTGATTTTGGTTTGTTTATATTACTAGCCTATTTTAGTTTAGCTGAGTGAAAGGAATTGATCATTCTTTTAAATGAAAAATGATTTTTTTAAGTGTTCCCAGAATATACATTTTTACCTCCATAGAAATGCTAAATAACTTTGTTAGGGAAGTTCATAGTTAAGTATGCATCTTAAATATTCATATAACTGAAGAGTGGAAGTATAGTCTATAGCTGGGTCTTTAGACAATGGTGTGTATACTTCTGGGAATATTTAACTATAAAGGCAAAGATAGCTTTAAGGAGATCCAGATCCAGATCCTCAAATCCTGTATGTACTCGTTGTTGAAACTGATCTGCCTAACGAACACTTCCATGATCAATGGATTGTGCCAGTTCTTTATTCCCCCTTCTGCCTTTTCCTGATTACCCTTCTCACACTTGATGAAAGAAACCTATGGCAGGTTCATTTTTCAAAAATGACAGCAAGCAGTATTTCAGATCCCTTATACTCTTCCAGAACTTTGCCTCTACTTCATCAAGATACAGGGTTATGTCCCTACCCTTTGAACCCAGGCAGACCTTTCTGACTGCCCAAGGAATTATGGTAGAAGTTAATGTATTTTCATTATGAGTGTGGTCTTAGAAATGGTCCAGGCTGGCCCATGTGGAGATGATCAGAACTCAGATGTGTTGTCAAATAGGGAGATAGAGTGATGACAGTTTTGGTTTAATGACCTTGCCTTTTTTGGCTCCTGACTACTTAAAAAACCCATTTTTCCTGTGGGTGACTCATGTGACAGTAAAGCAAAGAGCATGAACATAACATAAGGGGAAAAGCACCTTATTTTTAGGCAACAAATGATAAAGATGCTTGCTTCATCTATCTTAGAATATTCAGGATTGGTATAAAAGCATGATGGGTTTTGGTGAAGCTGCTGTCAGACAAACTGTCTCTTCTCTATTTTCAATTATGATAAAGAGCCTGATGACTATGTCTCAAACCTGTCTCAGTAGCATAATTTGCATGATTTCAAGGAGGAAGAAGTTAAAAGTTCCGTGTTTCTTTCTGACCTATTAACATTACATCTTCAAGTTAAAAGATCATGTTTCAGAGGTAAGTTCATAGTATTTATATTTTCTAGAGCATTTTTAAGGTTCTTAGGAAAAACATTTTTATTATCCTTTGCCAGTTCATTATTAGATTCTGGAAATTCATATTAATTTTTTACCTTGTCCAATTCTCATGCTTATTATCTGAGCCATTTCTCTGCTTTTTTTCATTCCTACTATGTTTTTAGGTATAAATCAACAGAAATATATTGTGGATTTTACCGTAATAAAACACAGGATAATCATCAGTATACCTGGTATAAGCCTGAGTTTAAGTGACCCAACATCTTTTTTGCTCTTGATTTCCATAGTCTGACCTAATTTTTCATCTAGTCTACTATTATTATATGATTATATGTAATCCATTATATACCACTTAGTAAAAACACTGCCAATTGAACTATAATATGCCATCGCTTATAAGATGCATCCCAATTTCAGAAATATTCAAATATGCATCTTCGTTTGATGAAAACCATAAACAATACTCTTAAAAGCAGAACATATATTTACGTGTAGGTACAGGTGTAAATGTCCATAAAACGTAGTCTGGGAGAGTGCATTTAACTCCAGAAAACCAGCTTTAATTCTTCTTTCTCAGATATTTATATTGTGTTCTAATTCTGTAAAAAGCATAATCATTTTTCAAAGAAAATAAAACTTCTAATCTATGTATAATTATCTTCAAGAAATACGTGCAGTTTCCAATTTCATGGGGGTGCTTTTAGTCAGTTTTGTCTTGATTTTAGGCTCTAGAAGAAGCAAGATTACTCTCAGTGAAATAGATTAGTCTTAGTAAAGTCTTTTTGGTTAATTTTCCAAGGAATTGAGAAAGAAAATGGCTGAAAGATAAGGTCTTCAAAGAGGGTGATTTTTTTTTCAATTCTTTGCTTTCAACAAAATTGAAGAAAGCTTACATTGTCAATTAAGTATTATTAAAAATAATTTGATAATAGACCAGTTTATTATTTTGGCATATAACTTAAAAGGTGTTCAAGAATTAAGTGGCATTACTATAACAAAATTCTACCCTGTTTTACTTAAATGCGTAAATGAGTTTTCTTAGCATTTATGTCTACAGAGTAATAAAATTAATGTCTCACACTAGTAATTAGCAGTATTTATGTTTTTATCATTTAAATAGTCATGATAATCCAGATAGCAGTCTTCAACACTTGGAAGTTTATAGTCATTAAAAACAGGGTTTTTTTTTTTAATTTCCAAAAGTATTTTTTAATTTCAGTAAATTTATCTGCCATACGTTTTTGAGAAACATGTATGACAGGATAGCAGTAAAGGACTTTCAAGCATTACACTCTATTATAATGAGATAAAAATTATGTGAAGTGAAATGGAAATGAGTTGGGAATACAATAGTATAAAATTTCCTTATATTAAGGATTGTTTTTAGGTAGCAGTTTGCTGTGATATTTAGATTTAGTCGGATACCTAATAATGCAATGAATTTAGCTTAAAACATCAGTGTTACAGAAATTACTTCCTTTGCGATTTTTGAAACTTACTATTAAAGTGTTTTTATGTTGACTTAAAAATGTATAAAAGGGTACATCACTTTTCAAGATTACTTTAGAGAATATATGACCAATATTTCTAAAGCTCTGAAACCATCAGAGGAGGGAGAAAGAGGAATATAATAAACTATAAATCCAAGAGAAGTCAGAAAAGGAGGAAAAGAAGTTAAAAAAAAAAATGACAGTAGTAAATCCAAATATTTCAGTAATGACAGTGAATCTTTAAAAAGTAAAATCTTTTCAAAAGCAGATTGATTAGATGGATGGAATCAATCATTTGCTGTTTAGAAAAGACACGAGTAAAATAAACAGCAATAAAAAGATTGAAATTCACAGTGGAATAAATCATCGCTTGCATCATCATTCTGGTTTCTTACTGCATTGCCCTAAATCCTGCATCATCTTTCAAGAAAGTATAAAAGAAATCTAGAGACACAATCTGTGTAAACAGTTTTTAAGCTTTCATTTGGGCACAGTTAGGAATTGGCATGTTTCTTTTTTCATCCATAATGGCGAAGAAAAGAAAATTAACATGTCTCATGGTTATTAAAGAAATCAACAATCTGGACTCTTATAAGAAAACTCTCAGATTATAAATTTTCAAGTGACAATATTTTTAGAAAAATTTTCTCAAACTCAAGAATCAGTGAGTGAACAATATATTTCTAAGAACAAAAGAAGTATGATATTCTCAGTCAATCATCCAAAAGGAAAGACTTCATCACACAGTACATCCTTCATGTTTGCCAATCAGAATTGTAAATAGACAAATACTAAAGACAGTGTATATTCAGAATTTATTGAAGGGAAATAGATGATGTAAAAGAAAAATCAGTTGGATTTACCATTCTAATTGGTGTTATAAATCTGAAGATGAAAGTGCTTTGCCGTTACAAAGCAAAAGATGACCATCCTTTCTTCAAAAATATGACATCAAAATTCTTAAATGTATTGCATTTTGAAGATGCAAGTGCAAAAAAAAAAAAAAAAAAACAAGAAGCAATAATAAACTAGAGCCCATTAGAGATGTATTTGAACTCTGGAGTCAAAATTCATAAAGTGAATATAGTCCAGGATCATGACAGGTGATGAGCACCTATTTATGTTAGAGGGATGCTACCATCTTGCATATTAAATACCTTCAAAACCACAAAAAACTGAATAAAAATTGGGGTTTCCTGTGTTTACAGTTTTAACTAAAATGTATAATAAAGTTGTTTCTAACTATCTCTATTCTCTACATTTTTGCTGAACAACTGTAAGTGTTTTTAAAAATTAAAAGGATCCCTTGGACCCAGATGACAAATGATGACTAAGTTTTTCTTGTATAATGATGACCAAAATGAAGAAATCATAGTAGTACCAACAAAAGGCTTTGAAAGTGACCCAAACACAGGATGACCAACTTTATGACAAAGTATTTGAAAGCATAGAAGAAAAGAGTTACATTTTAGAAAAATACATTATCAGTATTGACTCAAAAGAGAATAAAAAGTCAGAATAAACCAATAACCATTAAAGATACTGAGCTGATAATCATAAGTCTCCCCACAAGTGATACCAGACTTACCAAGCCTTCATGGAATACATAATTCCTGTATGATAAAAACTAGTAGTTTTTAAAAAAAAAAGTATCCAACACATCTTACAACTGTGATATTAATTTGATCTCAAGCCTGGCCAATGACAGTATAAATGGAAATTATAGATTATTTCACTTACGAACGTAGTTGCTAAAAATCCTAAACAAGACATGATAATACAGCAGTTGCTCACAGACCAACCAAAAAAGTACTGATCGGGTTTGTCTCAGGATTGCAGTGATGGCAAGCATGTGGAAGTCTGTTTCTATGGTACCTCTTACTAATTGGTTAAAGGAAAAGATGTATACTTGCAACTCAGTAGATGAAGAAAAAGCATTGTTTAAAATTAAATATGCAGAAGTCGTCCAAAAGTGGGAAAGGAAGAGATCTGCATTATGAAAGTTAAATGAAAGAAATGAAACTAATCTTATTTCCTAACAAGATAATATTATCTATGTACAACTCCAAGGAAGGCACATTTTTTTGAACTGTTATTCTGGATCCAAGAACAATATACAACTACAGCATTCCTATAGATCAGTGAAAGATTGCAATAAAATGCCCCACCCACCATAGCAAGCTACAATAAATTTTGAGGGTGAGGGGGCTGGGGGAGACAATGCGGGAAATTACAAAGCATTTTTTTTCTCTTTTTTTTCTTTTTTTTTCTTTTTTTCTTTTTACAAAGAATTTTTTAAGAACTTTTTTAAAAGCTTCACTAAATAGAGAAATAGATATTATTCATGGATGGAAAGGTATAATGTGTACATGTGTCTCTTCTCCCTAAGTTAATCTATAAATTCACCTCCAATCAAATCTCAATTTTTGTGGACCCTTCAAAATGATTCTGGTATTTTTATGGAAAAGGAAAAGATAAAGATTAGTCATAAAAATGTTGCAGAAGAAAAGTGTAAGCAGGCTCGCTTTACCAGATAAAGAAACTTGTAAAACTAATGACTAAGAGTAAACAGACTAATGAAACAAAAATAGAGTCCTCAGAAACAAATTCACACAGAGATAAAACCTGCTATACAGTTAAGATAGCGTCACAAACCAGTGGGGAAAGGACAGGTAGCAAGTGGTGATAGGTCGACTGTTTATGGAAAAAAATTAAAGTGGGTTCCTACCTCATACCGTTCAAACCCAAAATTCCAAGCAGAATAAAAACCCAAATGTGAAAAGTACAATCTAAGAGAAGTTTAAAAGAAAATGTAAGCAACATTTTTTATGAACTTGTAGTATGGAAGGATTTCTTATAGAAGACTCAAAAAGCACACAAAAGGTTGACATATTTGACTATTAAAATTTAAGCAAATGTACCATAAACAAAGTTAAAGGATCGGATATTTACAACATCCAAACTAACGAATTATTTCTATCTAGAAAATGTAAAGAATTTCTATGAATCAATTAGAAAGGCAAGCAGCCCAATGGGCTGAGAAAGACAAGTTATAGAAAACTTACGTGGGCAATAAGCATATGAATCCCTAACAATCATAAAAATATGAATTTAGGTCATAATAACTTAACATCACACTCATCAGACAAAATTTTAAGTCTGACAACACAAAGTGTTGATGAAGATATGGAGCATCCTATGCAACTGCTCATCAGGTACAAACCAGTGATCCACTTTGGAGAGCATTTGGCAACATAGTAAAGCTGAGATGCTTAATACCCTGAAACCCAGCAAATCCACATCTAGGTATTGTGAAGTAAAATCATTATAAGCCTCAATTAGTGCAATTCAGACTTGTCTGAAGTTGTAGCTGAAACTATTAGCCATAAGTCAGAATAGGATGTAATGAAAAAGCTTTCTAAGATTCTCAGAAATACTTTGAGGAATGCAAATATGTTTAGAAAGATCTTTTTAAAAATCAGGGAAATATTACATTGTAGTTACCGTAAAATCCAGGTTAAATATACTCAAGTGTTTACTCAGAAGAACAAAGACACATTCTTATAGCAATCTTCCATTTATATTTAATATTGTCCTCTAATTATTGTTACCTGTCAACATGAGATAATAGAAAGGAAACTTTCAAAAATATTTTTGCATAAAATTTATTTATTTAGAGTTGTGATAGTAGGTTCAATTTGTTTACAAACTTTGTATAAATAACCTGCTGGCCATAACCTCGTTTCTCTTATAATTACCTCAGCATAAAAATACTGTTAATCCTCTCACTGAATAAAAACATCTGAAAGCCCTCCTCCTTGCAGAAAATATTCTTGCAAATAAAATAGAGAATTAAAACAAAACATGAATTATCTTCTTCTACAGTATATAGCCTAGAGAAATACTTGCACTTAAATGTATGCAGAGACATATTCAAGAATGTGCTTTGCAGTAATCGAGTGGCAATAATATAAATGACCATCAATAGGAGAAAGGATAAATAATTCTATTTGCACAGTGAAGCAGAATTCAGCAGTTGAATTAATGAGAGCTACATAATACAATATGAATAAATCCAAAATAATTTTGAACAAAGCCCCAAAAAAACTTATGTGATATTCTTTTCATAAAATGTAAAAACCTGCAAAACAATACTTCGTATTATTTACAGGTGTATAACTGTAAAATTATAGTATGAAAACATGAATGAAAGTAACAAATGCTATATCCATAATAGTAATTATTTGGGGATGACGATGGTGGGATACAGGCTTCAAATGAATTTGCTTGGATGGGTGGGTATGTGTGTGTTTCAAGCTATCTAAGTTTGGAAAATATTAAGATTTATTAAGGCTGGCTTTGGGGTACACATACATTTGTTTTATTTTTCTCATATCTTTGAAATATTTAATAATAAAAAATTTTACTCTAATCTCCTACCTCATTCTGTATTACCATAATCACTTTAAAACCAAAACCAAAGACATTACAAGAAAGGAAAACTATACACCAATATCTCTAATGAACATAGATGCAAAAAATCCTCAAAATATTACCAAATGAAATCCAACAACGTATTAAAAGAATTATGCACCATGAACAAGTGGGATTCCAGGTACACAAGGCTGGGTCAGCATTCAGAAATCAAGTAATGGAATCCACCACATCAACAGACCAAAGAAGAAAATCATAATCTTAACCAATGCATGCAGAAAAGGCATTTGACAAAATCCAGTGCCCATTCGTGATCAAAACTCAGCAAACTGGGAATAGACGGGACCTTCCTTAACTAGATAAAGAACATCTGAGAGACCTACAGCTAATGTACTAAATGGTGAGAAACTAAATGCTTTTCCGTCAAGATCGGGAACAAGGCGAAGGTGTCACCACTTCCCACAGCTCTTCAGTATTGTACTGGAAGTACTAGCTAATGCAAGAAAAGGAAGTAAAAGGTATGTAGATTAGGAAGGAAGACATAAAACTCTGTTTGCACACGACATGATTGTCTACCTAGAAGATCACACCAAGAATATCCTGGAACCAATAAGCAATTACAGCAAGACTTCAGCATACGAAGTTAATGTAAAAAGTCATTTGCTTTCTTATATACCACTAATGAACAATTTGAATTTGAAATGTAATAACCCTATACAACTTAACATTAGCAAAACCCACGAATCTTAGGTATAAATCTAACAAAATATGCGCAAGACCTATATAAGGACAACTACAAAGCCAGTGAAAGAAATTTTTTAAAAAATTAAATGAAGATATTCCATACACATGGATAGGAAGACTCAATGTTGTCAAGATACCAGTTCTTAACTACTTGATTTAGAGATTCAGCACATTCCCAGTAACTTCCCAAAGGACATTATTTTATGACTATTAACAAATTTATTCTAAAGTTCAGTTGTAAAAGCAAAAGACCCAAAATAGCCAACACCATTTAGAGAAGAACATAGTGGCATGACCAACACTACCAGACATCAAGACTGTAAAGCTACAGTAACTAAGACCTTGTGGTGTTGGTGAAAGACTGGACAACGAGGTCAGTGGAATGGAATACAGAAACCAGAAACAGACCCACACAAATGTAGTCAACTGATCTCTGACCAAAGCAATAGAATGGAGAAAGGATAGCCTTTTCAACAAATGGTGCCGGAACAACTGGAAACCCACATGCAAAAAAAAAGAAGAAGAAAAAGTGTATCTGGACACAGACCTTACACCTTTCACAAAATTAACTCAAAATGAATCATAAAACACAAACCTATAAAGAAGATACATAGCAAATCTAGGTGACCTTCAGTTTGTTGATGAATTTTTCAGATATATCACTAAAAGTGTGATCCATAAAAGAAAAAATAAGTTGGACTTCATTAAGATTGAAAACTTCTGCTATGCAAAAGACACTGTTAGGAGAATGAAAAGACAAGCCACAGATGGGAAGGAAATACTTGCAAAACAGTGAGATACTGTTATAATGATAAAATCCAGTGGCAAAAATTTAAAATACTGATAACAAATGACAGCAGGGATGTGGAGCAACAGGAACTCTCAATGCTAGTGAAAATGCAAGATAGTACAGCCATTCTGGAAGATAGTTTGGCAGTTTCTTAGAAAACTAAACATACTTTTACCAAATAATCCAGCAGTCTCGTTCCTTGACATTTACCCAAATGAGTCAAAAACTTTTTGTCTACCTAAAAAACAGCTCGCAAATGTTTATAACAGCTTTATTCATAATTGCAAACCTTGGAAGCTGCCAACAAGTCCTTCAATAGGTAAATAGATAAACTGGTACATCCGTACAATGGAATGCCATTCGGCAAAAAAAGAAATGAGTTATCAAGTGATAAAAAGTCACGGAGGACCCATAAAACCATAACACTGCATGGAAGAAGCCAATCTGAAAAGGCTGTATAATTCCAGCATTTGACAGTCTGGAAAAGGCAAAACTATGAAAGCAATAGAAAGATCAGATTGCCAGGAGTTGGGAGGTGTGGATAAGTGGAGGGAGGGATGAACAGGTAGAGCACAGGGGACTTTTAGGGCAGTGAAACTGTTCCGTTTTGGTGCTGTAATGGCAGGTACGTGTCATTAGACATTTGCCCAAACCCGTAGAATGTACAACACAAAGTGTCAGTTCTGCTGTGACTTTATTTAATAATGTATCAATAATGGTTCATCAGTGGTAACAAATGTGCCACACTCACGCAAGGTGTCAATACTAGGGGAAACGAGGGGTGGGAGGAGGATGAGAAGGTGTGGCGGACCTCTGTATCTCCTGCTCGTTTTTCTGTAAACCTAACCTGCTCAGAAAAATAAAGTCTATTGATTTTTTAAAATTTGGTTTACTCTGGCTTCTGTGCGGAAAACAGATTAGAGCGTTAACCGTTTAGTAAAACACAGAAATAGCGTCAGAGATGGTCATGCGTTGCCTTAAGGTAATGACAGTGGAGCTGGAAATGGACGGCTCCAGGCATAAGAAGGTTGAAGATATTAATCCTACAGCTTATCTCTGTGTGAGGGAAAGTGTAATTCTTTTTTTGTTTTTCTCTCAGTCTTGCTATTACCTCATGTATGATCTCTGTTAAATATTCATATGTGCCAATGCCAGGAATTGAACTCTCACAATAATACTTTAATTCTGTATACTTTAAAATATACATTTATAAAAATTATTCAACACAAGTTATATTAAAAACTATGTATATAGTAAATACTTAAATTGGCCCTCAACTTTTGTTTCACCTTCTTTTATTTGAAAAGGTTAGAGAAAAATACTCTTTTTAATGTCCTGACTCCCTCCCACCCACAGAGTTCTGCATATAAATTTGGTTTTGCCAGTTAGATGTACTTGCTTAAGATTTGGGAAGCAGAAGTGAGTCAGAAGCCATCTTCAATGTGGCTTCAGGCTGTCACCAGTAGTTAGGAAGATTATGGTTTTCCTGAGATTCCAGTGTTCATTTGCGAGCTTCCTAGGTGTCTTTGGCATCTTGATTTAATTCCCTAGTTCCTGGCTGCAGCTTCCGTTGTCTTCCTGTTGTCTAGATGCTGTTGCTGGCGGTGGTGTCTTCCGTTTTAGCCTGGCCTCAGATGCAGGAACCTCCCCAGGGGTCCACCTCTGTATTTTCAGAGAGCATTCCAGGAGACCCAGCATAGATCCTGCTCATTCAGGCTTTCTGGTGGTTTTATAAGAAACTAAATGTCTGTATTAAACCCTTCTTACTTAATAGTTGCAGTGAATTTTGTTTTAAGCCTTGAATCCACAGAGATGTTAAAAGTAAAAGTTCAGTTGTTACCTGGAAATCGCTCTTAGTTTGTTTTTGGAATGAAGAATGAGGAATGGGAAGAGAAAAACACAGCGAAGTCCTGTGAGGCTGAAATTGTTAAGTTTTAGGCCAACTTTCATTCCATCAGCATAAAATATCGATGAATGTCTGGGCCAAATAGATTGCCCCAATCCTGAGAGGTCACTAACTTTTTGATAGTTAAGAAATAAAGAAATAAAAATAAATTAAATAATAAAGAAAGAAATCTCATCAAACCCAATGCTTATGAGGCTACATTAATAGGAGTTCAAAGGAAACTGTCAGGGTTTTATTTTTCTTTAGGTTTAAGGTGAGCACATTATCTGAGATTAAATATATTTGGTTGGGTTTTATGACTCCAACATTCAAATTTCATTTCCTTTTATTTACTTTATAATTAGGGTTAGCTTTCACCATAAGAAAGTATCAGCATGCTTTTCATTGGTTTTGTTTTGATTTTATTAAATGGCCCTTAAGTATATTAGGTCTGTAATTTGATGACGCAAAAGCAACATTGAAATACATACTGCATATTATCTTTCCCTTTGGTCTTTAAAACTGTTATTAATCCTTTGAAAGTCAGAATCCCTAATGCCTCCGGTGGTTCAGTGAACTATATGTTACTGAAGCATCTTCAACAATCAGCTACAAGAGAAAGGACCGCGGGGGCAAAAGGAGGAAACGCTTCTCTTGCCATCTTTTTTCCTAGCTCTCATGGGAAGAAATTAGACACTTCGTAAGTTTGTACCAACTTAATGCCCGATGCGGAAGTATAGTGTTGCCAGATCTTCCCATTTTTTAAACAACTCACAGAAATGTGGACTTTTTTTACACAAATCCTCTCAGTTTGAAACTAAATTTTTTTATTGAAGTATAGTCAGTTTACAATGTGTCAATTTCTGGTATACAGCATACTGTTTCAGTTATACATATACATACATATATTCATTTTCATAATCTTTTTCGTTACAGATTACTACAGTAAACTAACTTTTTTTAATGTTTAAACACTGTGTCACATAAAACCACCTATAAGCTGAATCCCAATCTTGGGTCACCAGTTTAAGACCTTTGTTCTGAGTGATTAACAGAAAAATGTACACATGTTGTCCCTTAGTAAGTGCTTTTTATAAATTTGTTGGGCCAGGGATCTCCATGGCGGAAAAAGTTACTTTTTAAGTTGAGATTGAAATCAACTGAGTAACTTTCCTAAGTATTCCTGTAATATATACATATAAGGGATTCTCATTATTGGCTGACATTCTACATGTTAAGACCAATTTTGAAAGTCAGCGAAGTGTATTGGGAATGAGTGTGATGATTTTTTCTTTAAGATAATTAACATCACTACACTCACCTATAGAATTTGAGATGAGGTTCCTGTCACAGAGTACTGTCGTATTATTAATCTTGGATTTAAAGCAATGATAGATTTCACCCCAAACTTTGGCACTATGCTGTAATCATGTTAAATTCATAACTCTAGGAAATGAATTGGACCAAAATTCAAAGCTCTAGGGAGAAAACGTTAACAAAATAAAAGTTTATATATTGCTAGTTTTATCTCAAAAGCTCCACATTTTCATGCCTATTGTTCATGAAAAACTCTGTACACGGTCACGAGCAAAGTGCTTATCACTTTCAGCTATATGGCATTCGTTAAAAAAAAAAAAAACCTTTGGGGTCTCAGTCTATAACTTGAATTGACTAAATCGTCTAACTAAGCAAGGCAAATTAAAATCACTAAGGTTTCAACTTGTTTTGGTTTTGTTTTGTTTTTCACAGACACATCTTAAGGTAGCAGGTCTGTTGATACTTCCAATGATGGAAATAATGTTGGTTCCTAATGAAAAATTCAAACAATTCAGAAATGTAAAGTGGAATGTGAAAATCGCTTATAATCCCAATCCAGTTAACAGATTAAATCTTTCCAAAGGTTTTATATGCATAAACAAATCTTTTTTTTTTTTAATGTACCATACTAGATGAACAGTTTTGCATTACCCCACTACAGTTAAAAGAGTTTTGTACTAACTGGATTCCTTCAAGTTGCAAGGTTCAGAAAATCCACTTTAAATTGACTTATGCAAAGAACATACTCTGTTGACAAAGTCCAGATCCTGACTGGACATAAGAGCTTAGATAATGGTTTCAGTTCTTGGATTTGCTCTCTCGTTTGTTCTGCTCTTTCCTGTCTTGGTCCCATTTTCCAGCAAGTTCTTGCCTCATGATGACAGTAAGGCTGATACAATGTCTCTTAGCAACTCTAGTGGAAAGGAGAGAGTCTAGCTTTTTAACAGTTTCCCAAGAGTCTTGGAATTGAGTCTCGCTTGCACTGATTGAGTCATACGTCCATCCCTGAATCTGTAACTGTGATCAAGAGAATGTGGTGTTGAGCAGTGGGTCAACCTGGGGCACTTGCCATCCAGGGTGCCAGAGATAAAGTTAGGAGTGGCCCTCTGGACCACAAGGACTGCAGTTAGAGGTATGCGTGGCTCCCCAATAGAAAGCAGAATGTTGTTGACAAAGGGGGAATAGATGCTAAGGACGAAAGCACATTTCACCTCCCGGCAGCCCAAGTTCCATATATAGGCTCTTTCTATACATAACTGTTTTTTGTTGATGGTTTTGTTTTTACTTTGTATTTTGAATGTTAGACTTACAGAAAAGTTGTAAAGATAGTACAGAGAGTTCCCACATAGGCTTCACACAGCTTTCTCTGGTATTAACATCTTGCATAACCACAGTGCATTTTCAAAACAGAATACTAAACTAAAACTAAACTATAGGCTTTAGATTTCATCAGACTTCCATCAATGATCTTTTTTTTTTTTTCTGTCCAAGAATCCAGTCCAGGATTCCACATTGATTTAGCATAGATACACTTTTTAAAAATACTCAAACCTCATAAAATGTAACTACCTACCATATATATATATATGACAGAACATCTCCTTATAGAGAAAACTCAAAGTCTCATTATTCATATTTAAGTTCAAAAAAGGTCTGGGTGATTTCTGTTTCTCTTTTCAGGTCTAGATATAACACAACTCCTAATGGCAAACTGTAGCTAAATCACACACAATCAATTCTACCATACTTAATATGCAGTGGTAGAAAGAAAACAGGGTAATTGTGATTGGAAGGACGAGGAGCAGGAAGGAAGAAAGAGAAAGAAGGAAGGGAAGACAGTGAGAGAAAACAAAAGAAACTTCCATTAGGAGGGGACAGAAATGAAAGCATACGGTGGTCACCATAGACACATGACGTATCCTATTTGAGAAGAATAGTGAACAAAGTCTCCCTGTCTCGGCAGTAAAGCGAGTTTTTGATCAGCCATGGTTCTCCCCTCTGAATCTCCTGTCATTGTTATGTGACCAGATAACAATCATGGAAGGGCGATCACTGAGCAGGCCTTTTCCTTCGTGTCTGCCTCTCCTTAGCAACCCACTTCCTGTTCTTGTAAAGCCTTCTGCCTTTCTTGGATTGATTGACTTTATTCCATTTTATTCTCTTAGTTGATATACTCTTATCATTCTTCCAGTGAAGGGTTTCCCCTTCTAGTGCATTCCTTTATGTTACATATAAAGGGATATATGTATTATATAAGGTATATAATATCAGTATTTGTTCATTAAATATTGAGCTTGTATGATGCGCCAGACATGGTTCTCGAGGTTGGGAGTAAAGAACAAAACAAAACAAAACAAAACAACAAAACTCTGGCCCCCTTGGAGCTTCTATGGAAAAAAATTGGTAATGCCAGGGAGAGAGGTGAGCTGGAAGGATGTTCTTTGTTTGGCAAGAAGGGATTTTCTAGGAGTATAGATAGTTTATCCATACTAACAGGAGAGGAGTTAATGTAATGGAGAGAGTTAGTGAAAGGCAGGAGGTGGGTGATGCAATAGGAACTTTGGAATTTCTCTCATTCATTTCTGTATCTGAAACTAGGGGAGAAAGCCACCAACGGGAGTGAGGATGAGGGGGTGCTATGAGCTGAATTTTGTCTCCTCAAAATCTGTATGTTGAAGTCCTAGCCTCCAGTACCTCGGAATGTACCTAAATCTGGAGATAAAGTCTCTAAAGAGGTAATTAAGTCAAAATTAGGCCCTTAGTGAGGGCCCTAATCCAGTATGACTGATTTCCTTAAAAGAAGAGGAAATTTGGATAAACAGACACAAGACATGTGCTCACAAGGAGGAAAGACCAGTGAGGACGCAGCGAGAAGGCTGCCTGGGCGGCTCTAGCAAACTAACACAGGAAGGAAGTGCTGGAGGTTTGAGTAGAGGAGAAAAAAGTATTAAATGATCATGTGGAGAAATGAGAGAATGAAAAAGACTAGGGAACTATCAACTCAAAGATGCCATTGGTTGTAAAACACACCATTATTTAGGTAACACTGAGAAAAGGGAACCCCCTGCCAGTTCCCGTATGACATGGCACAGTGGCATACGTGACACACATCCTCATTTCAGAGACACCGAGTGTGAAGACGTGTGTGTGTGTTAGAACTGATGGAATATGGCCTTGTCAGTGTTGGGTAGCCTGAAGGGCCCACAGGAGATGAGTGACAACGAACTAAAGTGAAGCTGGTGGGCATGGTTGAGCGCTTTTCTCCAGCGATGTTCAGCTGCATGGATGCAGACAGAGACTGGATTTCAACATTGGTTTGGGGAGTCTGGATCTGAACAGAGTTTTGGCTTTTTTTCAAATAGGTGCAGGAAAGCAAGAGGGTGACAAGCTAGTTGAAGATGTGTGTAAGAGAATGAGGGAGTGCTTTGAATGAGAAAGGTAGTTGGAGTCAGAGGACTAGAGGGAGTGTGGGCTGCAAACCTGCCAGGGAAGTTTCAAAAATGAGCCTAAGTGGTATGCCTGAATTGGGTTTTGTTGGGGGGATTATGTTACTGGTGCCCATGAAGTCAAGGGTGTAACAAAGGCCTGAGCAGCTGAGCTGAGGTGGGGGGTAAGATCATTGGAGAAGTGGTCCAGAAACAAAGAAGGATCATCCACATGGATGTTGAAATCAAGACAGAAACAGGAGAGTGACAGTGAGCCCGGAAGGAGAATCTTCAAAGAATGGGGCGGCAGGGGCGGGGTATGCCGGGGAGGGGAAGGGGGAAGAGGACTCAGGCCAGTAAATGAGTGCAGCAGGGAGGAGTGACCGGAGCAGCGAAGCTCTGTGGTCTTAAGGAGGCAACGGGAACCGTCGGAAAGTGAAAGCATGAGATGAAAATTACACTGACGACTTAGTAAATAACGATACCTCCATCTGCATGAGCTCTCTCTGGGTAACAAATTCCCGGAAGTCGAACTGCTAGGTCAAAGTGCATTTCCCTGCCTCGGCATTTTTAATTTTTGTCATTCAGACCCATGAAAATGCGTATCTGCAACAGTTACCTCTTCTTGACTCATGTTTTTACTTGCGTATTACCGGTTGTCCCAGGAATCGTAGTGTCTGGTACAGTGAGTCCAAATTCTTGTTTTTCAAAATTATCATATTCTTGGCCCTTTGTTCTTCTGTATAAATGTTTTTAACAACTTGCTCAAATCTTGTACTAACGCTAATTTTTCTGTAGATTCTCTTGGGTGTTCAACATTTACTCGTAAGTCTGCCATTTAGAATTTTTTCTTCCTTTCCAAAGCTATTTTTCTCTTCCTCCCTCCCTCCCCAATCTTTCTTAACTGTGTAACAAAGACCTACCACAAAATGTTGAACACCCTACAGTAACTAATTATGGGCATCTTTGTGCATTCTTGATTTAAAAATGAATGTGTCTAACATTCTGCCCCAAGCATGCTTGTAGCATTACATTTTGGAAATGATTATAATACTTACATAACAGAACTAAAACATCCTTGTTTTTTAAATGGGTCTAAAATCATGAACTTTACTGCCAAAAGAGGGAAAGAAGTAGAAGGCTGGAATAAACTGAAAGTGTACAATTTTTATCTTATATAGGTGACATTCTACAGCAACTATTATATTCCTGAAGTTATTCATTCAAGAAATAGGTTTATGTCTTTCAATAATTAAAGCTGAATAGAAAACAATCTGTATACATTACAAATTAATAGGAGGCCTCAAAATACAAGTTTTTAAAAAAAAAAGAGAAAAAGAACATCAGTTTTAGCAAAAGACTAAAAAACAAAGCAAGATAGCATTAAAAAAAATGGCAAGCAGAATATAAAATAAACTGACAAGAAGACCGATTATGGTAATATTGGAACCAGTGGAATTCAAAATGTTTTAAAAAGTTGAATAAATGGAACAAAGATTAAGTAGTTATGAAGCTGTATGTGCTAAATATAGCACTGAATATATAAAGCAAAAGAATTAGACATTTAAGGAAAAGTATGTAATAGCAGCATAAGAATTTATTTTACATTTCTCACTCCTTCAGAAATAAGATGTAGAGAATCTTACCAGTTAAGTTGTATTGCAAATGTACCAAATGACATATTCATCCTAAAGAAATATTTCAAAATTTGTTTGCTTGGTTGGCTAAAAAGAATCCTTAATAAATTCCCAAAAGCAGACTACATACACTGACTATATGTAATAGAAAATATAAGTTATAAACCAAAAGCTAAACAAAAAACAAAATATACCCAACCATCTGGAAATTTAACACCACTCTAAATAATCCTTGAATCAAACAAGCAATCAAATTTGCAGCCACCAAATATTTTGAAAAACACAACATTCTTAACGTATGGGATGTAGCCAAAGAAATAGAGAATGATTTAAATGGTTAAATTAAATTTAACCATTAAATGATTTCTTTTAGAATTGGTAGGAAGAAAACCAAACGGACCAATCATTCAACTCAAACAGTAGGGGGATAAATAAGGGAAGTAGAAGAAAGGAATCAGAATGCTGAAACAAATGAGAAAATAAATGATAGATTTTTATTCCTTGGTGGTCAGAGGATAGAGGCAGAATGGGGCAAATCCTAACTAATCAGGAAAAAGAGAAAAGACACACAAAGGATATGTAATAATAGATGATATATTTAACACTGAGACCATTAAGTGCAACTACATGCTAAAAACATTTTAAATATAAGGAGGACGGTATGGTGAATTTTCAGGAAAAGGAAAATTACCAAGATTTACTCAAGAAACAGAGCCCTGGACAGATCAAGAACACATGAGGAAATGGAGAAATGGTGAAAGAACTACCTTCAGGAAAAGAGTCACGTGTATCTGGATAAAAATTAATAGCATCAACTTCAATAAACAGATCATTCATTCTCAGGATACATAAACTACTCTAAATCAAATAAAATACAATAGAGTTTTCCAGTTCATTCTCCAACACTATCCGAACCTGCTACTTAAAACTAAATTTACCTCTCATAGAAGTACAAAATCCTAAATACAGGGTTAGTCAACAGAATACAGCAGCATTTTTAATGAATGGCTCAGTGTTAGATTCTACCAGTATAACTGGTGAATATCAACATGTCAAAGGAGAAAAAGCTTTACAATGAAAAAGCATTTGAAAAAAATTTAACATCGGACCCTAATAAATGGGCTTCATGAATATTCCTCCTAACATAATGTTCTATTTCTAATCTATAGTTTAAATTATACATAAGAGTGAAACACTGAAGATTAGATATTTCTAAAATCGGAAAGAATAACCATTATAATATTCAATCACCTGAAAACTATTAGAAATAAAAGTAGTAAGTAATGTGGTCAGTTTTTTTTTTTTAAATGACAGCTTTTCTATAAGAAAAAACCAACATATCAGACCTATAGTAAAGAAAGTTTCAGGAATTTTAATGAGGAGCATGCAAAAAACAAACCAAACAAAAACCCTAACTTAAACACTTAATATAAAATCCTACCAGGATACCTGGGGAAAGTGATCAAAGTGATGGTGAAAGTCACACTGAAAAGTAGGCAGGACTAGACAAGAGAACTTGGAAAAAGGGACAGTTAAGTTCTGTCCTAGAACAAACACTGTTGTCTGCCGTTGTGCTACACGTTGTTTTAGGAATTGAAAGTACAGTGACTGAAAAGACTACAGTGACAAATGTGTATAATCCAAGTGCCCTTGTAACCAGAAGAGAAAGATCGGGATGGAACATAACCGAGAGCTCCGATACAGACCCAGATGAGACACAGATATTTTAAAAAGGGATAGGATGAACTGTTTAACAGATGCTGTTGCCATAATCAGTACAGCCATTCAGGACAAATATAAAGTTGGAACCTTACCTCACAACATTTAACAAAATAAATTCTAGAATGGTTTAGAATTAATTATAAAAGTAGAAAGCAAGAGAAGTAAAGTTCCCTTTATCAGAACACACCACAGTATTTTTAAGATTATAGTTTAGAAAGGGCTACTTTTTTATATTAAGCCACAGAGACAAATACCTAGTAACTAAACACATAAATAGTTAATAAGTAAGACACCTGGCTAACATGAATAATGAATTTCACTAGTAATCAAAGAAATAGAAATTAAAACGATCATTTTTCACCCATCAAACTGGCAAAGATCTAACTTTTTTTTTTAACATTTTTAAACATCCAACATAGCTTGAAATGAAAAGGGAAACGAAAAGGAAACTAATTGGAATGAAAACCTGCAAACGTTTCCTGAGGGAAATTTGGATACAGCAGAAGTTAAAAAGTACACTCTAGACTAGCAATTCCAAGGAAATTATGTATGTTTCTATGTTCATACATATGTATTGATGTAGATTTTCATCACATCGTTATTTATAACAGAAGTTAGAAATATTTTGTGTCCAGCTATAAGGAATTGTTAGGTTATGGTTCTTTTCTATAAAGGAGTAACTTACAATCACTAAAAAGAGGGTAGAATTTAATTACTTACCTAGACGAATTTTCACAATATATTATTAAATGAAAAAAAAATCTTAATTACAAAGCTATGGGCAATATAATCCCATTGTTTAAAAAATCAGATACTCAATTATAAACACTCATCAAAGGCAAAATATTAATGATGGTTATCTCTGGATGTATTCCTACATTTTTTAATATGTACACATATAAAAAGGAAAAACTAAAGGTCCCGAGTTTAAAGCGTTGTCTATAAAGCATGACATAGCGGGTAACAAGCGGTCATCTTCATCAGATCAGATTATTTCTAAGAGTCTGTTCTGTATATGAGCAAGAAGAAAACAAGGATAAAAATAGCCTGGAATTCTTAGGGCAGTTTATTTACAGACTATCAAATACAGCCTTTTTTTCTTTTGTCAAACAAATGGCTTATATTAAACACATTAGTTAGCAATTACGAGACTTTACTAAAAGTTCTTGCAAAAAAGTACACCTTTACAACAAATTAACTGAAAAAAAATTTAAAGAGTGATTCACTACAGAGCCTCATTTTCAATGTGGCATTTTCAATTGGAAAATTTTTTTAATGGGACATTTGATATGGTGAAAGAAATAAGACACACAAAATGTTAGTCTATATAATTCAAAGGGCAAGATCTTTTCCAATATATCAAAATTTTGTTTTCCCCATCTTCAACTGGACCCCTTGATAGCTTTATTTTCTCTTAATAGCTTTTATTTTTAATTACACTAGAAACAGTTTTATAAATTATCTGGAAAGGCCTTTGGTAAATGACAAGCCATTGCTCCCCTCATAAAACTGCTTGAAATTATAAAATCTTAGAATTCAAAGGCAATGTTTGCAGGCCTGCTGATAATGATCTTTCTCCTACAAGTAGAAAGTAAGTTTAAATGAAAAATTCAGTCTTATTATCTAATTGTTGGCTAAATAACTATTGTCTTAAAATTGAAAATGAGGAACCTCCTTAAAGACTATCCATAGTTCCTAATTTTTTCTAAAATTTTATTTTCCTATTTTTTCCTGAAGCCTTTTTAAAATTGACTTTTTAAAGCCATCTGTGTTACACTAGTTGTTCTGTATTCTAAATTTAATTATTTTATTTTACTATAACACTGGTAAAAATTTTAACAGTAAACATTCTCATTAAAAAGTATTTACTATAGAATTGATATGGCTTAGAAGAACAACACTGGTAATCCATCTAAATCTCATTTTTCCTAGCTGTGAAGTTTAGAGACGGACCAGATGATTTTAGGTTATTGGGACATCCTGTTCAGACTTTTGAAATGTCAAAATCAGTCCAGGTAATCAGTAGATCTTTATTCAAATTTCATACTTCAGCTTTACTTTAAAAAATAAAAAGCCCTAGCATGAAAAATCACCTGAAGTTGGATTAAGCTCACAGGAAATACAGCAAAACTTTAACTCAGAAGTACCAGTAAAATTAGTCTGGAAGCATTTAAAACCCATTTGCCTTCCATTTTTCTCAAGAATCTTGCTATTTCCTACAAATTGGCCTGCTGCACACTGGCCAGATTCAACTTAAAATTTTATTCTCATCATTGGGTTTCCAGTTCTACTTCTTTCAACTTTCTCTGTTTCAAATTTGACTTTAAAATTTTACAAAGACACATTTTCATGTCTTACATTCACAGAAGTATAATTTAAATACAGCTGAAGAGTAGCAAATACTACTAGCTTCTCCACTTTTTAAATCTTCTTGCGCACCGTCAGCCTACCAGAAGCATGATTTAGTGCCTTCGTGTTGGTTGATGTATCCCAGGTGCTAGCCCCTGGCACGTGGCAGGCACTGAATATTTCTAACTGACGGAGTGAAGATCTGCATCACAGCTAAAGCATTACCTTACTTTCACATTCACAAACTATTGTAATCAATAAATCCTTCAAGTTTTAAAAGACTCTTTTAAAACTTCACGGGTGACTGCAACTCTCCAACAAACAGTGGACTGAAGACTTGAGGAGCATACTGAGTTACATGCAGAAAAACCTGCTGTGTCAGAAAATACAAAAGGGAATTTCACATGGGAGAGAATAAATAAATATTTTATTGTTTTGGTAGGCCAGTCTTTTCTATTTTCATCTTCTCATTTGTAATCTGACTTACCTGTTTCTTCCCCAAAAACTTAAGTAGTATCTTCTGTTCCTTAAATTTCACTCAAGAATATTCAGTGCTTACTGCAGTTATTGTAACATACAGAATTAGTGCTATCCTAACCCTGCTCTTTTTATTAACCCAAATTTACTTAAGTATTAAATGAATGGTATGGAAGGATGCATTGAGATTTTTACTACCACATTTCATCGATTTTAAGAAACATTCTTTCATATAATAACATCTCTGAATTTGGAAAGATCAATTACAATGGATGCATCTTAGCATCGCGTTGTGGTTTAACTGTGGCAACATTTTTCCTAACTAGTGTACAAAATACTGCTACATCTCACAATCAGTGCTGTCTTAGGGTAATAATATTAACATCTGTAGTTTAAATTATCAATTTCAAGCAACAATTTCCTTGTCCTCCCAGCCACTCTTCCAACATAAATATATAACTGAAATGTTAGGAAAAACTATCCAAACACAGTTCAATTTTATATAAAATATTTAATTTTTAAAACACAGGCTATTCATGTCACATAAATATCTTCAATTTTAGGTTAGCTGCTATGGTCAGCAGAATTATCAAGTGTGACTATTAAGAATAACTTAGATAACTGTCACTTATAGGAAAGTCTAAAGCTCTAGGACTCACCATATTAAAATTTCAGATACTGGAATACTGTAGCTATTTTGCTAAATTTCAAAATATTTCTTCACTTCCTGCAATGTAGTTTATTGTAAGTTGTTAGTACTCAATATTCAAATAAAAGCAAAATAATTTTTTCTTCCATTCATTTTTTTCCCCAATAACAAAAAAAATTCCATCGAAAGATAAAATGGTCAACTGACATCAACTCATTTTATAGCAGTAAAATGTAAATTATTTACTTTAAAATATTCTTACTGTCACCAAACTACAATGCTTCCCATATACTGTTATGAAATGAAGGTTCACAAGTCAGAGGGCACAGGGTTAAAAGACTGACTTTAGAACTGGAGAAACTTCCATTCGATAACAGTTGTTCCAATTAAATAATAAGTTACCAGGAGAACAGTTAAAACAAGATGGTTAATTGGCACAACTCTCATTTCCAGAGTCTATTTTGCCTTTTAGTGCTAATGGAAACACTGGTTATTTACCTTTGGTTCCTTTCTAAATTATTCTAAGTGTATGTGTGTTTGAATGTGCACAGAACGTTAGTTAGACTTGATGTAACTACAGTTTAAATAGGGTTAGTCCATCAATCTTTGTTGCTTTTAATAGAAAACAAAAGTTAAAATCAACTAAAATAAATTTACTCTAGGTCTCGCAGAAGTCATAATCAATCTCACAGAAAATGAGAGGAGGGAACGTAAGAGGTTTTCTTGCGCTACTTTTTCTTTTTGCTTCAATAAATTCAATCCAGGCAATGTTTCTAGTTAACAAAGTGAACAGAGTTAACTTTGTCTTAAGATGGTAACTGCATTAACTTAAAAAATGGTGTTTGCCACCCCTCCCCCCATGAACTTTAAGAGAACTATGCAAATTCAGTTATTAAGCTTTGCTTCTAGGCTCCTGCCCTCCAATTACCCATGGCAAAAGGAAACGGGGACAATACGGCAGCCTGAAAGAAGACAGTACCCTGAAGTTCTCACTTAGCTGCTGCTTTCAATCATTTAAGTGACAAAGCTTTTTAGAACTTCTCGGAAGTAACAAAAGGTGCTGACTGCAGTTGGACTCCCTTTCTCTGCTCTCACGCTCCTATCAAGAGAAGGTGGCAGTGGAAGGTGACACAGCCCAAAGAAAGGAGAAAAGGGTGACAGACGGGGGGATGGATCTAACAGGAACTGAGCTGAACAGGCAGCCCCTCAACACTTTGAGAGCGCCCTGCCTCTTCACTACAACGCACTGATTCCCTTTAGAGATAAATGGGTGTAAAGGTTAACTACTTCTTCAGACCTTAAGCTTACCTGTTAAGGCACTTACTTACCCTCCCCACCCCTACCCATATTTTTCATATAAAACCCACTATTTCGTTTGAATGCATTTTGCTAGGCTATGATAATCTGCAAAAAAAAAACCCAAAAATAACGTTGACCATCTTTTTTTTTATAAAACTGCTGCATCAAGAGAAAGGTTGTGTTTTATTTTCTGAAATGAGCACAAAGTACACCTTTCACAATAACACTGAAAGCAGGTGCAAAGACTGACAGTGACCTTTGACTAAAGGTAGCTTTGTAAAAAGAAAAATACCAAATAAATCAGTGCCCTTTCTGATTGTTGTAAAACTGGGGCGGGGGTGGGTGGGGGGGTCAGTTGTTTGTTACATAAAAGTTGGTCCAAACTTACAAAAAAAAGCACAAATGTGCATAGTTCAGAAGATCTGCAAGAGGGCCATAAAAGACCTTTATGTCCCTAAGATTAGCATCCACTTAAAACTGCAAGAATACAAAATAAAATTGTTAACTAGAATTTGTGAAGATGTACAATCAATAGATCTAGTTTGTAGAACAGCATGAATTTAAGCAAAGGTTTTTTTTGTCTTTTTCTTTTAAACTATTGTATGCAAGACCCTTTTCCACATAAAAATAAAGCTGTTGTTGAATTAATATTATTCAAGTCTCTTGGATTGCTGCCTTAAACTGCAGCTAGAAAAGTCTTTCCAGATAAAAATGATGTGCCTGAGGAAAAACAGATACTCAGTATGGTAACCCTCTGCCTCGCCCTCTGCCAGCTGATGTGCTAATGTGTCCCCTGTATCCTTGTGAATATCCAGGTCCCTGGGCAGGAGAAGTCCAGGTCTGTCCATGCATGAGGCCAGGGCCGCCCGGGGTTTCCTGTAAGTTACCACCATAGTTATAGTTGTGTATCTTTGCTGGCAAAGGATGAGTACTCTCTGGCCCTGTGGAAGGGTCACTGCTGTTTGCCAGGACTGCGATGGGGCCATGGCTATATTCAAATCTATGGTCCTTGTCTCCACTGAACAACATGGGACCAGCATTGAGGTAAATGTCTCCATATCCAGCTACCGAACTGGGAAATGACTCGGAAAAGGCAGAAGGCTGAGGTGGACCACCAGAATGAGATGAAGGAGTACTGTAGTTATCCAAAGGCTGGATGTCTGAGTTCCCAATGAAGCTGCGTCGTTCCAACGGTGGAGCGGAGCCGCCCCCGAGACCGTCACTGCTAACGTACGGAGCAGAAGAGAAAGAAGAGGATCCAAAATTGTCCTTGTAGTCTGAAGTGGGTACGTAAGTGTCTCCTGCTTGGTAATCAACACCACCTTCTCTTTTGGGGTCGTCCTGGGGCTGATGCTGGGCAAGTAGCTGTAACAGGGCTGCTTTCACCCCGGCATGAGGGTCAGTTAATGAAGAACCAGTGGTGGGTCCGTGCTGGTTTTCTGTCCGATAATCCAGATCCTCTTCCGTGACTGGTGGGGGTTCGGGGGGTTCAGGAGGCCGCTGATCAGGAGGCAGAATGCGAGGCCGGTCTGGCTCTGGCGTGAGCTCCAGTCTCCTCATATCCTGGTGCTGAATGAGGTCATCTTGCCCTGAGTGAAACAAAACAAGAAAAGAGAATCAGAAGTTACCATGGGAAACTAAGTGTTCAAAGTAGTCAACGTTTCCTAAAGAACATTAGAAGTTCCAACTCTGGCAAGAAAAAAAAGTTAAATGAAAAGGAAAAAGGAATAAACAATCCTAATATTGCCTGCTCCCATTTAAGCCTATGGTGATGGTGACTGAGAAGTTTTACTGTATTTGACTTTTCAAAGCTATCTCACATGTATCTATTTACTGCTTGGAGAGTGAAAGCTTCTGCATACATAAAGTTTCTGCTCTGGCAGTCCTCTTGTAGCTGGAGTAAAAGACGATTTCTTAACCACAGGCTTACCTGAGAAACACCTACAGCATTCGTAACGAGTTCCTCGCACACAGATAATTCATTAAAGACTCAAATCCTAGGAGCACACAGACTATGAAACCAACCTATAACCAGTGACCTAAGAATTTTCAGGACACCTCCAGGCAAACCTGCTAAGTAACACACATTACAGACGACCACTGACAGCAAGAAAGCGGTGTGAGCACGGCCGTGCTGGGGCCTGCTGTCCGCGCACTCACCCGCTCCCGGAGTGCCCGGTTCCGGGGGTGGCCTGAGCTGCAGTGACACTTCATGTCCCGATCCGTTCTCCCTCTCTTCGAGCAGCATGTCCTTCTGCTTTGAGTGCTGGGCCTTTATTAACTGAGTCAACAGAACCGCAAACGCGCTCTGCACGGCTGCCTGGGTGGCGTCCGTCTCCACTTTAGGCGGGACGTTCTGAGAAGAGGGCTGAATTCCTCCCAGCGGTTTCGAAGACTCCTGCTGTGGTGTTGATGGATCTGTCTGTTTTTCACCTGTTGCCAAAATTCCAGCAGGAAGGTTTATTTTATTTAGCTGCTGTTGAGTCTCAGAGTTTACCTTAATGTTCAACACTTGAACAAAATCGGCCATATTAACACTTGTTTTAGATTGTAGTAGGTTTAGTAGAATTGCCAATTCACTGTAGCTTAACTGCTGTCCAGGGCCTGTTTTCACTAAAGACAAAATTTATGTTAATTAGAATTGCCATAATTCACAGCTCCCCCGCCCCCGAAATAGCTCTGCACTGCCATATTAAAATGTGCATTTGTGGGGCAGCGTTTAAGAAATACCTTGAAAAGGGAATAATCTCATTTTAGTTCAATTTTGTGTACTTTTAAGATGTAACTGCACATAGAACAAAAAAGAAAACTGCAGTCCATTGTGAATAAATGATCTTTAAGGGTAAATACTTCAGAAGGAAAATTAAGGCTACTACTAGAACCCCGTGAAACAGACGCGAGCAGGAAACAGCAGCTGTGAGTGGGACTGAATGATGACGATGGTGACAACTACAATTTCAGGGACTTTCTAAGCATTTGGTATCTTTTATTCCTCACAACAACCTTACAAAGCATGCTTTATTATTGGCCCCATTTTTTTTTTAACTGAAGAAGAAACTGACATTCAGAAAGACTAAATAACTTGCCCAAGTTGAGATCTGAACCCAGGTATTCTGATTCCAGAGTCTGAACTCTTAACACTCACTGTACTGCTTGTCTAAAATAATGCCTATTTTCTAAGAGCCTAACCTTATCTTTGCAGAAAATGCAACCAGGATGTTGCAGACTGTCTGATAAAATATTTTTTATTCAAATTACTTTTTTAAGTTAAGCCTTATGGGTAAGTTAGGAACTCCTACAGAAGCATGTTCATCATGTGCATATAAGGTGGTATTAATTCATCACCAGTAAAACAGGTGAAGTTGTTTTTCTTTTTCCAGTTTTCAGTTTAGACTGGTGATGGTTTACAAAGGCTCTCGTGCAAGTTTATCTGAGTCATATATAACAAGGCTCAAATGCGTACAATACTATTGTGTGAGTTCAGTGATCACACACTGACAAGCAAGTTCCACAACCACAGATGACAGACTAATAGAAAAGAACTCCAAGAAGATGAAAACCTGATGATTAATGCTATCATTTTATATGTTCTCTCTTATATATAAAGAGAGGTACTTTGAGGTACTTATTACTTCTTAATATTATTTTTAGATTAATTCAGAACAAACTCTTGCAAGTTCTCTCCGTGACCTGCAGGGATGAATAAGGCACCAAGCTTGTCAGCTGCACCCAGGAGCCAGCCTTGCTCGTCTCCCCTTTCACTTGTCTATCAGCAGAGGTGAGCTCCCCATGAGCTCAATGCAGCACTCTACTATGGTGTCTAACCTCCAGAAGGGGCATTTTTATTTCAGGACACTTACTGAGGATGAAGAAAATGGAGCACAGAGGATTCATTTTTATTTAAAAAAAAAAAAAAAACACTAGAATTCTCACTTCTTAATAGTGATAGTTTGAAAAAAAATGCAAAAAGAAAAAGAAAAAAAGAAACTCTTCACTATTAATGAGCTGTTAAATATGTAGAGCTAGGAAACAATAACAAAATGAGCCCAGAATTCATGTTTTATCCGCGAAAACAGAGTAAAGTAACTACCCTCTGTTTCACTAGGTTTGCTAGTGGAATACGGATTTCGGTCCCATGAAGAGCAGAGATAAGCCCTGGTGGTCCTGTTAAGGAACATGACAACCGTTGCCCGGGACACCTGACCGCCCCCCAACCCTCCTGTTACTGCCATCTCAAATCCTTTTTCAGAAGTAGATGGTACATAAAACAGGGAACATAAACACAAATTAAGAAAACTTGTTGCTTCTTTTGCCTTTCTCCAAATTTTACGTATTTTTAACATGAGAAATAATATTGAACTTGATATAGATACAGTGGTACAAGAGGTGTGTTTTCTCCAAAGCTGCATATAGCAAATATTTTCACATATGAGGGGAATCCACTATTTCAAGAAACTCTGAAAAATACTTTCCAGCAACAAGTAACAATTTATTTTGGTTTTTAAAGTAACAAGTATCAGCACTTTAATGTAGTCCAGCCAAGGTCAAGTATAAGCTTGCAGATTACATGGAAAAGCATTAATGGTAATCTTTCTCAAGCTTTCTCAGCTAATCTACTCTATATCTATACTCAACACCAAAAGTTCAATCTGATCCAAAGATCTGTTTCAATCAACTAACTGATCAGTCAGTATGTACTCATCTCTTACTAAGTGCCGGGCTACTTCTTCATGTTTAATAAATCACCACCTCCACATACATATATTTATTCCCTATCAGTCTCTGTCTTCACTTAAAAAAATTAAAGCTGAATGCTTTCTAGATCTTTGAGGCAAAATGAGGGAGTAAATTCTATTTTTTTTAAAAGTTGCTAACTAAATGAGAGAATGAATTTAACAACCTCTGACAACACTGAAGAGGTTAGTTTCTCATGAAGAAGCTTAACTCTTACAACAGACTGAGTCAGAGGAAGAAATTTAAGTTTCCCCCAAATACCCTTCTTTTTCATACATCAAGCCATTCCTGGTGCAGTATCAGATTCCAGTCTTTGAGATTTTGTAATACAATGAGAAGTACATTAAAAGTGACCTAAGGACACTATAAACAGCATGAAAGAGCTTCTGTTATGACTTCCAGCTGTTTTCCTTATCTTTCTTCTCACTCCTTAAGCATCCACAGACACGGAATGCTGAGCCTCACTGAGAACAGCCCTATAAAAGACCTACTGACTCCTGCAACGGGGAAAAGAAGAAAATGGAGAGATGTGACCAATCACTGATCATATGTTACCTGATGCTCTCTTTACAAATTAATCTTACCTTGAGAGTGCTTAATACTGTGGTGCCAGTAGCCGTTTGACATCTGTACTGGCACAAGCAAATAACAAGGAAATGTCAAGCTCAGTGAATAAACCTTAATACGTTCAACTTTCAGCCAGAAGTGCTTTAACACCAGAGCAATATAATTAACACCAGCCACAAAACACAGTGAAGAAAACCAACCCGTGGAAGAACTACTGACCAGGTGCTACATTCGAGTTGCCCTGAGATTTCAGCTGTGCAGACGGCAGCACACCCTGAGGTGTGCTGGTTCTGCTGTCGTCCATGCCCAGAGACAGGTCCTTTCTGGGGGCTTTGACTGTGGAAACATCATCAGTCATGCCCATCTGCTTCTGTCTTCTTCGCTTTTTACTCCATAACTCATGACAATCTTGCCATAAAGGAAGGCTGGAAAAAAATAATAATAAGCTGTTTGTCAATGACGTTTCTTAACAACAACAACAAAATGCTAATATTTACTAAACAGCAATAAAGCTGCCACCCCTAACCGCCCGCAAGTTGTTTTTAAAGGTTTCACACACAGGCTTTGTAAACTCCCCCAATAAAAATCATCCTTGATGCCCCCCATCTCCTTCAGGAGTTCACCTATACAGATGAATTATTTTTCTGTGGTTTCTGAATAATCAATAAATAGTAACTTATAAAAACTATGAATGAAGAATATATGTTCATAAAAGTAGGTCACTATTACCTTCAGTGCAATCTTTTAAAGACAATTCTTATCATAGTATGTCATACATTGAATAGGATATGGGAAAAAAAAAGGTGAAAAATATATGCCACTTACAGAAACTAGACATAGGATAAAAAGTAGTGAAGCCTAGGAGATAACATTTGTGAGAAACTTTCTAGCACAAGCTTTTTACTTTTTAAATACCCTCTCATTTGCTTCTATAATCAAATGCTCTAGAATTAAAACTGATGCTATGGAGGAGTTTCAAAAATAGGTAATCCAGGCTCATCACCCATCACTGAGAGTTCTGAATAACTAGCAACTATAAAAAGTATTCACAATTCTGAAACAATTCTACCTTGTGTAATTCCACAAAACTGACAACACTGCAGAATAACTTTTGTTTAAAGAAAGACCTGAACAAGTATTTTCTTCTTACCCTAATAAAAAAAAAAAAGCCAATGGGAAGTTACTATAATATCTATTTTAAAAATAAGAAAATTGAGGCTTGGAAAGGTTAATAAACTTGCCCAGAATATCTACAAATTCCCTTAAGCAGCCCCAACCTGGTCTTCAACCTGGATATGCTGACCTCTAGGGAGACTTTCTGAGGGAGTACACTCTGGAATTGTTGTAAAAGAAGTTCCATATCCGTATGTCTTCCTTCCTAAAACTGAGCTTTGAGAAGGGCCTGCACATTCAGAAAGTTCTTTCACAATTACTCTTATCTCATGTTATAAAATAAAGGCATATGCGACAATATGGTCAAACTTTAGCAATATTAATATTAAGTAAAAAAAAGTCATTCCCAAAAGATTACAAACAGCATGATACTCTTATATAAAATTAAAAGCAACCAAAATTGTAAAATGTAACTTTTTATGAGTACATACAGATGGCAACAAAAAATATATACAAAAGAAAACAGGCATGATGGTTACCTCAGGTGGAGGAAGGCAAGGGGGACAGGTCATGGGGGAGAGGCTGTGATATGATTAAAGTAGGTTATTGTCAAGGTTCTAGCTTTTATTTGGTAGGTTCATGGCTGCTTATTAACATCATTTAAAATAACTAATTAAATTAAGTAACTAAAAGAAAAAAAGAGCCATGCATGGACCAATGATGAGTGACACAAGGATTATGATTAAACCAAGTCTATGCACCTGAGGTCCAAAAACAAAACAAAGGCATACCTCTCAGCCATCTTACTATGGTGCATTGCCTCAGCGTGTAAAAACCTCCTGGAGTAACAAACAAAGGGACAATTTGAAATATTGATATTGGGAAGCTTTAAGGCATCATAAACCCTCCAAAGACTTTCCTTTCTGCGTGTGCGTGTGCGTGTGCGTGTGTGTGTTATAAGATGTGTGGCCTTAGCTTCTCTTGGGTTCATTATGAATTCAAACACACTGTGGTACTGCAGAGTGGGGCAACTGGAGTGATTTCATTTCTTCCATCCTGATTCAGGGAATGCACTGCTCTTGTGGGAGAATTCCACGAGAGTAAAGCAAAGAAACCCACTAAAAAGGGGCTTTTGTTCCCTCCCACAATTTAAAGGTAAGAGACTTTATGGATGGTCTCAATCATCAATTCAAGGAAAGAGAAACATTACCCAACAAATAGCTAAACAGGACAGGCAAGTGATGCTGACACTCAGAGGCAGCAGGAATGCTTTCCAGGACAACCAGATTTTTATGTGCTTTTCTAAAGGTTCAAATACTGGCTCAGTCACTTACTTACTGTGTCTCATTAGGCAAGTAACTTGACCTCTGTGCCTCAGTTTTCTTATCTTTAAAAATGGGGTTACCAATACCATCTACCTAACAGGGTAGAGGTAATGTATGTTAACATATGTAAGCATGTGGACAGTGCTGCCCACATAGTAGGCACAAACGCCCATGCCTCATACCATTTATCATCATTCAATAAAGTTTAAACTATTTTTTATCAAATCACATCATGAAATATTTATTCCAGTTACATACTGGAATCATATTTATTTTATGAATTGTTTACTGCTTTTTACTTGCTTTAAAGAAAAAATGACAGACAAGCTGCTGGTCTAATTCACTTTTTAGCAATACTTTCTTTTTCATTAAATACATCAAAAACATTTGACAGGACATCTAATACAATTAACTTTTCATCCCCTACTCATTTGTTTATTTCTAAGAAACCTGATGACAAGAGTTTAATACATACAACTATTTCCCAAAAGAACATCGTACCTTTCTTCATAGTCCTTACCTTCACAATTTATAATTTTAACTACCCATTACATATGACAAAATAATAATGAAAGTTGTTATATTGTTTATGTAACTTTTTATTTAAATAGTAAATCAACATCATTATAATTCTGAACTAACTGCTTTAGTGATGTACCTAACAAAGATGTAGCCCATACTTATTACTGGTTTACAGAATGTTTACCAAAATGTGTACTAACATGTTTATTTTTCATGGAAAAAAGCAGTCAGGAGTGTTCTGATAAAAATTAAGTGAACTGAGGTGACATCTGACAACATGAAGAGGTTCCTACTAGGTTACGTGGAAAACATTTTCAATAAACTGAATGGGATAGCTATACAGATTTTCACAAAAATATGTATTTTTCAAATGTAACGTAAACACAATTTAACAAATGGACTGGTTAAGTAGCACTGAAATTGAATGTTGACTTCCTAACCTTTTCTAAGTATACTGGATTAAACAAGTGCTTAATAAAAGAAAAAGTAACAAGTGTAACATGAAGTAATGTAGTAAGTATTGGTAAAGCTTCTTTGGTTTATTGTCTCAAAATTTGAAAAAAATAAATGGTTAATCACTGGATAAAAAAATCTTTTGGCAAGTCATGCGGTTTCCAATTCTTTACTGTCAAGAAAATCAAAGGAGAAAGAATCTTAAGTTGACATCTGAAAGGTCATTAAAATAATTTTTGATGACAGATCACTATGATTTTGGGGATATAATGTTGAAGTTCAAAGACCTCAGTGATTTAACTGTGACAAAACTTCATCCAGGCTCAAATACTGATTTATAAGGGCACTTATAAAAACTTTTAAATTATAATTAATGTGGAGCTATGTCTAATTCTAGAATAAATATTAATTGACAGATATGCAAATTATTTGAGGGAAAAAACTCTCAGCTCTATTTTATTAACATTGCATCTCCAACAAAATTTATTGTTTTCTTTCTTTTTAAAATGAAATATGCACTAATAATACGTGCAATAATTTAATCATGGAGGAAAAGAGCTTTGTGGTCAGAGGAAAATTTTTAAATTAAATTTCCATTATTACATACATATATTTGTTTTAAAGAAGTACAATAATTAATAAATTACTTTCAAGCATAAATATATGCTACATTAAAAACCTGCAGAAGCAATGTAAATTCAAGGTAAAAAAACAATGTCCAAATGTCCGTTCATAGATTTTGTAAGTGCATGTTGATGAATATCAGATGCTAAGATATTCTGATTCCTCTAGATACATTTACAAGAGTGATGCAACTGTTCCATTTAAAAATATCAACACTATGATACACTGAAAATTATATCTTTTGCAACTATCTGAACCCCTGATTTTAAAAGTTTAGAATGTCAACTTAAAATGTGCTCGATAAATTTTAGCAAAATTCTTTCATGTGGGTCACTTTTAAGAGAGATCAACTTAGTATTACCAAAAAAGGGAGAAAAATGACATTATATTCCTCTAGATGTGACACAGCAGGCATACATCACTACCCTAGGTAGTATTCTTGCCCAAAACACAAAAAATACTAATTACTGGTTACTCTAATTCTGATCACAAGAAAGTAATTAAAGCCAGATTGTAGAATGTCTTACAAAACAGCTAGCCCTTCAAAAAGATCAATGTCGTAAAAATGCTCCCCAAAGAGTGATTAAAGACTGAAGAGACATGACAACTAAATGAAGTATGTGAGCTCTGAATAAATTCTTCATCCAAACAAAACAAAACAAAACAAAACAAAACAAAAATAAAATAAAATAAACAACAAAAAAAGGAAATTATTGGGCCAACTGAAGAAATTTAAGTATGAACTGTCTATCAAATACTACAATGTTAAATTTCTTATGTTTTACAATACTGTAGTTATATAGAATAAAATCCTAGTTATAGATAACATGGTTAATTTTTTGTAAGTGAAATGACATTTCCACAATATAATATTCTAATAGTTCAGGAGAAAAAATTATGTAGAGTGATAAATCAAGTGTGTCCCAATATTAGTAAGTGTTGAATGTAGGCAAAGGACATATGAATGCTCACTGTACTATTCTTCCTACTTTTCTATATAGAATTGAAGATTTTCCAAATCAAAAGTTAAAAAAATTCTTTAATGGGGCACTAAAGCCAAAATTTCAAGACTGCTGATACATACAATCCATGAAACAATTCAACAGTGAATGATTCAGGTCCCTTCACATGTCAGATGATAGATGCTTTTTGTCTTTTGAATCATCCCACAAAGGCTATTCATTGTACAGTTCAGTAAAAATTTAAGCTAAATATGACGGTCTCATAAAAATATAATAAGATCAACCTAAGTAATTAAGTGGAAGAGCCAGGATTTGAACTCCAAAGCCCATGCTTGTTCATTCACAATATACTAATTGTTATTACGTGGACACATTATTGTAGGGACAAGTCTGCTTTTATGACACTCATCATCATTTTTTAAATTACTAAGAAAATCCCTACAACCATTTTAGATCTTATCAAGGAGAAACAAATGGACTGCTCTGTCCCCTTTCCTTCCCCCAAATCAATCCTAGAAAAATTACAGGGGCCACAAGCGAGTGAAGGTCTAAGAACCCAGCTATTCTGTCTGACTCCCAAACTCTGCATTTCCCTGCTCCCAAACCCCCATCAGACAGTAAACTCGTTCTGATCTGGGCTTTTGATACGAAATATTCTTTTATTCAATGATAAGAATTTTCTACTGTGTAGTATGCTAAGGAGCATTTCAGAACCTCTTTTTGTTACTGAACTAACCTGAATTTGAGAGCTGGCTCCACCCTTTGCTAGATTTGTATTCTTGGGCAAGTTTCTTAACCTCTTTGAGCCTGCTTCCTCCTCTATAAAATGGTGATGATGATAATAATAATACCCACCTGACAGGATTATAAGGACTAATGTATTCCATGACAAACGCTTAGCACAGCACTCAAAATTCTAGCTACAGCAGCTAGGCTTGGTAGGCTACAGTAACAACAGCAGTCATATTTTTTAGGGTTGAAATATTCTAGTGATTAGCTAGAGGAAGGCTGCCTTTGCTAGTCCTACGGCTAGCTGAACAGGAAGCAAGGTTCTGCATTCTAGACGCGCAAATCGTGTGTTGTTGCTATTCTATTCCTTCTGATTTATTCTTTTTCTTTTGACTTAACTAATCATGGAACAGTTTCTGGTAATTCATACAGATGTTGTTAAAATTGTCCAGATTCTGCATGTTAAGGGTTTTAATATAATAAAAAGCCACTTACTCTGGTGGAGGCATTTTTGAGGGCTCCACGTCCCGCAGGAACTCACACTGAAGAGCCTGCTCTGCAGTGCAGCGCTTACTAGGATCCAAGGCGAGCATGTAATCAAATAAGTCTAGTGCGGCTGCAGGAATACTGGCGTGAGAGGATTACACAAGTCATGCATGTTCTCTGACACAAGCTGAATGTTTCTCTAAGAACTTATTCTAAGTATTAGCATACAATGGTATATTTTATTATTCTATAGGCAATTTGCTGTTTTAATATAAATTAAGAACTGAACAGAATAGTTTCCTATAACAAGGTAAAAAACTGAGTTCAAATAACTTGAAAGGTGTTTCGTTCAGTTTAAACGGTATTATTAAAGTTTTTTTAGATAAACACTGAATCAAACATACAACTCCCGATCACTGAATCCATAATAATGGTGAAATGGTCATCTGCATGTAGCACAGGGAAACTCAAAGTGAAATGGCATAAAGAATTGTGATCGGTCTACCTTAGGTCAGAGGATAGAGTAACATTTAGAATCCTCAAGAAATAGCTAAAACAAAACAAAACAAAACAAAACAAAACAATGCAACATGGATGTGTAAGCATCCCCTTCTTACAAAACAAATTCTTCTCTTAACTTTCGACGATACTGCTTCTTTGGTTTCATGGTGTTGAAATATGGAAGTTTGATTACATCAGGCCACACTGCAGGGCATGGACTCCCACATATACGGCTGAACAACGCACAAAAAGAAGTTTATCAGTATGAAATACATTAAAAAAAAATACAACTGCTATACGAAGCATTGACTCATTTTTAAATACACAAAAGTTCAAGTCCTGATACAGTGTAAAGAAGTTTCATTAAATATTTTGGTCATCCTAACTCTAAATTACTTGTTTCAAGAAATCAGTTTCTTTTCAGTGAATGCTTCTAACACTCCAAACACTCAAATTCCTAGGGAAAAAAAAGACCCTTAATATTTGCAAAATCAAACGGTAAAACACAGGTAACACTCAAAATGTGCTGACCATATTTTGAACCAAAATTTAAAGTTTTTCTGTCAATTATTAAAGAACTAGAGTTTAGTGTGTGTCTTTCTCTGGTTTTACAGGTACCTGTCACCACATCTTCTCATGAACATAATGAAGTTTGCAATAATAGCAGAAAAGATTTCCTATACTCAGGAAGCTAACTGAACTATAAAGACTGCTGCTGAATTTGATCAACAGAAGGACCCGAAAAGTAACATTCTTGAAACACAGAAGTTCTTCAATTTCAGTAGTGCCTCTGATTTCAAGGTATTTAGAAATTTTAACTGCTTTACTTTGTTTGTATCTTAAAATCCATCATTTTTATATTAATTAGTAAGTCCTTCTTATGGTAAACTGAAGAAATTTTATAACAAATAGATAACTCTGGCTGGTAAACATTTAAAAACTAATGATTTGGTAATATGTAGATGAAAAATTGGTTAAATACACTTAACTTGATTATATTGAATCTCAGGAATAAATGTACATTGTATATAAAATTATCAGCTGATCTTCATATATAAAAAGAAACCATACACGTATCACTGACTAAAAGTAAAAACAGTCTACACGTACATAAAATATAAATGCAGGCACCAATTGTATAAGCAAATAATAACTAAAGACTTTTTTGTGGCATTTAAGAATGCAACGTCAGAAACACACTTATGTAAGACAACCTCTCATTTTTTAAGCTACATGTCACTGAAATTGTACTTTGTCTCAATATAGTTTAGGATTTTAATAAATCCACGCTTTTTATAAGGTATTACGCTCTATTTCTACACGCTGTTTCTTCCTCCTTCTAACTTCATTCCCACAACATCCTCAAAAGGAAAGATGGCCAAACTCAGGAGCACGGCTCTCTGTGATCTGGTCCCAGAATGCCTTCCTAGTCTCATCTCCCAATTCATCTCTTCCCATAGACCAACCACTCCTCCATGTCTCTGCTCACGTTCCTCCCCGCTAGATTCTACCTGGCTGAATCCTTTTCATTTCTCAAGATTCCCATCAAGAGTAATCTATTCAAGAGTGTTTTCTGTAGCCCCACTGCCCAGAATGGTCCCTGTTTGCATGCTACTTGTTTGTTTTGACACTATTTCATCCTGCTTTGTATTTTAGTTGTTTACATGTCTTTCTGTTACTAAGTTATAGTTCAGGAACCACTCTCTCACTTTTACATACTATAGAAATATACTGAGTAACTGCACAAATACAAATTATTAATCCCAGGCAGATTGATGTGCACCATAATAGAAGTATAATAGAAATATATTGGAATAAAGAAAATGAAGGGTAGTTTCAACTACAGAAATACAGGAAAATGCACTCGAGTTAGACAAAGGGTGCAGAATTGTGCCTACAACTCCAAGGATAAGTAAACAATAGACAGGTGAGAAAGGGAGTAAGAGAAATTATGTTACGGGCAAAGAGAAGTGCACAGGCAAAGCCATGGAAGTACCAAAGGATAGACATTTGGGAGGAAGACTAAGGAAATCAGAACAGCTGAAATTCAGGTCTCAGGGAGGTTTAGCTGGAAGCACAGACAGGGGGGACACAACACAGTCGGCCTAACTATAATGAAGACAGACTTTGAAAACAAACTTTAGAACTGAATCCCGTCTGTGTGATATTGGTGGAAAATTGTATCAACTTAAGAATCTGTTTCTCTTTTGTAAAATAGAGATTAATTTTACTCTGGAGCTATGAAATTAAATGGGCTAGCATCTGGCTCATTAACAGCCTGATAATAAAAATCAGTTTCATTATCTCACAGCTAAAGAGTTTTAATTATTTTAGTATATGTGTTCTGGGAAGACAGCTGAGTGGTGAAGTTATCTCACTGGTAGCAGCATCCAAGATGGAATAAACAGTCTAAGACAGGGGAAATTACTAGAAACTAGGGTGGCAGACGTGACAGCAACTGATAATCGCCCTTCAGCAAAATCAGTGCCTGGTGGCCAGTCTGCTATCCCCCAATCATCTACTGAAGATGCCTTGAAAGGCCTCATATGTTAATCCCCAAATAACTATTTGGGGAATCTATTTTGATCTATTGACTTATCTACTCTGGTGTCAACAACATAGCTTTATATTTTTTATAAGGCTTACAGGACAAACCTGTCTACCCATTTCCCTAATTATTCTTTTCAGAATTTCCTTACAGATGAATTGTACAATCAATTACTGTCACACTCCAAAAGGAAAAGAATCCTGTTGGGATTCAACTGCTGCTCTGAATTTATGAATTTGGAAAGGATACTATCTTTACAAAGCTTAGTATTTCCATTTTTATACTTCCTTTAGTTTTATACAGGCATACCTTGTTTTACTGAGCTTCACAGATACTGTGTTTTTTCAGACTTCAGATCTGTGGCAACTCTGCCTCAGCAAGTCTACTGACATCATTTTTTTTCCAACAGCGTCTGCTCGCTTCGAGTCTCTGTGTCACATTTTGGTAATTCTCGCAGTATTTCAAACACTCCATCAGCAAAAAGATTACAACTCACTGAAGGCTCAAATGATGGTCAGCATTTTTTGGCAATAGAGTATTTTAAAATTAGGGGATGCACACATAATGCTACTGCACACCTCACAGACTACAGTGCAGCGTAAACGTAACTTAATGCACACTGGGAAACCCCAAAACTTGTGTGACTCACTTTATCCTGATATACACTTACTGCAGTAGTCTGGACCCAAACCTGCAGTATCTCCAAGGTATACTTCAATTATACCTTATATATTTCTTTTTATGGGTTCTGCTTTTTGCTTTTTTGAATGTGTTCCTATCCCTGTTATATTTCCTAAGCAGTAACTAGGAGAGATTTGTTACGGGAAAGGGTGGAAACTTGACACACAAAATTTCAGGTAGCCATCTGAGATCCTATGGTTCCTAATATAGTTTTGGGTTTTGTTTCTGTTTTTGTTTTTTTGTTTTTTAGTTCACAAAGGTTTACTTCTCTACACAGGCAGAAAACATATCCACGTTAATTTCCTAATTTCATACCTGTGTCATATAGGGTGAGTAAATTCCATTTAACACAGTTTTTTGCTAATTGTTTCTGAGGCCGTCCAGGTTTATTATCACCACCTATAATCAGAATTCATCTATATGTTTCAAACGTGTATTCCTCTTTATCATTACAGTATGCTACATGATGTGATAATTTCCAAACAATGGTAAAATGCTAATGATGTTCCACAATACTAGGTAATTTTGTTTGGTTTCTGATTTTAATAATGGGATTACATTCATTATTTACCATGGGGAAAGATGACTTTTGGTTTGAGAAGAAGTACAACATATAATAAAGATACTCACAGACACACACATACACACAAATTCACACATATATCCTGTTAAGAAAGCACAAATTTATTCCTTTTTATTATGGGTTTTATTTTTCTGGCTTTTAAATTTAAAAAAGATACTTTCTTTAGTTCTATTTGTTTTGATTTTTAGAAACTCTATTATAATCATCACCTGTATTTTCTTCCTGGGTCACTAATGTCTTGAATTATTTTAAGAGGTTTCCTAATATTCAGTCATCCTTACATTCAAAAGAGGAATACCACCCTGGGCTAATAAAGTACTATTATTTTAGTGTAATGCTATATTCTACTTTTTAATTGGTATACAGTAGCAGTTCACAAAATAGGGTCCAAAGACCAGTGGGTGTCTCTTAGACCCTTTGGGGGGTCTGGCAGGTCAAAGGTATTACTAAGACATTATTTAGCTTTTTCAATGTGTTGACTTTGCACTCTGGTATTAAGCCCATGGTGGCACTACTGGCACTTTACAAACCACTGGCACCTTAGCATGATTTAGGCAGTAGCACCAGACTATCAGTAGTAAATACTCTTCACTACTATACAATCTTGGTGCAGGAGGGGGAGACAATTTCACTTAAGAATGTAATTGTTGAAGCAGTACAAATTATTATTAAATCCTTACACTTGAATATACATCTTTTTAATATTCTTAGTAATGAAACAGAAAATACTCATAAAGCACTTCTGCTGCACAACAAAGTGATCGCTATCTTGAGACGCACCCGTGCAATTATTTGAGTTGCAGGCTGAAGCAGCTGCTTTTTTCATGAACCATCATTTTTACCTGTAACAAAAGCTAATAAACTATGGTCATTCAGACTTGGGTATCTGCCAGACATTTTCTTAAATAGGAACAAAGTCAGCTTGTTACTTCAGGGAAGACAAGTGCAATCTTTATTGTCAAGTAGAAAATTCAAGCTTTCAGGAGAAAATCAGAATAGTAGAAGACTTATATCCACACCATAAACTTAGTCTCAAATATCTAAAGGCTTTTCTGATGAGATTAGTGGTCATAACAAATGTAATGAATGTTACATCTGGAAGACCTGCTCAATTCAGTGATCCAGTATTTATCAAATGACCAATACATAATGTTACAAAATCATCACAGGTAAGGGATCCATTTACAGTGTAAGATGTGCCAACAGACATCAATATACTAGAGCACAAAGCAGATGGTTTCAGAGTGCACGTTACAGCTAACCTGTAAAAAACTGCCACTTGGCGCAGCTTCAAAGAATGTGTGTAATTATGTGAAAAGACTACTGAAGATAGCATATCACAGGTGTGAGGAACCAGGTGTTTATTAAGCCAGACATTGAAATATTTTAAAAAGGTTAAAAAAAATGCTATTCATTTCACCAACATTTATTTTAGTTTAGAAAATATAAACTTTTCACAATTAAAATGTTATGTTAACATACTGTTTCTAAATGAATTAGTAAGTATTTTAATTCTCAGTTTTAAATATCAATAGATACAATCAACAATACAACAGATCCAAGTTCCTGGGGTCTTTCATAATTTTTAAGAGCGTAAAGAAGTTCTGAGACCAAAAAGATTACGAAGTACAAGTCTATAAAAATGTTTTACACACGACTGATTTATGAAGGTATACGTTTCATTTTTTAACATATGGGCACTTTCCTCCTTCTTTTCCTATATTCTGGAACAACTAAAGTCTATGCCTTTAAAATTTAAAAATTTTTACCTGCGTGACCATTTAGGCCTGAGGTTTTGTGTATGTGTGGGAGCGGGGAGAGAGGATTCTTCTCATTCTAATGTACTTTTAATTTCTTCCATGATTATATTTCACAAGCAATGTACATCGTGTGATATAAAGGTTCTTTTGCTGGCTGCCAGAAGGCTTAGAGTTAAAAGTGTGACTCTCACATAAAAAATATTTTCGCCCTCCTTCATTCCTTTTTGTCCCCACCTATGTTTTTCACTCTCTGCCATGACTTTTTAACCCATGCTACTTCTTAGCACAAAGCTTTTGTAATCTGCATAAAGTATTTCCTGGAACAAGGTGAAGTACAAGTAACTTGACCACTCTGGTGTTAAGCTCTTTAAGACAAATTCTGGTTAGCATTCCCACCCTCAATCTGTTTATACTTGTTTGTACATTGCAGGCCCTCGATCTCATCATTCCTGCAGCTTAACATTCCAGCATTACTGCAAATAAGATGAGGGGAAGAAGTACATTAGGAAACTTACATTTATTGATTTTCACAACCCTAAGCGTATTATTTGTCCTGTTTGACTTGTGAAGAAAGAAACTTACAGCGTTATAGGACTTACCCTAAGTCACAAGAGCAGAAGTAGCTGAGCTGGCATTAGAAGCCAGGCCTGTAAGACTCCAAAGCCCACCCCTTTCAATATACTCTGCTGCCTCGTTTCAAATCAAGGAAACTTGTCTCTTTTACCAGAAACTTCCTTTTTTTCCTTCACGTTTTACAAATAATTAATGCTATAAAATGAAAATTGAAGCATCTTTTTCGTATTATTATAAATATTTGATATCTTACCAAAAAACAGAAACATTCTGAAATATATAAAGTAGAAAGTAAAACAGTCCCCCCTCCTGAGCCCTCTCACAAGCCCATGTTCAGATTAACAATTCAAGGCTCTTATGATGTCTTTAGTTTGTCTCATCTATATGGGATCAAATCGTACAGAAAGCCGTGTTACAGAAGGGTGTCTGCAAAACTGCTCTTTTCATGTGACCATGTTGCTTTTCCCTGTCAGTATCTCCAGATCTGCCGTTTCCCTTTTAATAACTGTACAGAATGCCACTAAGCAGATGGATTAAGCTTTCTTTTTATTTCCATATGGTTCACTAACTGACTTAACATGTTCCTAAAATAATCCAAATACACTCATGCCCCAGGATCACGACTCTGCTCTTCCCTCACTTCACTGGGATCTCTGTTCCAATGATGCCTCATGGGAGAGACCTTCCCTGGCTCCATACACAGCACTGCTTTTAGCATTGTCTATCCCCTTACGCTTATCACCATCTGATGTATTTTATTAACTTGTTTTGTCTATCTCCCCCAACTAGAAAGCAGAAAAAGTTGTGTGCCAATCACTAGGCACTGAGGATAAAATCCCCAACCTCTTTGTATCCTCAGTACCAGTAACTGGCACACAACCAGCAATCAATAAATACTGTTCAATTAACTACCTGATTTGAAATATCTTCTGTATTATATTCTAAGGTCCACATGAACTTACTTTAAATTTCTGAATTTCCCATAGAATTCCACTAATTCATCTATGTAGCTTCTGCCAGTACAAAATGGTTTTAGTTACTAAAATTTTGTTTTAACATATGATATGCCTAATTGTCTTTCTTTAAGAATTGTCCTGGTTATTTTCGGCTTTATACCTCCAGATCTCCCCCCACCCCTCACTATGTTTCTAACTGCTTATTATCGATACATAGTCTTTAAAAACTACTGCTTTTGGCATGTATGTGTTAGTATATACTATATTAGTATATTGTGTATATATATAAATATACACACACACATTTGTATATGTATATCTGAACACCTGTCATTTTACCAAACTTTTTATTTAAGGTATTTAAGGCAATTTCCTTATATGTATGCATGTATCGATGTTACCAGATATAAATTATGATAGTGCGATAGTACTGCCTCCATCTTTCCAATATTTATTTCTCTTATTGGGTTCATTCTTCTAACACTACTAGTTAACTAGTTAGTGCTCCTGAAACGCTCTTAAAATAATAAGCCATCTTTTCCTCATTCTTGTCTTTACTTCTAGTAATTCACCACTAAATATTACTGTCTGTTAGTTCGTGATAACATACTTTTATCACAGAAATATGCCTCTATACTTAATTAGTAGTTTGTATTTTCAACAATGCCTATTCAACACCTATCAAGATAAACATATTATTTTACTTCTACTACAATGATGCATCTTAATGACAGAATTCCTAAAATTAAAACACTCTTGTATTCTTAGGATGGCCCGTTCTTGACTCTGCAAGTGAATTTTTAATGAAATGTTGGATACTACTGGCTAATCACTCCTTTAGAATTTCTATATCAATATTCTTTAGAAATTTCTCATGCTGCCTTTTTGGTGTTTTGTGTCATACTAACTTTGTAAAAAGTTCCAGGAAGTTTTATTTCCTACATAGTACAGAGAATTGGGTATAAGTTTAGATACTAAGGTAAAACTATCTAGATTCAAATCTCAATTTTGCCACTTGCTAGATGTATGACTCTGAACAAATTCTTCACCTCTGAAAGGTTCAGTTTACTTAACCATAAAAAGAAGATATAACTGAGGTAATTCAAGAGAAATTCTTAAAACAATACTTGCATCATGTATAAAATAAACAAATGTTAACATTATTAATAGAAGCCCTAGTATTCAATATAATTAGGAACAATGGTCAGCTAACAGAGAAAATGGGTTAGAGGGAATCATTATCAAAAAAAAGAAAGAAAGAGATACACAGATACATAATTCAAACATTTTATTTTAACTAAGAATGTATAAATGTGCATTTATTTCCCAACCTTCTGACATTAGGCCAAGGCCTTCTCTTTGAAAAGAGTATTCATTGAATGAGATTCTAAATTAGCTTTTTTGCACAAACCACACCCATAACACATCAACCAGGATTTAAAGCAATCTGAGTATTAAATTCTCCTAAATTCTTATGAGTTTTCTTTCTAACTTATAGTAACTTGCACACCCCTAATTAATTTGACAGCAACTCTGTTAAGTCTTTGCAAAGCAGTGCATCTGTCTGTATTTAATTAAATGACATATATAATAATAATAAAATGTTTATATACAAAATTGGAAACAACCACTTCTTAGTCATCACACTCTTCATCTGGTGAAATAAATAATGTAGTCTTACTAGACAGTGGTAGTCTACTAGCTGCGAATATTTAGCTTGCTATGTTATCAAGCTAGTTTTATTTACAGATAAAATGGAGAGCATCAATTAATTCATAAGTCTGCTGAAGGGAAGGTTCATAGTATACATGTGCCTTTTAACAATATCTCTCCTAAAAATTCTCATTTGTATTTTGAAACACACAAATCTTACAAGTTACAAATATTATATATGAAAACCAAAAGTGTTTTTAAAAAAGGAATTTATTTTAAAATATCAGATGAATGGAAAAAAAAATATCAGATGAAGAGAAAGATGATTAACATGTATGTCCTATGACCTAGGTCCTGTGATAGGCTCCAAATAATGAAGACCTATGCCAGTGGGTGCATGGATGTATTCTCGCGTATAAGCATACTATACAGACACATAAACATATATGCACATATGTATATAAAAGAGTATTTATTTATATTATACCCAAACATTAATTCTCTTCATTGTCATACTTGAAGGAAGAGTATCTACCATTCATTCTCTCCTCCCTCACATTTACTCTTCCTTCCCAGTCTTATCTTTGGGGGCCACAAGTACTTTGATTTAATCACAAAAGATCTTAGGACTTTAAGATCCTCAATTTTACTAGAACAGGTATTAAGAATGCCTGCAATCTAGTTCCTCCTCCATTCAGCAGTCGTTAACCTTCAACAGAACTATGCTGTCCTCCTAGAAACACAAGCCTGAACATTTTTTAATTTCCTATAGAGTATGACACACCTCTCCACAAGTATAATCAGGAGCTTACCTTATTAATTCTAGTTGTGCAAGTTCCTGATTTGCTTGAAATATAGGCTTTTTAGTGAAGAGCTCACCAAGGATACATCTAATGGGAAAAATATCCATCGTTACCAAATGGTATGATTTTACTTCACCACCAAAAGTTTCAAGTAAATTAAAACAGTCGATAAGCCCATCTTACCCACAGCTCCACACATCAATAGCTGGTGTGTATCTTTCTTCTCCCAGCAGCAGTTCAGGTGGACGGTACCATAAAGTGATGACCTTATTAGTATATGGTCGACTAAAACACACAAAAAACACCCTTTAGAGTTAATACGTATTAGAATAAGAGAAATTTTCTTAAGAAGTATTATTTTGACTGATCAAAGCAATCCTACAATTCTAACTAAAACTACTGTCATCTGCCCACAGACGGGCTCTAACATCTAATGTATGATCATAAAATATATCTGAAAGCAACATGATTAATTTAAAAATTCCCTTAATACATAAAAAATTAGAAGTAGTTGGCTTGTTTTAACTGTAATATGGTCAAAGAATGGTCTTTATTATCGACACAACTGTTTAGTACTGTTTTTTTTTTTTGTTTCATAACTTTTAAAAGGATTAAATGATTTAAAGGGCACTGACTGACTGACCAAATCTGGCAAATTACTAATGTGTGGTAAGACATAGTTCAAATTGGAACCACCTAACATAAGTTTTCAATCGAGCATATCTTTGGCAATATTTCATTGATTTCAACCCACTTCAGTATGTGAATAGAAAGTAGAGTGGTGCAGACTGCAGTAGCTGAGGTCTATTCTGCAAAGAACCACCAGCAATAGGTAAGATGCTTCATTAGATGATTCCTTTAGGTCACACATATTGCTAAGAGGACATATACATTGCTACCACTTTATCTGCCACAGAAGAGATTATCTAGTAAGTTGTATAAATATTTTCACTCCTCAGAGAGTGATCCTGATCCTCTACATGAGTAAAAAGAGTCCAAGAAGTTAGAGGTGGTTCTTCCACTGAACCATGGTTGGGGTATATACTTCAGGGTGATCACATGTGCCTTGAGATCAATTTTAAACCTCTCTCTCTTTCCAAATATCCTCCAAATCACAAGGACGCAAAGGCTATAATAGGAAATTCCCCAGAAAGGCTGTATTCCAAGCCCATTAGGTAAATGAGAGTGGCTTGGACTTGGACCAGTTTGGGGAAGGAAAAGAAGGAACATATAATTTATAAACCAATTCTCTCTCACCAACTGTAGGTCTGAAGTTCCACGCAGCACACGACCTCAGTAACCTGATCTGCTCTGCTCCCACACAGTCGAATTTCTCCAAATAATTTGAACACTTACACTATAAGCCACTGATCTGGGCATTACAGCATTGCCATAGATGGAACGATAGTAACACAGTGTGCCAAAGTCAGGGGAAAAGGATACCTGACCTTGGTGTTGTGAAAACAGAGGACAGTCTAAGCTGTATATTATCAGTAGCCGAGTAGGACTGCACTTTTCTGACATTATTAAATGACTTTTCTTAGTGATTTCTGCTTGTTCTGTTCTGTTTGTTCAGCTCTTGTCTTCACACACTGAGGAAGTCTCTTAAACTCTAACTGCTCTAATTAAGCTGTGTTTAATCATTCTTTAAAAATATGTTCGCCTCTTTACGCCTTAACTCCATTTAAATTTGAGATTCCTTCCTATTCTTCTCTCATTCAAACCTATACCTCCTTTAAGACAGTGACAGATCTACCTCCATAGAGTCTTCTCTCTATTAACAATAGATTTATTTTCACATTCTTAAATTTACACCATACTACCACTGATTAAACTATTTTGTTTTTCCTATGTTCCCAGAAAGTCAAAAGACCCCAGAGACTATTCTTTATTATGAACCCCACACACAAAGCCCAGAAATGCTGGGCACAGGGCAGGCCCTTTAAGGTATATATGGCCCAGCACCTATGCAAGGTGACATATATGAAGTAGCTGGGTGGGGAAAAAAGTCTGAGAAAATTATAAGTAATTTTCTGAAATATTCTGAGGGTCCACAAGCATATAACCTACGATCTTATTACTAAAGTACAACTGGGTATCTACAGTCTCAAGAAAATGTTTAAATTAATACAAATCTGCTGTAAATAGTTGATTTTTAACCTTTTATGTTCAGAAATGCTTTTAAATATATTTTAAAAATAAAAGTATGCTGAATTATATGGAGAAATCACACAAATTAAGGTTACTAAATTTTACTGAAGAAGGAATATTTAAATAAAAGATTGGTATTTTATACATTGTTAAAAAGAAAAAACAGATGCAAAATGGAGTCACTTGTGCTAAGTTCCACACTAGCAAACCAAGACTTTAATACCTAATCTAATTGCAGATTCAGCCCATCCCAGGAATGTAATCTTAACCACTCAGTCTGGAACTTCCTAGTCAGCACCAGTGAGGGAATCTGCCACACAGACCCCTACCGTCCACTAATGGAAAGTGACCTTGCCACAACCAGTCTGCTTTTTGCTAGTGTAACTTTCTTGTCCCTGCCCCCTTCTGCCTTAAAAAATCTTCCATTTTGCACAGCTCCTCAGAGCACCTTCCTTGCTAGACAGGATGCTACCTAATTGATGAACTGTTTAATAAAGTCAATCAGATCTTCAAATTTGCACAGTTGAATTTCGCTTTTTAACAGATTTGGTGGCAGTGGTAGGACCAAGGGAGACTTGCAATAGCTTAAGGGGGTAATAACATAGGTATGGGTATCCTGGAACCCCTCTGAGTTCTCTGTCATTCTAAGTTCTGCTCTCTCTGCATTGAGCTCTGGATCTAACTGACTTTCCATTACAGGGAAGGTCAGCTTGAGCTAGAAGATGGTTCTGCCCAAAGCCCAATTCCTTAACCTTTGTTTCAGACTGCAATTCCGAGTGTTTTGAGTGGAAAACCCCTAGACCTTAAGTCTGCCCCAAAATCTGTTAGAAGCAGCTGTTTTCCATCCATGTGGAGCCCCCAGTCCTTAATCGTTGAGGTCTGTTGGTTCTTTACCCACTCTGAGACCACAAGACCATTAGCAAAAGTCTTCAAGTTATTGGCCTTATGGTCCTCCTATATTTACCTTCAAAAGAAGGCTCCTCCCAGAATTGATAAGACTCTGAGGGATTTTCTAGTAGACTGCTACCTTAAACAGTCAAGAAAAATTAAAAGCTTTAAACCCCACTTGAAACCTCCCGGTGTGATCCTGGAAGAACTATCAGAAAACGCTCTCCCAAATCTGTCTGTAGTACTCAATAAAAAGGTGAAACTAAAATATCTTTTGCACCCTCTTTGTGTTTGCCTCTTATATCCAAGGGGTCATTCAATGCTGCCAGAATTATTTATTGTTCCTCCCAGCTGAAAACTGACAAGATATTTAAAAGGATTTTTAAGTAGCTCTGTGGTCAGAAATTGAAAACTGATACTCAGAGACTGACACAAACTTTTTTAGGACATCTCCCTAAAATAAAACCACATGCACAGAAGTAAAAGATATAAAAGGATTTATAGGTGGCTCAACCTATAAAGTCATTTAGGTTTCAACCCAATTCTCTGAGGAATTGAGAACTGTCCTTATCTTACGAATCTTTGCAAAACTAGAAATGTAACTGCAGAGATGGTTCAAAGTTCACTATTCCTTTTTACCAAGCCTCAAACCTACTCTATTTATCTTAAAAGGCTTGTGACATGCATTCTTTCCGTGTGCCCTGGAGATGTCAATGTTAAAGTACAAACTTCAGGGAGATAATTCTTAAAAGAAAAAAAGGGGGGAAAGGGCATTTGAAATTTAGCGTTAGCCATAGAGCAGGTAGTGTAACTTATTCCATCTAACAGGAATACAACTCCTTTTGTAACTAGGAACATGGAAGCTGTAAGATCTCTGTCTATATTTGTCTGTGTGTTTGTGTGTCCGTGTCTGTGTGTGAGCGTTGTAGATATGTGACGTAGTACTAATAGCTCCAAATGGTATTACTAAAATTAATTTGTAAAAAAGCTCTATTTAATTGGCTTAACCAAACAAGTGCTTATATAAATTTAGTATTCATAAAAATTTTCAAAAACTTAATAGAGACTACCCAAATGCCTTACATATTCATTGGATGTGGGAAAATATGCAGTGTAAAAGTTAGGATGTTGGTTTAGTTATTAAAATAAGCATGTCTTTAGAGTTGTCAGCATTAAATATAAAACTTTCATTCTACCTGGTTTTACTAATCAAATAAGTTCATGTTATCTTTGTTACAAAATTTGTCAGCCTGGAAAATGACTTGATGACTGACTGTGAATTTTTTATGGCATTAAAAATAAACAAGAGGCCCCAAATGGAGTTACTTAAGTCTCACCAGGACTTAGTAATACCTAACCTAACTGCACTTTCAGCCTCTGCCAGAAGTGGAATTTTAAACAAGTTCATCTAGAATTTCCTGATCAACACTTCGTAAGAACCCCTTCCTGCCCCTAAGGGAGGGCGACCTTGACTGAAATAATCCACTCTTCTAACATCCTTGCCCCATCCTCCTTCTGCATATAGAAGTCTTCCATTTTGTACAGCTCCTGAGAGCTCCCTTTTCCTTCCCAGATGGGATGCTGTCCAACTCATAAATTGTTTACTAAAGCCAACTAGATCTTCAAATTTATTCAGCTGAGTCTGGTTTTAACAGGATTGGTAAAAGTGACAGGATCCAACCAGACTTCCAAAGGCATTCGGGAACAAGAAACACAGGTGTGCTATCCCATGAGTCCTCTGAGTTCACTGTTTCTCTCGCTCTTTCCTAGGGCCCATGGGTTAAGTTTCTTGATTCTGAGCTCTACTCTTTTTGGGCCAAGTTCAAGCCTCTAGCCTTTCAGACTGCAGTTCCCAGATTCTCAAGTGGAAACCCCAGCCCTTGATTCTATCCCCAGATTCCACGTTAGGAACTGCTGGTGGCAGTTGTAGTTTCCCATTTGTTTGGAACCAGTCAGCAGCCCCCACCTGTTGGTCTGCTGGGTCAATTCTTTTCCCAAAGTTCCACAGGAATTGTTGGTGATTACCAGTGAGAGTCAGACTGGGTCTGACTTAAAATCTGGGCTACATCCAAGGTTGGACTGGGTCCAACTTGAGCTGGAATGGGTCCAGTAAAGATTATTGCTAATAGGGATCTTGGAAGCCAGAAAAATCACAAAAATTGGTGACCACAGGTCAAGCACTTAAAGGTTGTCAGAGAACAGGCCACCTCAAGGAGACAGCTGTGACAGGATAAGTTGGTGACAGAATGGGTCAGAATGACACTCGGTTGCCCTCAAACCTCAAGAAATTTCTATGCAATGAGGTACACTGTCAAACACTCCACAATTCTCAACACTGCATCATATCCCTCTTTGGTTTTGGTTTGGCTCCAAGAAATCCAAAGGCTTGACTAAAGCACTGGGATCCTTTATATACAAAAAGTTGGGCATGCTACCTTCTGGCACATCTGCTTATTTTATGTCTAAGAAGTGTGGTGCCAGAAGCTGTAGATAACTATAAAAATGGCAAAAATCATATACCAAATCTTACTGAAGACAACCTAGAATTACAATGTCCATTATGGGAAGGTTCCAATTAGACAAGATCATTCATTTAAGAAGTACACACGAAAGTACTTCTTATCAAATGAACATAATGGGACATCTACCTTAATTTACATGTAGAAGCTTCCAAAACGTTTCAAGATTCCAAAATAACTTCATTAAGAAGATTCATTGCAAAAAGCGAATGAAACATTAAACATACAAAAGGCACCTAAAACAACACCAAAGCCTCCTCATTACAGCCTCCTAGGGGTCCATCACTAAAACACTGGCCAAGGAATCAACTGTAACCAACTGGGACACTGGAAAAGAGACCATCCTCAAAGGCTCTATGAAATGTACCCAGAGAGAAAGAAAAACGTTATAACACAAGAAGATAAGTATGTCAGTCCTCTGATATCATTTAGGTGACAACCCAATTCCTTGAGGAATTAAAAATGGCGATACTTATTTTATAAATCTAGTCTTTACAGAAGCAAAGACAGGGCTTCAAAAACAATTCGAATTCCACCAATCCCAAAAACCTTGCCTATTCATCTCAAAAGGCTTGTAAATACTGATTTTAGGAAACCAAAGTCCCTCTTGGAGTCCTTTCCTTCTGTTTTGAGATGTAAATTTAATTTTTATCTAGGCCATCTCTTTTAAGTACAAATTTAGTGAGGTAACCCTTATCAGAAGAAGGAAAGGGGTAGAATTCTTTGAAATCTGGACAAATGGAAAAACCATGTGTCTTGCCCACAAATGTTAGTAGAAAAAGCTTTAGCCATGTGAGCAGATGAAGTTATTCCAACTATTCTTTTACAACTAGTGAATTCTATGTTATTGTACCTGTCTTGTGGGTAAAATTTAAAAACGAAGCTATGAGGTCTCTAAGTCTGTATGTTTCTTTGTCTCCACATATGTGTGATGTAGATGTGTGTTATTTTCTACCTCCAGATGGTATTGCTAAAATTAATTTGTAAAAGAGAACTCTATTCAGTTGGCTTAAAAATAAACAAGTGTTTATATAAATTAAGGGTTGGGTATTTTATAAGTCTACAGAACTGTAATAGAAACTAAGCCAGATGATTTTCAAGGTTCACATGATCTGAGAATATTTTGATACTAAAGCCACTTTAAGGTTGTTGATTTAGTTAATTAAAACAGACATGACATTAGAGTTACCAACATTCAATTTAATGCAGATAAACAGCTTGTATTCTACCTGGGTTTACTAGTCAAATTCATATTATCTCTTCTAAATTTGTCAGCAAAAAATAAGTTAGAATGATGACTGATATTGTCTATTGTCTTAGGAAGTTTCCACGGTTAAGCTAAATATAATTTCTAGGAGCAAATCATTTATATAGATGTAAGTGGGATAAGAGTTTACAGATAATTTTTTAGCAATAATTATATATACCTAGATCATTTCCAAATAAGATGAAATAGTGAAACCTTAATTACTAACATATGTTTATCTACTTTTGGCCTATTAAAGAAAAACTGAAGATATTTGAGTTTATTAATAAACATGTCTTATGCTTTATTGGAAGACTGTACTGTAAACAAGCATGTTTCTAAGAGAAATTATTAAATGCACTCATAAATTTGCCAATCTACAGAATGCTGGTGTAACAGTTCACAACTGCTTTCTTTGCAACTGCTGAGTTTTTTCTACTCGGAATGTCATGTGCCGAGGTCTTCATTAATTTGCCCTCTTCTCATCACTCAGGTCTTAGCTCAGTCTACTTCTCAGAGAGTTCTACCCTAACTGCCTTGGCTAAAACTGCCCCAGCAGCCACCCCACCCCCATACTGACACTACTTACCGACACTATTTTGCTTTGCAGCATTTAGTATTTTAAATTCTTTCCTCTACCCTACAGGTTTGTTGTCTACTTTCTCTCATCACCATGTAAATGAGACCAGGGACTTAGGTCTGTCTTTCGTATCTCTAACACCTAACCAATACATATAACCTAGGTCAGAGTCTGGTATATAGTAAGTACTCATTAATTTAATCACCTGACTATGCCATAACTACATAACAACAAACACAATCTTTTTCCTCATGCCCTTTCTCCATTTCCTTCTAATTTTACCCCAGTTTCCTCCTTTTGGTATTTTCCCAGAAAAATGTATCATAACATTGCAACAGAAAATCAAAAGTAATTTTTTTCCCAATGGATGTCCTCTTAGGATAACCTGTCCATTCTTATTACACATGTGAATTGAGAAGTCCTACAAGTACCTGCATCTTAACATATCCAAACGGAAATGTATCTCTTCGGCCGCAAACCTGCTTCCTGTTTCCTGTCTCAGCAAATAGCGTCACAGTTCATGGCAGAGATTGCTAAACTGTCTTTAAAAATCTGTTCTTCCTTTCTTCGATGGTAGCTGTCCACCTACTCTACATTTCCCACCTCACTGCAGTTAGGTGTGGCCACGTGACCAAGTTCTTACCAATGGAACGTGAAATAGGTCTCGCTCATAACACTCCTCCCTCTTTTCTAGCTTCCGGCTGACAGACATGGAAGGCATGTGAAGAAAGACAGCAAATCTTCCAATCTGGATCCCTGAATGACTTTATGAAACAGAGCCATCATCTGATCTAATGATACGGTTAAATATTCTTAATTGTGCACCGAGGTAAGTAACAACCACTCAAGATTACTGAGTGACAAATATAAACTTCTCATCGTTTAAGTCACTCAATTCTGAGGTTCTCTTTGTTATAATAGGTTAGCTTATTCTAATCAATAAACAGTTTATCCAGTTCCTTAAGCAGAAATCCTACTGTAGGGTAGAGGCAGGGATGTGTATAGCAACACATATTCAACCATCAAGTTCTGACAATTCTGTATTCTTGTGATGTATAATTCATCTCCAGCTCTCCAACACCTATGTCCATTGCCTAGTGCTAGCCATAACTGTCCTAGTTAGGTTTACTGCAACAGCTTTCTAACTGATTGCCCTTGATTCCAGACTTACAACATCAATCTACTTTCCAAAGTACAGTTAAAGTGATAACAAAAAATAGAATGCCAATGTTTTATACCTTCAATACACACTGTTGCTGGCCTATACAAGACCTATAAAATTGTTACTTGGTTCCTGCTCCAACCACACTTAATTATCAGTACCCAGAGAAGGCTGAGCAAATGCTCATTTTCTAGAGCTGAAAGATAGAGCCAGGGAGAGAACGGAGATGGCTAGAAAACTTGCAAGAATATACCGATGCTATAATTATGTTTCAAATGTTTTTAATAAACATTTTAAATAAGCTTTTAAATAAACTATTTTTAATACACTTTTTAAAGTTGACACTGACAAAAGACAATAAAAATGATTATGCATTATAGTCAAGAAAAAAACTAGTGATTATTCAAAATTTTGCATAATAGGTGCCACGCCTCACTTTCCACCTTAGTGTTTAATAAGAGGCAAACATTGAGAAAGTAGGCAGACAGAAGGACTTGAATCATAAAAGAAAATTCCAAGGTAGATGGAGTTAGCAGAAAATAAAGCCAATCTCAAATCACCCAATTCATAATTGTTTACAGTAGTATCAAGAAAATATTCCATCTTATGATTAGTATGCAGTGTTTATAAATGTAAAGACAAAGTATAAGACACTGAAACTGTTTTGAAACTAGGACATTTAAATCCCAAGAAGACTAAAGTGATGATGTAATATGAAAACCGATCATCCAAATGAAAATCCTGAATCCTCTAAAATGAACACTTAATACTTTGTCTGCTAGGTTTGGCTACCCATCATCAAAATCCTAAAAAGATAGTCTTATTTAAATTACAAAGAGAAAACACAAACTGATGTGACACCACACATACAATGTTTTCTCTCATGAACTTAAAAAAAAAAAATTACATTCTTGAGAGATCTACCCAGTCTTTTCACAGAAAGCAAGTTCACTCCTATTGAAAAAGAAACAGAATTGAAAAATATACAGTGAGGTTCTTAGATGTTACAGAATAAATTAATACATTAAAAAGAAAGTGCTAAAAATAGAAAATGAACCACCTCAATTTATTCCCACAATTAAAGTTAAATTCCAAGCAATAAATTTCGTAACCTAGCAAAACTCGCACACATAGAATCCCTCTGACATTAAATTAGGAAAACAAAACAGTGATTCCAACAACCTGTTATTCTTGGATGCTAGAAAACTAACTTTGTAAAAATCCAGAAATAATGGTCTCAACATGAAATATTCTGAATTTCAACTTCTACCGAATATCTTCATCTATAAATAAATCTCATTAACAGTTTTTGAAAAGAAAGCAGACACTATTTCTTTGTCTACTAGGGAAGTGACACCACCACCACTTTTATTTTTCAAACCATCTACCTTAATGTGATTAAAAAGCTACTAAAATGTAAAGTCATCAGACTTATAAATAATAAAACTTTCATGTGAAATCTCAAGTAAACTTTAAATATTTGATGCTATCAAAATACTTTTCATTTAGAGACTTACTAGAAACATACAGAGCTTTAAGAGAGATTCAGAAATGGAAATAACACACAACCTGCTGGAAGACTAAATGAGCATACTTCATTTGGCAAAAATAAAATATAGTATTTGACGGGTAAGAGAGAGCAGAGACAGTGAAGCCCAGGCTACTTGCTACCACAGAGTTCTAAACAAAAACTGCCATCCACCTAACAGTCCCTCCGAAACAGACCTGAGAGGCCCCTGGAGCTCTCCACCTGGAAGATAGCTTTTAGGTAATCAAGGTTGGATCCAGAGTCCTACCGGGGAAGTTTTAGGTCCAGTATAAGTTTCAGGTTTCAGTATAATGAAAATAAACAGCCTTTCTGTCAAAAGAGCCAAGTTTAATTCTTAGCTCCACCACTTACTGATTGTGTGATCTTGGAAATACACTTAAATTTTCCAAACTTCAGTTTATCTTTAAAATGTACGTAAGAATAATGATATCGACACCGCCCATCTCGGAGGACTGCTTTCCCTTAGAATAACTTGTGAAAGGGGACTATATACAATAAAGTACCATGTACAAATTCCAGGTAAGTTTGTTCTTTTCTTTACAACAAATATTTATGGAAACTCTGACCTAGGCATTGTACTGTCTAAGCACTAACAGGTGGCTGGACCAAACAGTCAGTCAATCAACCATCGGTATAGCTGTTAAGAGCCTTAAATTGTGGTGGTAATATAGATATAAATTATAATAATATACCCTAAGCACTACATAAAATAATAAATAATGTACTCTGGATACATAAAGGAAGATATGCCCAATGTTGCCTGTGGGATTCAGGGCAGATTTCAAAGCAGGTAATGCCCAAACTGCATGCATACTGAAGGGAAAAGCCAAATCTGTCAAACTGAAGTAATGGGAAGTATAATTCCATACAAAAGCAAACAACAAAGGCATTTAAGAGCTCAGCTTGGTTAGGGAACTACAAATAGTTCAACACTGCTATTATCTGGGGACAGGGGTGGAAGTTGAGAAATAAATAGTCGAGAAAAAAATGTTAGGAAGAAAGATCAGAGGCAGGAAAACCAATTAACTTCTATTTCCAATTGTCTATACAAGACATATCTATATGTGCCAGTGACTAGATACCTTTAACCAAAACAGGGAATAAAGGAAAACAACAGGCTTTTTCTGGAGAAGGTAAAGATAGGCTGTGTAACACTATGTTTAATTTAAGGTACCGAGATCACCTAGGTAAACACAGGTAAATCCAGTAAACACAGGTTTATCCAGTAAACACAGGTTTAGAGAGCAGAAGAAAAATCAAGACTCGAAATTGAGATCTGTAAATCCTCAGCGTTAACGGGATGGATGAGACTTTCCCCTACACAAGGAGGGGAAACACTGTTCCCTAAGAATTAAATTGTCTTTCCCATTTTATACACTCAAAAATGTAAGCAACTCCACTAGGACCAAAGGAAATACAAATATAATCAGGTCAGTGATCTAAATGAGATTTCCATTCCAGAAGCTTGTTTAGTCACATTACTTATTGTTGTTCATATGATTTTAGTGATCTTTTTACTACCACGGTTCCAATATTGTCCAAGGGCTCCCAGAAGATCCTCTACCTCCAGATCAGGATCAAATCAGAATTAATCAAGCAGTTACTATGTATGTGTTTTATGGTTCAGAACATTTAAAACACAAAAATTTTAAATATGATCCCTTTCTTTAAAATGACCATAATTCTAGCTCTGGTGAAAAGACAAGAACACAAGTAATAAGACCAGTACTAAGGAGGCAATTTTAATCCTGAGTATAATTTCATCTAGTCCTTAGACAAGTAAGAAGAGGTAATTCTCTCTCCCATTCACACCCATATAGGCTTGAGAAAATTGTTTTGTTTTTAATGGCAATTTTATAAAAAGCCACTAGATGGCGAAATTGCCTTCAAAATGTTTAAGAAACTATTTTATTCACAGAAATCTTCAGAACCATGAAAGATGTGTTTTCAACACACTATAAAGATTTTAGAGATTTGAAATCCGTCATCCTAAAGTTGAGAATAATGAGATACAGAGAGATTAAGTGACTTGCCCAATATTCCACAACTGATAAAATGGCAATGCCAGAAATAGAGGCAAAGTTTCCTGATTTAAACCTAAGGGTTGTGAGTTCCTTGCATTAAAAAAGTAAATGTGCCTAGTTATAGTTTCTCTAGAAAGTGAAATCAATTTCAACGTATATGGAAAGTGCATATTTTTTCAAATGAGACAGTCACATAAAAAGAAAAAGATATTTCATTATTTGGAAAAGCATTGGAGCAAAGAATTGATTAAAAAAAAAAAAAAAAAACCTCAGAAAAGGGTATATCATTGTGACTGAAAGTCTCAGGGAAAGTTGGACCTAAACCACCTATTAAAAATTGAACAGATACAAAGAAATGGGGCAAAAATCTCTGTTCTCAAGTTCTATATTTCCCAAGGCCACATAGGAGAAAATGTGAACACTGATACTCAAAATGAGAAAATGATTCTTCAAGTTTAAAGGAATCATCTACCCCCCAATTTTAGCCCATTGCTTCTCCTTTCTTCTACTGTAGCACACAAGACAAAGGAGATCCATACTGGTCACACATCACCACCCATCATGTTCAATTCCTACATACTAGCTGTTCTTCCAACCTGTTTTCCTCAAATTCCAAAAGATAAACCAAATCAAATAAGTGAGAGATGTGGTTGATGCCATTACAGTGATAAGCTGAAATATGCTCTGCTTTAAATCAAAAAACGTTGTTAATAATTTCTTGAATATTTCAGTCATCCTATTTGTTATTACTTAAAAAGTACTTCAAAGTGACTTAACATTTGGATGGTAAAGTCTTACCTTTCTTTCTGCTTATATTAACAAAGAAACATGGATGAAAATTACTTTCTGTATGTTTATTTCAAGAAATATCTAGAAAATTTGGGACAATACAGTGAATCTGCTAAAGGCGTGATTTTCATTATGTTAGAATTAGTATGTTATTAAAATTTACTGAACAATATATATAATTTTAAAGTCACTGCCTTAAATTAAGCCTAATTCTCTGATTTTAAAGAAACTGGAATTATTCAAATGTGAAAAAGAGAAGTTTTAAAGTACATAACCCTGAAGGATAGGATATTTGTTTATAAAACAAAATGATATCCCAAATTCTTAACTTACAAATTTGATTAAGCAGAAAAATCCAGTATACATTACCTGAAGATGCAAAGCTATGGGATTTTTAATTTCCTACTTGTGTAAATTGAAACCTCCTATATCAATTCAGCAAGGCAATGGGGACCATGGCTCAGTGAACACACCACATCCCTGACACTCCACTGAAACTCAACATTTCATTATAAAAGAAAAAAATCAATAAGAAAATAGATTTTAATATATAAAATTTGGCTTTACAGTCAGTTTTTCCGGAACATATCTATTCCAATGTGAACAAGTATCTGCCTAAAAAGAATCCATGAGATGGAAAATGGTAATTTAGCTGTTCTCCATCTCCACTGAAACCTAACATGAAAACAAGAAGAAAGGGATTTATAGTCAAAGTCTGACAGATACATACTTGTGTTAAGAAAGGATGACCAAACTACAGTGAAATCTCAGTTAACCAACTAAGCAGACAGAATCCTTATCAAGCAGAATTTCCCCCTCAAGAATAGTCACTTAGTCATTCAAAAAGTATACTTCAAGGAAAGGTTTGGATTAAGTATACTTACGGGCCAATTACTTTTTTCCTTCAATTTCTATCAAGCGGCACTATTATATATGATGGAAAGAATAAAAAATTGGGACTTGGAAACTTTGAGCTAAATACTCTTGATGCCAACAAGTATTTTTTGATCTTTAAAGTCACTCAATCCTTTCTGGGTCTGTTTCCTCAAATGTAAAATGAGGGTTATAGCTTTTAAGCTCTAGAACAACTTAAAACAAACAAAAATGTACAACTCCTCCTTAAAATAAAATGTCAAGTAGAAGTGTAGGAGGCAAAATAAATAAAGGCAGAAAAGCTCTGAATAAAGTAGGTAAAGGTGACTGGAGCCCTGTCCATAACAACCTGTCCAAACTAGTTTGAGTTAACAGAATGCCACGTATCCAAAACACACCATTTAAAAACCTAAACACTAAACAATGAAAATAATTTTCAGAGTGATGTCACAGGCACTACAAGATTAAAAAAAAAACAGATATTTCACTCTAAAAAATCCAAAAAGGGGATTCTTTTTCCAACAAACCAGAAAGTGGCAAAGATTCAGTAAAAGTAAATACCTATTTCTAGTAATTCCAATAACTGGTATTTTAGTATATTCAATTATGGTTACCCTAAATAAATTGTCATACATAAGCATTTCAGAACTATATATATATATGTATATGTAAGTAAACACTGCTGACAGGAAAGGAACGAACTAGGGATATTAAACCCAGTTAACTCCATAGTTTACTCACTACTTCACAAAAATATTTTACTTTGAAATTCTGTATTATTCTTCTAAGAATAATTCTAGTTAGACAAGTCATATTTCACTATCACTAGGCACAAAAAGAGTCAAAAGTGTACACATCCCCACTTTAGCCAGAGAAGCTCCACACAAAGAAGTTATACACTGAGCTCCTTCACAATAGTTTGTTTAAATATAAGGTTCTAGGGAATTTAAAACAAACACAACTGTAAATAGAACTATAGTAAAAAAAAACTTGATAAGGAAGTCCAAAATAATAATTAAAACAAAATTTATAAGCATAAACATGTAATATAGAAAGCATTTACTAAGGTTTTTCTTTAAACAAAAATTATAAATATCTTAATGTCTGAATCTGCATTAGAAATTTAAGTATTAATTTTTAAAAATCCCTAAGTTCACTAAAGATACATTTAAAATGGCACATTTTAAAAGAAATATTTATCTCTAAGTATTAAAAAACTATTGTTTTTATATTATTTAATGTATAAAATTTTGTAATTAAAACAGTTAACCCAATATGGTGTAAAACTTCATTATTTCATGTATTTAAAACCATGAAGAGAAAATTTCCCTTTTGTTAAAAAATAAACTAATAATAAGGTATTCTTAATATAGTCTCTAAAACTGGTCCCTAATGTCTACAACAGTCATTTGAAAGTATTCTTACCTTTCTTCTGAGCTATACAATCGAGCAAGTCCAAAATCTGCAAGCTTTATCTGCCCTCTGGTGGAAGATAAAATAAACAAAAAGTATTAGTCTACTCTGAACTGATCATATACATTCATATTCTACTCCTAGAACTAATCAAAAATTCACTTATATAAACCTTAATTTTGATTATACTTTCCAGGTCTTACAGGAAAAGGCAAATGATAAATTCACAACAGTACAAGGAAAAAAATTAGTACTTTTCTTTGGATTCTTTTTTAAAAATATTTTATTTATTTTTTTATTACAGCATTATTTAATTATTTTATTTGGGGGGGGGAGGTAATTAGATTTATTTATTTTTAGAAGAGGTACTGGGGACTGAACCCAGGACCTCATGCATGCTAAGGATGCGCTCTACCACTTGAGCTGTACCCTCCCCCCAGATACTTCCAGCTACTATTATACTAGTACTATTATTACTATATATAGTATCTAGCACTGGTATAACAGTTTTTCAATACTATTCAGTTCCTGTCTAGAAAAGTACACTTCAATGAAAATAAAACAAAATGAGATAATTTCTACTACTTAGTAATAAGACAAATTACTTGTTCAACTCCAGCCAATAATGCATAAGAACTGAAACACGTCATTTTAAATTTGTTTAATTTTCCAGTTCTTAAAGTGGCTAGGTGCTCTATAGAACACTTTCTACTAACTAAAATCAGGACTAGGCATGCCTCACTTTAACACAGCACCAACTACAACAGAATTATCAGAATTCAGGTTATGCTGTCAGTAAAATATTTAACATAAATTTTAACATATATATGTATGCACATGCATATACACACTTCAAAAAAGTTCACTTTTAAAACTATGATGACTGTTTTTAAAAAAAATTCCAATTAAAAAAGAATTCTAAAATCCGTTCTTAACTTAAAGCTGAAATCATACTGTTACTTTTTAGAACTATTCACATTATTTGGAAGAGTATCAAACAGGAAAGCTAACTAAGTATTATTTTATGTACATTACAAACAATTATTGGAAGTTAATTAATGAAAGTATATTTAATACAACTTCAGATATAGCCCAAGCTGTAATATTGATTATGATAAAATAGTGTGAGCAATAAAAAACTAAAATTTAAATCTTCTGAACAGAATCAAGGTACATATTATATGATACTCATTTTAAACATATATATCAAACACATATCATACCTATTATTTAGAAGGATATTTGAACATTTAATATCTCTATGCAAAAAGTTCTTCTTATGACAATAATCCAGACCTTCCATGAGCTGTCTCATAAATGACTTTATGTGATTTTCATTAAAATGAACCAAGCCTGATTCCAGTAGTCCCATCAGGTCATGGTCCATATATTCAAACACCAGATAAAATGCACCTAAGAATAAGAATAATTAATACATTAAAGATATTATTCTTACAACTTATCTGTAGGTTCAAATTTTTTACAAAACAAAATGCTGGGGAAAAAAATTAATCCTTGAAAAGAACTGCTACTTTGTCATTTAATAACATTCATCCTCATCTCTCTGAATTTAGTATCAATAACATCCTAAGGAAATAACCTAACCAGTTTTCTTCTCCTAAAGGAAACTGCTATGATATAAAATTAACACTGCTGATTTCCACATTACATAGTTTCCAGATATGACTAATGCAAAATAAATTCTTAGCTGTTTTACACATGAACAAATTATCTCTCAGCAGAAGCTGAATAAAATCAGTATAATTCATCAAAGAAAATGTAAAGATATTACAAGAATTGCTTTTAATAAAAAAAGAGTCTGGGCCCTGTTGGACTTTAGATGACTTGTATTAAGTTTTCAATAAACATACATTTTAATTCTGTTTATGTAGCTCCAGAGCATTTGAAAGCATACAAATTACAACTTTATTTTATAAAACCAGTTTATTAATCCTACTACTAAAAGCTAAAAGAGCACATAGCACATACACAACATACATATGAGAGATTCAAAAATCCTAAATGAAACTTTGAATCCTAAGCCATATTTACAAACATCTCAACCAGGCAATTTATCAACTCAAGAATGGAAAAGCTAATAAATTCAATATATCTATCTTTCCAAGTAAAAAGGCTATCAATATACCAAAAAAATCATCTGAAGAAAGTTCACCATCAATTCCTAATTAAAAACTGAGCTAATATACCTTGTAGTAGCCTATAATGAAAAAGCCAAATGTACATGAAGTATAAAACATACAGTGGATTTCAAAAACTTACTTACTATAACTGAAAAAGAATATAAAATATCCCAATAATTTGTTTTATTGGTTACATACTGAAATAATCTATTGATATACTGGGTTAAATAAAATATTAAAATTAACAGACTTTTAAAAATGAGACTAACAGATTATTTTAAATTAAAATGTCTTAAATTCTATTTCTATTAGACAGTACTGAATTACAGGTCAAAGAATTAAAATAAGACAGCTAAAATGATCTCTATATGCAGAAGACAAGAACTTTTGGTCTCTGAAAAGGACACAAACATTCAATTAAAAAATTGTTAAAAACTGTGACAATTTAGAAAAATAGCAGTAAACGCACAGCAGTCATTAATATAACTATCATTAACAGAAAAAAAAAAGGAAGTACCCATTTCTAATTTATTTAATTTAAGAAAAGCTCAGAATCCTTCAAAGATAAATTATAAAACACTCTTAAAAGGCAGAAAATTATATGTAAAAAAATGGATACATTCTCAGATAGGAAGGCTCAACATGATAAAGATGTTGATTTTCTCTAAGTAATTTATAAATTAAACAAAGCTCAATCTTTAAAAAAAAAAATCTCATTTTTCCCCTACAATTAGATAAGTTGATGTTATATTACATCGAAAAATAACTAAGTTAGAATAGCAATGAAAACACCTGAAAGAGGAGGGGGGATGGGCACTAGGCTCTACAGGCCTAGACAATTTAAGACAGAACAGTGAATTTCTAGATCTAAGAAGTGTGATACCGGTAAAGGAACATGCAATAAAACAAATTCAGAAATATACTCAGGTACATACAGAACTTTAGTAAATGATAAAGATAGCATATCAATTTGGGGACGGGGGGTAGACTGACTTATTAATCAGTAACATGGGGAAAATGAATAACCAGATAAAAATAGTTAAAACTGGCGTGTTTCTCATAGTATATCCAGCAAAAAAAGCAAATGAACAAGTCCAAAATACAAAAACTAAAACCATGTAAGTATTTAAAAAAAATAAATTCCTTAATAACCCCAGGGTAGAGAAAACTTTTTCTAACTAGAGAGAATGAAGATGCAATAAGGGGGAAAGACTGATAATATAACTAAGTAAAAAAAAAAAACTTACTGCATGGCTGAAAACACTGTCAGCAGATTTAGAAAAATATAATAAACAGGCAAAAAATCAGTAATACTGAATTTTTAATGCTTGAAATAAAATTAAATGAAAAATTAAGAAGGCATTCAAATTACCCTGTATTAAGGGATGTATTTATTATTCCTATATTTTTAATTTGTTTCTATTTTTATCACAGTTACATATTTATATAGTTTTAGGCTACGTTTTCAAACTACGAGTCATGAAATCATTTTAAAACAGTTTTCTATTGCCTGATATTTTTTTTCCTACATTGTATTTAAATATTAATAAAATCTTATGTAGTAATATTTTTTATAATATAGCATGTCAAGTAAAATTTCATTTTGGTAGGGATTTATATACATACATATGCTTAGAAAAATGTCCAATATCAAATTCTAAGAGCAGTTTATCTCTGTGTAAGCAGAGGGGTGATTTTTACTTTCTTCTTATGCTGCCATTTTCTGACTCTTCTACACAGAAAACAAATAAAAATTTTAAAACACTAATAATACGCCTAATATACAAATTGATAGGGAAAAAACAAATAACCCAAATGAAAGAAATGTCATGTCACAAGGAAATGAATGAACACAGAAAATCAAAACAGTAAACAACTGTAACATATTTCATAACTCACTAGTAATCAGGAAAGTACTAAGCAAAGAGACAATGAGAAACCATTCTCACCTATCAGACTGACAATATCCACTGATGTCCAAATGAAAAAAACCTCGTACACTGCTATAATTTTTTGGCAAAGGAAGCTGACAAAGAAAATACTATCCTTTGACTTAGATATACCACTTACAGAAGAAAACCAAAGGAAATAATAGCACCAGTATGCAAGGTCACATGTGTAAGCCCATTTCCAGTAGTACTGTTTGTAATGGGAAAAGGATGGGGAAAACTGAGTGCCCATCAAGAGAGAAATGGTTGAATAAATCCAGTATATCTCTACCACAGCAAAAAAAAAAAAAAAAAAAATAAGAAAACTTGACAAATATGTCTGAAGGATACAGGCTCACTAAAAAAACAGGCCAAATCATAGGACTATAGAACACTCCCTCCCACCAACTAACTTACCACCATACATATAATAAGAGGGGCAACAACTGAAAGAACTGTACATCTCAGACCTTATTTAATAAGTTTCCGGGGAAACCAAAAGACAACAGGGGAGGAAATCTTAGCCTCCGACACAGCTTCAGCAAACAGTAAGCACAAGCTAACTGCGAGACAGATAAACATAAAACTTTACATAAAAGGCGATTTATCTCAGTTCCTTTTATCCAATACATCATGTCTGCCTTTCAACAAAAAATTACAAGGCATAGCAAAACACGGTCTGAAGAGAAAAAGCAAGCATCAGAGATAGATCAGATAAGCAGAGAAATTGGAATTATCACACCAGGAACTCTAAGCAACCATGATTAATATTCTAGGGCTCTAATGGAAAAAATAAACATGCAAGGAAAAAATTAACATGCAAGTAGTACTGTAAGCAGAACAATGGAAATCCTAAGAAAGAATCCAAAAGAAATGCTAGAAATCAAAAACACTGTAATAGAAATAATGTTTCTGAAGGGCTCAGCAACATACAAGACACAGGTGAACAAAGAATCGGGTGAGCTTGAAGGTATGTTAATAGGAACTTTCAAAGCTGAAATGCAAAGAAAAAAAAAAAAGGAAAAAAGAATACCCCCAAAATGTGGGACAATTACAACATGCAGTAAACAGAAATATTAGAAACCAAAAGAGAGCTGGGGAGAGAAAGACAGACAGACAGACAGAGAGAAAGAGAGAGAGAGAGAGAAACAAAGGACAGAAGAAATACTAGAAGTAATAATGAAATTTCCCCACATGATAAATATCAAACCACAGACCTAGGAAACTTAAAGAACATAAAGGAAGGTAAGTATCAAAATATCTACACCTAGGTATAATATATTCAAACTGCTGAGACTCAAGACAAAAAGAAAATCCTGACAGAAGCCAGAAAAAAAAAACTTTACCTATACACTAACAAAGATAAAAAGCATACTGGACTTCTCCACAGAAACTACACAAGTAATTAAGAGAGTGAAATGAAATATTTAAAGTATTGAAAGAAAAAAAAACTATCAGCATAAAATCCCATACCCAGCAAAATTATCCTTCAAAAGTAAAGGAGCAATAAAAATGTCCTCAAACAAAAACTGAAGCAATCTGTCACCAGTAGATCTGTCTTGCCAAAGTCTAAATTCTTCAAAAAGAAAGAAAATCATATTTTCTCAGATTGAAATAACGAGCGTTAGAAAAGAATGAAAGCAAAATAAAATCTTTATTTTTCTTATTATTAATCAACCAAACAGTTAACAGTCTGTTCAAAATAGTAATAGTAACAATGCATTCAGTGATTATAGCTTGTGGATAAATGAAATGAGTAACAATGTTATAAGGGATGGGAGGGAGGAAATGGGAACACTCTGTTATGAGGTACCTATACTATATATGTAAAGTAGTATAATGTTATTTTAAAGAGGACTTGGACAAATTTTAAGTGTACATTGCAAACACAAGGGCAACAACTAAAGAAAAATTTTAAAAGCACAGTTGATATGCTAAGAAAAGAGAAAAAATAAAGTCATTTAAGAAGACTAATTAAGACAAGAAAAGGCAGAAAAAGAGTAGAAGAAAAACAAGTAAGGGCAACTAATAGAAAACATAAATATGGTAGATATTAATCCAACTATATCAACAACTACCTTACATGCCAATGGTCTGAAATACACCAAATAAACATACAGAATGGTAGAGTGAATTTAAAAAAAGACCTAACTGTATGTTGTCTACAAGAAATCCACTTTAAATATAAAGACAGATAAAAAGTGAAAGAATGGCTTTTTCCAATCCAGGGTCCAGCAGAATGGCTCCTGCGAAAAAAGGTGGTGAGAGAAGGGATGATCCACCATCAACAAGGTGGTAACCAGAGAATACACTATAAACATTCCCAAGTGCATCCACGGAGTGGGTTTCAAGAAGCATGGGCCTCGGGCACTCAAAGAAATATGGAAACCTGCCATGAAGAAGATGGGAACTCCAGATGTGCGTACTGACACCAGGTTCAACAAAGCTGCATGGACCAAAGGAATAAGGAACGTCCCATACATATCCACAGGTGGTTGTCCAGAAAACGTAATGAAGATGAATATTCACCAAACAAGCTCTATACTGGTTACCTATGTACCTGTTGCCACTTTCAAAAATCTACAGACAGTGAATGTGGATGAGAACTAACTGCTGATTGTCAAATAAAGTTACAGAACTGCAAAAAAAAAAAAAAAAAAAGTTAAAGAATGGAGAAAGATATACCATACTACTACTAGTCAAAAGAAAGCAGGAGTAACTACGTTGTATTTCAGACAAAGCGGACTTAAAAGCAAGAGAAGATACGAGGAACAAAGAGGGACATTACATAACGATAAAGGAGTCAATTCTCCAAGGCATAATGTTTAATGTGTCCACTCCTAACAGGGTAAAAACGTGTCAGGAAAAAACTTACAGAACTGCACTAAAGTTCACTATTATAGTTGAAGATTTCAAGACCCCTCTAACATTAACTGACAGGTGCAACAGGAAGAAATCAGAGACAAAATATTTGAATTGAACAGCACCACCCATCAACTGAATCTAATTTAGGTCTATATTTCATTCAGCACCAGCAGAATATATCTTCTTCTCAACTTCACATGAAGCATTTACCAAGAGAGACCACATTCAGAGCCATAAAACATACCTAAACAAATTTAAAAGAATAGAAGTCATACAAAGAATGCTATCGGACCACAATGGAATTAAACTAGAAGTCAATAACAGAAATATAGTTGGAAAACTACAAAACGGTTTTTTTTAAATTTCTACATAAAGTGGGTTAAAGGAAAAGTCTAAAAATAAATTTTTAAGAATTCTGAAGTAAATAAAAATAAAAATGCAACTTACCAAAATACACAGGATACAGCAAAGCTACTGTGGAGGGGACAATTATAGCACTGAAAATATGTATTAAGATCTAAAATCAATAACCTACACATCCACCTTAGGAAACTAGAAAAGGAGCAAATTAAATTCAAAATAAGCAGCACGTCTCTGCTTACTGACTGCTTAACTGACTCTGTCCCTCTCAATATATATACTTAAATACATATTTCTATTATTCATCTATGTATTTTTGTGCATAAAGGTCTTTAAGGATATATAACCAGCTTTTAACCCTGGGTTGGGCAAGACATAGCAAAAGAAAGTGGGAAAGTAATTTTTTTACATATGTTTGTATTATTTCAATGATTAGTTAAAAGTCTTTAAAATACAAGAGACTTTAAATTCAGTAAAAGCTGGTCACAACAAGCTCTATACTCACAATCAAAGCAATAAAATGCAATGAAAACACCCGAGGGGGAGTAAATTACTGTGTTACTTGCAGTTCTTTTTTTTTTAATTGAAGTATAGTTGATTTACAATGTTGTGTTAGTATCAGGTGTACAGCACAGTGATTCAGTTATACACAATATATGTATATATAAAAGAAAAATGTATATCCCTTTTCAGATTGTCACTTGTAGTTCTTATTCCCTTCACTGAGTAGACAGTAGTCATTATTTTTCACTGTAATTAGGTTGAATCCTTAAATGTCTGCTCCACCAAAAGGTCTGTAACCCTTGACAAGAAGTCAACTCAAGCATCTGAGGCCTGGGAATCACAGTTGGGAAACTGGTGGAAGCCCTCCCCCATCAACCCCAGAACAACCCTGCTACTGGGGCATTCTCAGACCACAGGTTATTTTAGGATGGACCTCCCTAATCCAAACCTCTTATTCCAGTTTCAGTCAAACTTGCACTGCATCTACAATCCAGGGCACAGTGACTTGATCAAAAAGGTAATTTATCCATCTTCTAAATATTCTATTTTGTTTTGGGTATGCAGTGAAACAGAGTTTTCAAAATCCTATGGCAAGAGTGTAGGTTGCCTCTCTGCATTTTTCTGTACTGGCTCAGAGAAACATATTGGCTCTGTCCTCAGACTCCACACCATCTCAAAGTGACTGCTGCAGCAGTAGCCCCTTCTTGCTCTCAGGCTCACAGGTAAGAGGGCCTCGGTCTACACATGAAATCTCAGG